>NW_003307535.1:1800000-2252722 GCF_000182895.1 Coprinopsis cinerea okayama7#130
ACTCGCCAGGTCAGTATACGCATTCTCTACTCTCACCTAGTCAGTTTTGCTGATACATACTACTCTCTACACTCTAGGCCAATACGCGGATAGCGTCGTCCGCTCACCAAGCCAATACGCCGATAGCGTGGTCCACTCGCCAAGTCAATACGCCGATAGCGTGCACTCGCCGGGGCAGTTTCGGTTGGACGACTTCGTGGATTTGGGGAATGAGTTGCATATTACGCCGCCTGCTACGCCGCTTACGCATCCGAGGCCTATGAGGCGGTCGAGTGGGTCTATGTTGCATCAGTTTCCTGGGTTTGGGGGGCTTGATGACGGGGAGGGGATTGGTGGGAGTGGGGGTGGGAGTGGTGGAATCGGAGCGGGAGGGGGAATAGGAATTGGTGGAGGAGGGACAGGAGGAGGAGGGGCAGCGCATGCGCGCTCGATTTCAGTCCCCCCGTCCGAGTTTCGGAACCCGCTGTATATCCCTCAGGTGGATGGAGGGTATGCGAGTGCGTTGATTGATTTTGATGCTGTACATGGGATGCACCAGCATTTGTTGCACCAGCAGCTTCAGGCGTCGCAGCAGCAGCAGCAAACGCAGTCCGGGCAACAGCAGCAGCAGCAGCAGGCTCAGCATCAGACCCATAGCCAGCTGGTGCAGCATTTCCAGCAGCAGATGGAGTTTACAGTGCTTAGGCAATTTGGGAATCCGTTTCAGAGTTTGTTGGGTGCTACCGCCCAGGCGCAGGGGCAGGGGACGGCGGCGCAGCAGTCGTCGGGGTCGGGGTCGCCACCGGGTGCTACGGGACAAGGGCAGAAAGGCCAGCAGCGGTCGAGTCCGAGTAGTCGAGGTGGGAGTGGTGAGAGGCGGGGGAGGGAGCCTCGGAGTGGCACCGCGCTTGGGGAAGGAAGAGGGCGGGGGGACGGTGACGCGGGTGGTGACGCTGATGGTGACGGCGATGCGGATGGGGACGGGGACGGTTCGGATATGAGGCCGCAAACCCCCACTTTGGCTTCGAGACACCTGTTGTCGGTTCCGCCTGCTACGCCTGTGGCACCTTCACTTTCGTCTTCGTCGTCCTCGTCGTCGGCGACGTCGGCGACGTCGGCGAGTTCGTCGAGCCATTCGAGTTCGAGTTCGTTGTCGAGTATGGATGATAGTGGTGTGTGGAGGCCTTCGTTTTTGGGTGGTGGTGGTGGTGGTGGGTTGAGTGGGACTACGGGTGCGAATGGGATTGGGATTGGTGGTGGGGGGAGTACGGCTGCGAGTCTTGCGGCTGATATATACAACCTCCCGTTCCTTGATTTGCATTATTACGGGCATGGACCTGGGGGGATGGGTCTTTTGCATCCGGGTGCTGCAATGCTCTCTGCTGCTGCTGCGGGAGGTGGGGGAGGGAACGATGATTTGACGGGGATGATGGATCCCAGCGTGCAGCAGATGCAGTTACAGGCTCAGGCTTTGGATTTGGCGCGGTCTGCCTCCGTTAGTAGTAGTGGGAGTGCACTTGGCACCTCGATGTTCTCCCCGTTTTCGGCGTTGGCGATGAAGCACCATCTGCATACGCATACGCACCAACAGCAGCAGCAACAACACCTGCATCAGCAACAGCAGCACCACCAGCAACACCGTTTGGGCGTTCAGAGTCAAGGCCCTCCGCCGCCACAGTCCCCGACGACGACGAGGCATAGTGTGTCGTCTGCGTCGCTTATTCAGGCGTTTGGTGGTTCTCCTGCTGGTCCTTCGAATACTACTGCTACTGCGAATTCTACCGCTACTTCTGCCACTACGGCTTCGTCGGGTTCTACGTCGGCGAATGGAGGTGCGGCGACGAGGATGCATGTGTCTCAGCCTATAGGTGGGGTGGTGACGTCGCCGTATGGGAAGGGATTGTCGGGTGGAGGAGGGAGGTCGCAGAGTCATCATCGGGGGCAGAGTCATAGTGTTAATACTGTGAATCCGCAGGAGTTGACTGGTAATGGGCCGAGTGGGGGAGGAGGGGCGTTTGGAGAGAGCTTGAGTCGGAGGAAGAGGGCTAGTTGGGATGGGATGGTGTTGTAGTGCTTTAGTGATGGGGTGGTGTTGTAGGTGGTGGAAGTGGGGGAGGAGTGTAAAAGGTCTTTTAGCATCTTCGAATTTCGTTCACTGTTATTTGTGTGTTTTATTATGGCTCCAGTTTTTTTTTATCCGTGTTGTGATATCGCGATGGATAACTCTTCCTTTTTTTTTTTTTTTTTTTTTTTTTTTACTATGGTCTCGTTTTATTTAGCGTTTTTAACTGTGTTTCGATTCCCATCGTCCCATTGCATTACTTGACTGCAACGACTCGTCGTTAATCCGTTCTTCCTCATTAGAGCAGTGCCTCCTCGACAGCCATTTTCCTCCTTTGACAAGTCACATACTAATTATTATCATTGCATGATCCTTCCCACTTCGCCGTATCTTCCCTTTTTACTTATTATCTGCAACGATCATTATTTCGAATTACTACCTGCATAATAGCAATGTGCCTCTTGTCTTTGTTTTTGAGCCGCTAGTAGTCTACCGTTGCGCACACAGGAAGGAGTGTCCACAGCGCCGCTGAAATCGCGTCCTCACTTTCTTGTTCTTTGAAGCTTTCTTTCACCTTTGTTCTCGGGCTACGTCATCGAGTTCGATGTACTTAGTCCATTCAACGATTATCTTTACCCCGTTCTTCGAGGACGATCGAGGTCGAGCCCTCGACCCTATGCTCTCTCTTGTCGCTACTAAAGAGTGGTACTAAGTACCTCGCGTCCTTGATACTCCCGAATTGGCCGAGCGAGTACATTGTAAATGGGCGGTGCCAGCGCCGAGGGGTACAATTGAAAGGAGGCAAGCGCCTAGACAGACTCTGAATAGGTGTTGCCGGTCTGGTTTTGGCAACGTGGTGAAAGTGTTACGTCGATTACTTACCTACGACGCCGAATCGCCCGTTGGGGTGTTTCGATCTGTGCTTTGACGGATTGCGCCGGTGAGGTTTTCTATGCATTGGAAGTTGGGTGGATGGTAATAAATTATGGGAGTGGCAATTCGGAAGTTGTGTGTTCGGAAATGGGCGGTGGGCGCTTAATCGAGTGAATGTTTCTTTTTGTTGTTGGACCCATGAATGATTGATTACTTGGGCTGGGCGTTGTATTTCCCAATTGATACGTAATTGGCGGGTCTCTTCTTCCGTTTTGTGAGGTCTCGGGGTGTCATTGAGTCATGAGGCTAGTCAGGGGGAGATGAGTGTTGTCGGTGTACAGCCTCGTGGGGTTGTGGTGGTATAAAGGCGTGAAGGGTGTTGTATCGATCGGGCACAACCACCTACCCTGGATCACGCCTCAGAGCCTCAGAGGCCCCCCGCAGTCGTCAACGCCCACCGTTAATACTCGGACGACTTTACGAACCCTGACGAGATTACGACGACCTCCCGACAAGCATCCACTTCGAACCATCTTTCCATCCTTCCACATTCAAAACTCGAAACGCGACTACTAGACAGGATGTTGAGACCACCGGCTCCACGACGATGCAAGATCTGCCGATATATCCCTTTCCTGATCATCGCTTCTGGTTGGGCTTTCAACAATTCGGAGAGCTCGAGGAGGGAACTTCAATCTAGTCGGGAGCATTGGGGGTTGAACGAACAGCGTGAGTGCTTCAGGTTTTCCGATCCTACATGGCCAAGGTCAGTGTGAGCTAACTTCAATCTGGACTTGGTTACAGGTGGGAGGAAGTGCACCGCCAATTATGTCGATGCGGCAAGCAAGATTACGTCCTTTCAGTGTGCTTGTGGACAATGTTCGAACAGCCAGCCGCCGCCGTATCGTCGATGAGTTTGAGACATCGATTTCACACGTGTCGAGTGGGGAACTTCACTCCGTCAGGGAGTTGGAGTTTGACAGAGGATTAATTATCGTCATCGGCGCCTCGAGAAAGATCCAAGGCTAGAAGGGAAGGACCCTGCTGCGAGAGCACGAAGGGCAGTGTCTGGCGGGCATTGGGGCCCTTCAAGGGAGGCAAGGGGATGGAAGGCCATTGGAGGGAGACGACAACTGAAGCACGGAGCCTGGATATACTGCCATGCTATCGTATGGCATTTCGCACGGCGCGGGTACTTGAAGCCGCTTACATGGGCCTCGGCGCTTATTTCGAACTGCGAGTAGGATATCCGATATTGCCAGTCTTTTTTCATGACAAGCGCTCCGATTTTGGGAGCTTACATAGTCTTGTTGTATTTAGTATGTGTATGATGTGTATAATAGTGTTCGTCTTTGGATGTGGGGATGAGTTATCGGGAGAAGGTTTCGATATTTCGTTCTGGGGAGTGTTGCTAATTGTTACGGAGGAGCCTGAGGGAGAGCCTCTCGGGGACGAATAAGAAGACCGGCACGATGGTTAGTGGCTTCACTCGGATGGTTTGGAGTCTGTGGAAATTCAGAGGTGGTCTCAACGGCTAGTAGGGGGAGTGATTGACAATCGTCTGTTCGGCAATCGTGAAGGTTGTGGGTCTCTCTGTGGATTCAGTAGAGGTGTAGAAAGACGTCAATTGTTTCTGCATTTCACTTGCTGTGAAGTCGTCGCGTCTTGACGAAAGCGAGTCCGACAGCGGCTGTGGGCCACCTAGGCATGGAGGCGCCTTATACTCGTTGCCTTGAATCCCACCGCCGCGCCTACTACACGTAGTACTGCTGTGGACTGGAAAATGGAATGGAGAGCACTATTACTGACCTATAGCCCACGCGCCACCCACTCTATCGCTTGGCTGTAAACAACCGTTCCGAGCCTTGTGTTTTTGTTGTTCTTCCAATGGCGCGACGTGGGCGAAGCCTACACGTACACACCCATTCCAAATTTCTATTCACCCCTGTCATTGTCTGTGGTAGGTAGGTCGTTTGCCGACGGGTCTCTAAACAGGAGTCTCTTGAACTGAGCCATAGCAACCACCTTGAGTGTGGATGATGAAACTTGAAGGACGGAGAGGCGGATGTCGAGGTATATAAGCCCTCTCGCCATCCGTTGGTTGGACTCATAACACAACGCAATCCAACCCCCCACATCCAGCATCCTCAAGCCAAACCCAAGTTACCAAACGCTCGTTCTCAACGGAGTAATCGCCGGAGGAGATTGCATTATCGCAGGAGGCGTCGTAGCAAGGCGAGGGGAATCGCAAGCATCAAGCAATAAGGGCACCAACGCCATACACTGGGTCCACGAAAGCGGCATGCAATTCCCCAACCTCGACAAAGCTCTACAAAGCCTTCCTCCGCCCGCCGTCGATGTCGTGATCGAGAACAGTTCCATTAAGGACAACGTAGTTATCACCGGTGGAGGGCAGTTGACACTGAAACGGGTCCCTGTCGATGCACCGAATGTGGATAACGGTACTTCAGAAGTCCAATTGCCGGGCGCTTCAGCAACGGACTCGGTCAAGCAAGATGGAATGGGACCTTTGCCAACGAACGATGTCATGGAGGATCGCGACAAGTTGAAGGAGGGGTCGCCTGTAGTCGAAGAAGGACGAAAGACGGGCCTTGACGATGACTCACAGGCCACCTTGGAGGAGGAAGACGCCGGACAGGATACTCAGAGCAGCACGTCCTCTTGATCGACGACTCAGGATTCGGTTATGTCTTTTTACCAGTAGGAATAGGGAGGTCTAGAAGGCTGAATGTATCAGTCCGGATTTTATATAGCGTACTCTCTAATTGATGTACATACCTCTTCTCTCAAAAAATGAAGCACTGCGAGGATTAGCAAAGTACCCTCGTTCTCCTTCGATTCAACCTTAATCAAGTTGTCGGTGCCATGTGCGGGCGGGAATTGAATTCCTTGATTGCAACAACGGATACGGCCGAACATGCTCGGATGTCTTTGGCTTTCGGCTTTCCAAGTTGTCTCTATGTAAGCGCTGGGAGCAAACTGTTTGCTGTTCATCCGTCGACAAAGTCTGGCCAACAAGGCTCGAAGTGCGCCCCAAACGACGGCGACGGCACCACCGAAAATTCCAATCCTCCAACCTAGCACTCCCACCCCCATCTGCTACGCCAGCGTAGAATGATGCCTACGCGGACCAGACGGCCCCGTCGAATCTACCCTGTAGACGTTCCAGGATACCATAGCGTATATCCGCACCCCTGTGGACGAGAACCCATGATCCTGACCACACGTGTTCGGTTCGTGGACGGCCATCTAGAATGACTTTCAAGCTGAAGTCAATACCGCCCGGGTGTATAATTGGGGTGTGAAACGGAGGAGGGAGAAGAGGACACCGAGAGTCGTCTTTCGTTCACGTCGACGGGATATCGCCATTTTCGCTGTCTCATGGTACTCGATAAAGGCCCTTCCCCTTAATCTAGTTGCCATATCCTCACCCGAGGTCCTGCACACTGAATGGGAAAACAACGATCGACTGCCGTGTCTGCCCTTGGCCTACTCATAAAGCAGTGTAGTGTCCAAAGTAAGCCCTCTCCTTACTCACTACAATTACAGCTCTGAATTGACCGTCGTTATCTTGTTCCAGAGAGTCATGTAGCAACGTAACTAATGACATGGAATTGCACTTGACGACCTGGCTTCATTGGCCGTACAAGGGGCTAATTGTTCTCCAACTCCCGGATAAGCTTGGCGGGCAGTCGCGCCAGTGGAGGAACACAAGGCGGGCGAGTGGTTGGTGGTAACGCCGTGTGTCCGCACGGAGGGGCCTGTGGGCGCCCCCGCTTACACTGTCTTCTTCATTCCACATTCCACAGACAACAGCTCCCTTGTATCGCGACGTCATCGCATTCACGAGATGGTGGACTCCTATATAACCCCTCCTTAGTATCCCAGATTCGAAATCCATCAGACACAACACATATACATCCTAACACGACACCGCGCACCCTCGAACATAACCTCCATTCGTCGTTCGACATATTCATTGGTACCCAGCGTAATCACTGATCCAAAATGCCCGGTCCTCGCGAAGCGCCCAACCACCTCACCACCGACCCACCCCAATCAACAGCGACACATGAATCTCCAATGATTATAATGAAAAACTGCATCGTTGGCGGTTTCGCCCTTGTCTCAGCTGGAAATGTTAACCTCTCCACGACGCCGCTTCCCCCACTGTCACCTCCGGGAAATGATCACCTTCAGGGACACCACTGGCCCCAGGATCCGCTCCGGTTTGGGGTCGGAGGAGCTGGCTATGGCCATTATGGCTGGGGTTCAGGGGAGTATGAGCGCTTAATGGAGAAGGGGACTGTAGGAGTAGGACGGAAACACTCGCTGAACACTGTGATGAACAATCCGTTTTTCGGAATGCGAGTGGACTATGGTCACTGTGGTGCGCATCTTGACGGTACGAGTCGAGGTGATCATGGGACAGGCTTTCGAGGCGACCCCGGCACAGGCTTTGGAGGTGATCCCGGCACAAGTGCTCGAGGTGATCTTGGTACAAGCAATCGAGGTGACTCCGGTATGGTTCCTCAGGGTGCAAATATCGAACCTGGGTGCAACCTCCCGCGACTGGGAGGTATGTAGTTAGCGTAGAGATGGACGGTTTGGGAGATATGGGAATAGCTGAATCCCTAGAAAATCTATTATCTGAATTCTTCTCTCTTGGAATGGGAGGAGGGGCGCACGTACTACTACGTAGAATCGGGTCTGTAGAGACGTGGCGCATTTTTCTCTCTTCGTTGGTATCTTTGGAAGCATCAAACGGAACAAGGGTGTTCGGGACTCGAAAATGGGAAGAATACTTGATTCTTTCGAATCCGAAATCGAGTTCGGTTTCTTTCAGGTTTCCTGGAGGCCGTTTATTCCCGTTGTCTTGAATTTCACAGCACGTCTACCAACCGTACTACTGCTGTGTATTGTGAGATGGAATGGGGAGAACTATAGCCCGCGCGCCCACCACTCAATCGATGAGCTGTAAACAAGTCGTTACGAGCCTTGTGCTTTTGTTGTTCTGGGTGCTCACGTTTGCACACTTGGACCAGCGTGATAATCGACCGGTATATCCGCGACGAGTCACGACTTTGGTGAAATCCGTTTCCATGAATCCATGCACGCTTTGACTTCTGTTTCTGAGATATAAAGCTCTCATGTTTGAGGCTGAGAGAGGGACAGAATTACACCCACCGCTTCTACCATTAGATCTAAACCAGAAACGACGTCGGAATAAGTATGACAGGAAGATCTAGCATTATTAGGCTCGGAGGCCCTCTCTTTGTAATCGCCATATCCTACTTCAGCCCAGACCACCAATCACGCGCAGCGACTCCGAGTCCGAGACAAGAACCCAACAGACACCAAAAACGGAGGAATAGTAGAGATAGTAACGGCAATGGCTTCACCCCTCTAAATCCTAGCACGGTAATCCACAGTGAGCCGTTTCCCCATCCCAGAGGCGCTAAAGGTCGTAATAAGCCGTCAAGCCAGAGGGCGGATTATGTTACTGGAAGTTCCACTGGCAAGTCCACGGAATCGAGGGAGCGGTTCGTGTTCGATAAACCACCACCTACTAACAACCACATCCACTAGTACGCAGGGTGGTTCCGTATAGCACATTACGAGTAAGGATTTCAATGCATTTGTTTCCTTCGTCTACAATACATACTTGCGCATCGCGAAGGACTATGAAATAGGGGCTTTCACGTGCCCCATGGCTGAGTTGGTTACAGCGTCCGACTGTTATTAAGCGCCCGTTCGCGTGGCAATCGGAAGGTCGTGAGTTCGAGCCTCACTGGGGCAGCTCATATTTTTGTTCTTCATCTGAAGGTATTCACTTGTTTGGCATCAAGACTCGTTCGAACTTCGTTCATTTATCTCATTAGAAGCCGTGGATAAATATATACAGAGCTATTGTTGGTACAGGAATATTGGGCCGTCAGGGCGGTGTACAAGTACAGCATTGACAGTGCGCTTTTCACTTGCGCTGGGCTTGGTTCGGATATCCTTGCTTCGCTGCAGTTTTATGTTAGCCCTCACAAGCTCCTAGAATATGAAGAGACAAATACGTACCCTGGGTGGGCCTGCCAGATGAATCGAAGGCGGGAGTACCTGTAAAGCTCGCGTGCGGGCCCTGCCAACCCGGTCCGTGCTTGACTGTAGCTCTGATATCAGCCCACAGAGGCTCTCAAGACTCGAAGATAACACTACCCACTGCGAATGACCTTGCCAGCAGAGTTGTAGATAGGAATACCGCACGGCGAGTTCGTGCCAGGCTGGCCCTGAGTCGATCCACGCTGCCGCCCTGCAAATGCTGTAGTGTCAGCCCACAGAGTCCCAGGACCCACGTCCCCCACAACTGAAGGACAAGCTTAAGCTGCGCACGACGGGGGGCCTTACCTGAATAATTGACGACGGGTCCACTAGCGATGGTGGCACTATTGGCAAGTGTAATCGGCGTGCCATCCGTCGAGTTGAAGTGCAGGGGTGCGGTGGTTCCGGCCACACGTTGGCCGTTGACCATCAAGACGCTATCGGTATCCGTGTAATCGCCCGAGGTGATTATAGCATCTCGTTGGATGCTGGTGTGCTTGCTGTGGTTGACGTTCATCGTGAGTGTGAAAGTGAGAGTACAAGAAGTGGGTGAACAGAATCGTCTCTTATCCTACTTCATCGATTAAGGACAGGTCTTTATAAGTCGAAGACGTTGATCTGTACAGCATAGTGTGGGTCCGCTGCAAGTCACATTGCTCGGTAGACACTTCACAGAACAATGCCATGTGTGTGAAGCCTTACGGTGACATGTATAGCCTGACGGGGGACTTAAGTCGGGCGTGGGCACACCCTTTTGTTCTAGATATGGCGATGGCGCCGTAACGGGCGCTTATTCGTGCTTCTGTACCATTCAAATGGAACAGACTCGGAATCCGAGCGGATCCACGTATATATAGTGGTACACGCATGTTAAGTATCATCTTGGAGGACTCCTCCAATACCATCCCTCAATATTGGGCTCTCCACAAATTCTGCGACATTGGAGGAGGTACAGGAATGGAGTGGGGGTGTCCTGTATCTTCCTCGCTGCTAAATGAGCCTGTGTGCTTCATATACTTAGCCCCAGCAAGACGTCCTCTATTGGGCGGCGCTCGCCCAATGCCGGTCAGGATGGGGTAGTATAGCAAGACGGGCAGCGCTTATCAAGGCAATAGTACTTGTAGATATCGCACTGCCTGAAATGTACGTCAAGACAGTCGGACCAATGGCACTGTCACTCACCGTGAAGGGTGTAAGAACAGGCGTCCTCGGAATTGGGACAGTAGAGTTTTAATACAAGTATTCGTTGTCATTGAAGGGACTTGACTTTCTATTACAGAGGAGTTCGATCCTGAAGTTGAACTAAGAGAAACATAAAAATTGCGATTAGACTACAACAAACGCTCATGACTACGAGGGCTACAATATGCTACGATAGCTACACGACAGCGAAAACTAGAATTACTGTATAACACAAAGGCTACTTGACAACTAATCAATCCATGCGAAGAGAATACATGCTACGAGTCCATCTACGATGTCTCAGACCTCACCACCATCCTGACAACCGCCCTCAAAGGGAGCGTCAATATACTAAAAACCCGAGCACAAACAAAAGTGAAAAGATTCAGAGGAAAGGCGACGAAGGACCCCAACCAGTTGTACCCGTAGGTAGACTTGGATGACCGGTGGTGCTTTCGGGAGGAATGACGCTCGGGAGACGGGATGTCTTCGGCGACAGAGCGAGATTTGGCGTCGTCTTCTTCCACGATCGTTTCCAGCGTGTCAGTGAGTGAGCCGGTCGAACTTGCTCGCCGTCGTTGATTGGAGAGCGATGTTCGACGTTTTTGACCAGCGGGGATTTTGCGCGTGTAGCCGAGTTCAACGACCCAGTGTAGAGCAGCAAGAAAAGCTTCTTTGAATTGGATAAGCACCCTGGTCGCATCCTTCCCTCCTCTGGCACCGATGCCCCGAAGCTGGATATCCTTCACGACGTGCTCCAAGCCCTTCACCCTCCCTTCGTACTTGTCCCACTTCAACTCCTGCTTTTGAATAGCAGCAGCCATCCCAGACTCGACATACTCCGCCAGCTCTTCGTTGCAATGCACAACCTCTCCCCTCATCTTCTTCACCCCTTTCTCCAGTTTCTCCACCTTCCTCCGAAGTTCAGCGATCTCCTCCTGCATGATCTGTTGCTGCCGCTCCTGTCGATGCCTCTTCTCCGACTCCTTGGCGTCCTCCGAGTTGAAGCACATCTCGGGGTAGTGGATGAAATCGTGCAATTCTGCGGTGCGAGTCTGCAGCCGGTCGACGAGGTGTCTCCAAGGTCTCATTCCTGTGGCTAGGACAAAGAGGCCAGTGCTGAACCAGGAGACGGCTGCATCACCGAGCACTGAAGCGGTCCCGTATCGTAAGAGCAGGGCTCCGAGGAAGGGAGAGACGAGAGTGAGGAATAGGAAGAAGAGTTCTAGGCGACGGAGTTCTGTGGCAGCGAGGTGTGCGTAACGCGTTTTGGGTGAGTCGGTAGACGCCGGAGGAAGGGGAAGCCCGCGTCTACGAGGTCGAGCCTTCTGGTACAATGTCCAGGGAACTGAGAGCATCGTTAGATCTTGTCTGGATGATTTGAAAGCAACACACTTTCGATAATCTGATGCAGATAGAATATAAGGAGGACCACCAGCAGGAGGTTCTTGATGTGATCTCCACCGGTAAGCCAATTCCCGATTGGCGAGACCAGGGCCACGACCACAGCCAAGTCGAATTCGTACCATGTTTTGGAGGACGCAGGGGATCGAGGCCCTGAATCACGAGAACCACTAGTTCCGGAGGCTTGCGGCGATACGCTCAGGCTTGCGGTATCCAACTGTGGCCGTGCTGGAGGGCCCCTGGTGGGGTTCGAATAGATCTCCTGTGGATGTCCGGTAGGCTGATTGTCGACAGAGACATGCCGGTCCTTTTCCAGGGATTGTATAGCCTCGTAGCTGGTATCCTGGTCAACATAGTCAAGCTCGTCGTCCGAGGAATCGAACCGATGTTTAGGCTCCAATGGCGACGGTTCCTCGACGTCATCTGGCCTCGATGTCTCATTCTCCCCGCCTTTTTCCTTGTAGTCGATATTCGACGAAGAATTGTGGACAGGGGTTTTACGCCTCGTTCCAGAGCCGTGAAGGCTTGAAGTACGGTGTAGAATGTGCATTCGCCGTCGCAGGCCTGGAGGGGATTGGCTGCGTCTGTTGTCCGAGCTAGCTGTTGTCGTTTTCGTAGACATTGGGCTCATCGCCTCATTGTAAAAAGAGGTAAGTGTAGAGTTAGGATTGTGGTCGTTCACAGTGGGTTGGCAGCGGTGGTCGTGGCGGTCGAGAACAAGGCGCGTTCCGGACGACCACCAGACCGACGCGTGCCCCTATTTAATCTTTCTCACGGATCGGCATTTTCCGCTGATTAAAAAGGGGCAACTTGGCGGTCCAAATCCTCTGGACACCGACACTTTGCTGCTCTTCCCTCCTCGCTGTATTCCCGTGCCCGGCTTTTAAAACGGGCTTTCTGGAACGGACACTCTCAGACCTCAGCCTTGTCGTCCGCAAGAGTGGTACGAGCACGTGTCCCTCGATGTCAGTGGGACATGAGCCTCTTCCGTAAGGCGTGCTTCCTTCACATAACTGAGGCTGTAGTCCTTTACGACTACTCGGAAGGCCATTAAAAATTAATAAGCGGGTCTAGCTGACCATCCCACTCAGAGCTCCCAGGCTACTCGTTATAATTACACTTTTCTTCTTGCTGCCCTAAGCGCCCGTATTACATAATACACGGCACTTAGCGCCTGGCGACTGTTAGTTCTAGTCCGAGCACACACTGCGCTAAAATCCCACCGTAGCGTCAAAGCTTCTCACTCCACTCCATCCGATCGTCCGATTGGCAGGTCGATATGATTAGGATGTAACAAAGGAACAGGTATAGGATAGGTAGTTGCGACCCCGTAAGACGATCCGGACGATTTCCCTCTACGCCGTCATAGCTACGTTGGTACGAGACTGTTCAACCATGTTTTCGACTTGCCCCATCGGAACAGTTGCCTGATTCGTTGGGCTAGACTGGGCTTCTTCCAGCATCCTGTTACGCTGAAGCGTCTCCTTCCTACCCTTAACGGCCATAACCCCAATCGAAATCCACAGTAAACCGAGGACGAAAATGACGATTAAGTGAATGATCGTATATATGGTCTCGTTCCTGCCCTTCCGATGTTCCAGGTATTCCAAGTCACCGGGTGTAAGTCCAGGTAGGTTCCGGTACCTGGTATCAGACTTGATCATCGACTTGCCGCTCGCAAGGGCGTAGATAACCACGCCACCTGAAGCAAGCCAGGCCGCGGCGATGGTAAAGCATAATATGATGGTGAAGAGTCCGAAGTAGGGGTGAACATGGTTGAGTTGTGGGGTCGGGGGAGGGTTATATAGCGCCTTGGTCTCGCGTTTCCGTTCGAGTCTCTCTCTGATCAGCAGAATGGTGCTGCCGATGGCGCTGAGACAGATGGCGATAGGTCCTACGTAGTAGGTGGTGTATCCTCGGTACACGGCCAGGTAGGGGATTTCGACCAGGGAGACGATGAGGGCTCCAATGAGGCACTTGTTGATGGACGAGACCCGGGGAGGGATGACTCTGATGGGCACAACTTGCCATTGCCAATTAGGAGGATGCTGGATTGGGGCTGGGCCGAAAGCTTGATTAGGGTGCCAATTCTGAAGGAGAACCGAGCCCTGAGGCATCCCGCCAGGGGTTGAGTCATGTTGCTGCACATTGGGCAGAACCGGCGTGTGGAGGGGTGTCGCCGCGGGCGCTTGATTGGTGTGACCGCCTAAGCTATCCCTCTGTACGTGGTCCTGTGAGATCGAGGCAGGGAGAGGCTGTAAAGAAGGCGCGTTTTGTGAATCCTGGAGCTGTGGGGTGGGAGGGTCGTTTGGATGCGACATTGTCGCTGCATCTCGACTTGATCCTTGAACGAAAGTTGGCGGCTGGCTGGACGCCATGGTAGATAAGTAATGAGAGTCTGCAAGGGAGTGACTGTGACGAAGGGGGCGGACGGAATTGACGGGAAGAAAGATTTTTGTCGAATTGCATCTGGCAAGCTGAAATTTATGCAGCCTGAGAGTCGATAGCCACCGTGAAACATCTGATTGGAATTTGGTGCTGTTAGAGTGCCAAAAGCCACCGAACAGCGCGCCCGTCCCTTGGTCGGGGAATCACTGGGATTGTCGGGCACCGGTTCAGAAGGAGCCTTGGCGTGGACCGATGGTACATTGTCCTTAAAACCAAAGCCCCGTTGCCCCGAATTCCCGACTGTCTTGTGAACACTGATAGAGATTGAAACAAGTATATTAGTACATCTAAGTATCGTTGATTTGGGGTATAGAGATATATGAAGCTGGGCGTGTATCGCGAAGCAAAATCACAAGAGAAACAAACGATTTGAATGACAAAAAAACCAAGTCCATCTCTTGGCCCACAACATGGCCCAAATCGCCGCTCACTTCTTATTAGGTTTGAAGAGCTTCTTGAGGACATTCCTCTTCTTATCTTTCCCAGACGAACTCGGAGTGTCGCTGACGTCCGAGTTAAGGGATAGGTTGGAGCCAGAAGCCCGGGAGAGGCTCGCACCAAGGGTCGCCTCAACCTCGGCCTCGCCTTCCTTCCCAGGGACGAACAGCTCCACCAACATGTCACCAACATAGTCCCCCTTCTGCCCTCCCGGTGGAGACGTAGAGGAACTTGTTTGAGTTGGAAGGGAAGGCGACGAGGTGGATGCCTTGGGCGGCAGGCTGTTCAGGCTTACTCGCTGGAGCTCCTCTGTGATTCCTGCTGCTCCGCCTGATAGAGGGGCAGGGGTATCTTTAGGAGTCTTGTCGACTCGAGCCTCTTTGACCGGGGTTGGAACTCTGCTCTGGCGTGTAAGGGTGACCTTCTGGCCTTCAGGTTCCGTGATGGGCTCTGGAGACTCCGAACGAACCGGGGAAGGACTGCCCTCCTCGAAGTCGCTTCCAACACCCTTTGGAATCCTATTGTCTTTCGCAGTCTCTGACGCCGTTGGGGAAGCGGATCGAATCTGGACTTTGGGAGCTTCGGAACCAGCGTCGCTCCTCGTGGGACTGCTTCGTCGACTTCGGGAGGCTCGCTCCTTGCCCTTGCCAGAAGCTTCCTCAATGGGAGACGATGACCGAATGCGAATGGATGGGGTGCGGTCAGAACCTTTGGTGCTCATGGTATCAGAGCTCGGAGAGTCAGAGCGCTTGTTCGAATGTTCAGCGAGCACTTCAATGCGCGACTTCCCGTAGGGGACGGGCTCTGGCTTCTTGGGAACAGGAGCGGAGACTAATGGCTTTCGTTGAGAAAGACGTGCGGAAGATGATGGGAATTCAATCGGCTTACCGTAGCTCAGAGCGCTATCAGTGCTCTCCCGGCGGACGGGAGGAGTAGCGCTGGGTTTGGGTGCCGGCGAGTGACGCCCATCGCGAACGGATGTGCGTGATGCCTTCTTCCGAGTGTCCTTGTCTTCACGCGGCACAGAGGTGCGCGACACCCTTCGATACTCCTCTTCTTCATATAGCAAGGAGGTGCGCGACTCTCGACGACTGTCCTTCTCCTCGCGGTGGAGGGAGGTGCGCGATCCCCTTTGAGAAGCTCCTTTATCTCCTGAGCGCTCACCTCGATCACGACGCGCAGGCTCCTCGGGAAGCAGGTGCACTGGATCTGGGTAGGCATCATAGCCTTGTACCTCTTCTTCTTCACACTCGTACTGTTCAACCTTTCTCGCCTTCCGCTTCGATGTCCGTCGACTCGTCCTGTTGTCGCTGTACTCCTGGTAGTCCTGGCCCTCGTAACATCGACACTGGTCCCTCCAGTCATTGCAGTACGGGCAGACTTCATCATCATCGTAATCGTGATACTCGGGCTCCTGGTGTGATGTCCGTGCAGGCTGTCGATCTTGGGAGCGAGTCTCGTGTTTGCGATGTCTAGAAGTACTCGATCGCAGCTGAATGTCAGACTGTCGAGACGAACGCTCGTCGTACGGTTCATGGGACGAACGAGGCCGCTCCCGATCTCGCCTCTTCGAGGGAGCACGATGGACTTCCGGGAGAAGATATCCAGGGCTGTGATGTTGGGGAGTAGGGAATGGAGGATCATCATCATCCTCGTAGACGTCTCCAAAAGCCGGTTCCGCAGATGCAGACCGATCTATAAAAAGTGAGCAGGTGGCTTCTGGAAGGCGATTTAAAGACTCACAATGAAAGGAATGAGAGGAAGACGGGTTCTTCCGGCGAACCCTGGTGGTTGTTGAGTAGCTGTGTGTGGCAATTGGGGGACGCGCAGCTTGTGCGACATTCCTCATCGCCTCGGCAAATGCATTGTGGGCGTCTTCGATGAAGGGTGTTGCCTGATCTGGATACCGCGAAGAGCGGGGCGCAGCAACTGGAGGCCGTGGCTTTCTATACCCGGGAGGAACAGGTACATGATCGAAAGGAAAACCGGGGGTATCCCAGTCGTCGGATTCTGAAGATGAGCGGTGACTGGGGTAGTCTCTTCGTGACCCCGATCGCGAGGAGCTGTGTCTGCCGTAATCTGTTGGTCCTAACATTTAGCATCTTGGATTCGATATCGGTGAAATGAAAGGGTATTTACCGTACGATGATTCGATCGAACCTCTTACGTTTGTAGAGTAGTCGTTGAAGGAGTCCTTGATTTGGACGTTATGGGTGTTTCCGGAGTTGATCATGTTCATGTTCGTGCGGTGCTCGGTGTTGTAGATGGACCCGTTAACGTCGATGAAGTTGCCGCCGCTGATGCCTACGTTACTAGAGGAATCTAGGATAGGCATTGGTGCGCCTGTATATCGCCTGTGTACTGTTACAGAGCTTACGAGTTGGAAGCAGGTTGCGAGGGGAGACTGGGAAATGGAGTGAGGAGGGGCCAAACCCTCTGGTTCTGGCGCTTTTAAGGGGCGTGGGGGCGTGGGCGCGCTATAGTACAAGCGCCTCAAGTGCTGTTGTTAAAGCGATACAAGGCAGGGCCCTGGCTCGGCTCGCTGTAGATCCTGTTCAAAATACGGATGAATAAGGTCCAAGGGTGATAAAAAGGAATGCTACGCTACCGTTGCTGTGTGCTGTTCGAAGCTGTTGTATACGCACGTTGGTATTGTGTGGCGGCCCCTAGCGAGCGAGAGAGGCCAAACACAAAGCGAAGAGGTGGTGGTTTCTGGTCAGAAGCCTACACTGCCTCCGACTGGTGGGTGCCCCACAATCTGGATTCTGAAGTCGTGATCGATAAAGGCTGTGCCTCCGTGGGCACAATCGTCGGCGCTTATCACCTAGCCCTTACAGTAACTCCTTTTTGAGAAGACTCGGGACGTTACCACGCTGCAACTAGGCAGCATGTCCATTATTGAGGTGTGTACATACCGATCTACATTTCGGAGATGATTATTGTCATCTCCAGTCAACTTCGCTTACATTTGATCTCTGTCGTCCATTGACGGGGTGGTCTGATTCTCCGTGCTGTGACAGAGGCTGTCGAGAGAGATTAAAATTTAACAGTCAGCAAGTGAGCAAAGCTGTCAACGTTACTGAGACCGTACCTGTACGCTGTAGAGGGCTCCTCAATTCTAAAAGTTCAGTTCGAGTTCAGTTCGCAACGAGTTCGATTGATGTGATGTCGGGATCAATGAGCTCCTCATCAAGTAGTACCTCCAGCCAAGAGCCCGAAGATCGTTCTGAGTTCTTGCGTTCGACAGACAAATCGGTGGTCTTTGCTCGATATTTTTCGTCTTCCTGGAAGTGAATATACTGTACACAAGTCTAATCTACTTTTTAAAGCCGCATCTCAATGCTTTCGACGAGATACGATTGCTTTCTGGTTACGCTAGTGTTTGCAAGAATGACCTTAGTCCAGTGACAAGCGTGGAAAGGCCATCAATTGAACTCGTTGCGAACTGAACTCGAATTGAACTTTTAGAATTGAGGAGCCCTTAGGAACTTACGCAGTTTAATTAACCGCCCATGAGGCAGTCAATGTAAGCGCTAGTCCATTGATCTGAGTCATAATATGTGCTCAACGACGAAAGCTTCGGGAATCGGCAATCATGGCGTCGATCGCCACCAAGGAGATTGGGGAAATGGAAGACGGGCGCTTATTTCGTTGGTCACTGGCACTGCCCGACTCATAGCCTGTGCTGTATCTCACTACATATATTGATCCGCAGGACTTGCACAGTCTGACATCAGGTATCGCGTAAACCCCTTGCTATGTGATTTATGCGTGGGGCACTGACTGAGAATTGCGTGGCGCCACGAGGGGAAGCCGACTACGCACACCCGCCATCAGCCGCCGCTTCCCTCTTTAGGTGACAGGCGCGGGAAGTTTCTGAGTCAGCGATGCAAATTGATCGGACCCCGGCGCCGCGTTTCTGACTTGGACATCGAGCACGACGTCGACCAGCTAAAAGGCACGCCCTGGGCGTCGTCAAAACCCATAACTCCCTGATGCTGGACACAACTACAAGACACTATGAGTCTGTGCAAACGCCTCCTCCTCGTCGACCAGACGATTTTCAACACCGTTGCGTGAACCTCAAGCTGCTGGAAGAATTGGTGCAAAAGGCCCTGAAGGCTGCCCAAGGATCGTCAAGAACGTTAAGAAAGCGGGGGAGGTCACCTGAAGATGTCCAGAATGCCTCAAAACGCGTCAAAACCGATTCAGGCGCGGTCGCAACCTCCAGTAGCGCGACGGGGTACCAGTATCTCCCCCAAAATCAGCGGTCGTTCACGTTGGAACCTGGGGGTCGGGATGAGGAATCTGTGTCCATCTTGAGGCATGTGTTTGTTATCGAATACAGCGAGCTGAACCCAACGGGGTCGGATGACGAACGGACTTTTGCCCGCCTGGTTACCCAGGTTAATGAGCAGAAGAGCCTCGACATCGGCGCCGTTCGTTTTTTCGAAGAGGGCGATCACGTCGTTGCTGGTACGGACGAAGGACGCTGGCTGCTCTTCATGCCCTCCCTTTCCCAAGATGCTGACGACTACGACTATTCGACCACGCCAGCCGTATCCGACCTTCTGGCCGCATGTGTGGTCCTGAGGGACGCCCAAAAGGTCGAGCTAGAGGGGAACGTGACGGTGGTTATGGACCCCTCAGAACCGAGCAGCTTTCAGCTCAAAGTCGAGCTCGTCGTCTCCCTTGTTCTTCCCAACATCTTCCTTTCCCTGCATCGCAAAGCAACGAAGAAGAACATACTATTCGTCGAAAACGCCCAAAGGCGGATGCTCAGCTATGTTTACGGTGATCGCGATAGCACCGTCAACAACGATATCAACATATCCCACTTTTACTCGATTCTTCATGCAGCCAAAAACCTCTCTTCGAAACTGGCTGACGACGCGATGCAGCCGGACCTTCTCAACCCCACCCTTCTGCCTTTTCAACGCCGGAGTGTCGGTTGGCTGCTAGGGCGAGAGGGGAGGGATGTTTTGCCCGATGGCTCTATTGTTCCTTGTGCCAGCCTTGAGAGGCTGATGTACTCATTTTGGGATACCATCACCGAGGGGAACCACACTTGGTACTTCAACCGCCTGAGCGCTCAGCTCACTACCGAGCCCCCTGAATCTCCTCCTCCCGCCTTTGGCGGCATCCTTGCTGAAGAACCCGGCCTCGGGAAGACACTTGAAACCATTTCGCTCATTCTTCTCAATCCAGCTCCTGACTCCAGAAACCCGAGCGTTACTCGATGGGATCCAGAGGCTCGTCTCGACGTCAAGGCGGTCAGGGTACGTATACGTTACACCATATCTCCCTGTTTCTTGCTGACGGCCGTTTGAAAGACGTCGCTCATTGTCACACCCGTCTCTCTCGCCTCGCAATGGATTGACGAGATTCGTGCACACGCTCCGTCCCTCAAGGTACTCGTCTACGATGGCTGGTCCAGTGTCAAAGTCCCTATCACCCGTACCAAACTTGAAGAAGAGCGCGCCAAGGGTCCAAAGGTGAAAGAGAAAGCACCAGCTATCACTACTACAAATGCGAAGAAGAAGACCCGTACCAAAACGAGACCACCCACGCACGAAGAGGTGCTCGCAGAGGAGTTGGCCAGGGACAAGGACGGCCATCTTCTGGAGTGGTGCGACTACGTTCAGCAATTCGATGTTGTCATCACCACATACCAGGTGTTGAAGACCGACTTCAACGTCGCCAGGGCCGCCCCACTGCGCCCTCGTCGAGAGGACGTTGTGTATCTCAACATCGAGCGTCCGCGGAGTCCCCTCGTCATGGTGGAATGGAACCGGGTCATCATGGATGAAGTCCAGATGGTTGGTGGTGGAAAGGTTGAGGATATGGTGTCCTTGATCCCTCGTCTTTCATCCTTTGCCGTGTCGGGCACGCCGGCCAAGGCCCAAATTTCGGACATGATTCATGTCTTAAGGTGGGTTACCCGGCCTGCTTTTGCTTCTTTTTATCTGATCAGGCGTCCACTAGGTTCCTGCGTGTGGATGATGTCATTGGTTCCAGCAAGCTCTGGCACCGACTGCTCAAACCCGGATTCGCCAGTGAATTCGCAGCGTTCTTCCAAACCTACGCCATCAGGTAGGCACCCTTGCTGTACTTGCCTTTTGGCATACCTGACGCCATTTTAGAACCACCAAGGCTAGCGTCAAGCAAGAGCTTACCATCCCGCAACAGACTCGATATCTTGTCCCCATCGAGCTCGGTAAAGTCGAGCGACATGTCTACGACCAGACTCTCGAAGCTATCCTCCTAGACCTCGGGCTCGATGCTCGAGGAGTGGCAGCAACGGAAGGGTGGGAGGTGGATCCCACTCTCCTTCGATCCTCCATTCGAAGGCTGAGAGGTATCTGTACCCATCCGCAAGTCGGCCAGCTGCAGCGACGGGGTGACATGTACAAGAAGGGGGCCTTGAAGACGATGGACGCTGTTCTTGAGGTTCGTTTTCTAGCTTTATGAAGCGACGCAGCGCACCTTACCATTTCGATACAGAGCATGAGGGACCAAAGCTGGAAGCATGTAATGGAACATTGGAAGGCCAAGGTATGCGTCGTCGTTTAAGAAGCCTATGTGGATGCCCATCGTGTCACAGATCCATGCCATGACCAGATATGCCCAACTCATCCAACGTGACGAATTCCGACCCAACCGACACCAACTCGCCCGCGAGGCTCTGGAAGCGGCGGAACAAGAAGCCAACAAACATATTGAAGAGATCAACAACGCGCTCGCG
Organism: Coprinopsis cinerea okayama7#130; assembly: GCF_000182895.1. Classification (NCBI taxonomy): domain Eukaryota; kingdom Fungi; phylum Basidiomycota; class Agaricomycetes; order Agaricales; family Psathyrellaceae; genus Coprinopsis; species Coprinopsis cinerea. The sequence continues at coordinate 1,821,243 of NW_003307535.1, forward strand.
GAGCACAAGGCGAAAGGCGAAGTTCTGAAGAAAGAGGCGGCCGCACGACGACGCGAACTGGCACAATCGGAATCCTCGGAGACGGATAAAGGGAAGGGGAAGGCGGTGGCTGAGGAGACGTCTGACGAGGATGACCACGATGATGATGACAGCGACGAAGAGCATGCGGAGGATAAGGGGCTACCCAAGACCCCCGCTGGCAAGGAGCACCGCAGCAAGACGCAGGCGCTCAAGTCTCGCTTGAGGGAAGGGAAGCTTCTCCTGCATCAAGTCAAGTTCTTGCAGGGTGATGTTTTCCACGTGTTGGGAGAGGTTCATGCGGCGGACGAGGACGCGGCTTATGAAGCTGCGGAGAAGATTCGACGTGACTTGCTTCAAGGTATGTTGTACTATTCCCTAGCCCAGTCAATTGACTGAAGTACGCTGCTGTTAGCGACGGAGGACGAAGCTACACGAGCGATGACTGTTCTGCAGGAGGGGCCTGCGAGCGTTCAGCGGCCTTCGCAGGCTGATCTCAAGTTGCCGGTGCCATTCTTTGGTCAAGGCGGGATACGCTCATCTGAATTGGTACGCGCACCTCGGCAAACGACCAAAATACCAGGGCTAATTCCGCGGTTAATTAGATGGAAGAAGTCAACACGATCATCGAGGACGTTTTGAACCCTCAAACCAAGCTCCTCTTCAAATGGCGAGCTCGCATCATGGAACTGCTCACCAAGAAGTTGAACCCGGGCGAAGAAGCCGACGGCAGAGAGTACGAGCGGAATCTCGACGACCAGGGCGAGGTGGAGGTGCTCCTTCAAGCATACGCTGCCCTCCTGGCCGATCGTCGTGAAGCATTGGTGAACGAACGAACTCTCTTGGCCGCACACGACGCTCGGGATAAACGCCTCCGACAGACAAAGGCTGCCTCCAAGGCTGCTCTGGCCCTGGACTTTTTGAAGGAAAACCAGTATAATACTGCTTTGCAGCTCCCGAAGGACTTTGAAGTGAATGCGGAGTTCCAGGTTCAGTATAAGGAGATGACGGATGCGAGGAAGAAGTTGGTCGCTGCGTTGGGTGGCAGAGCTATTAAGAGTGTGAGTGGTTTCACTCCGTCTTCTGGGTCGAGTTGTTTCTTATCTGTGGCTTTTGCAGGTGCTGATCGATCTGAACGGCGTTTCTGCTCGTATTACGAATAAGAAGGACCCAGAGCGGCTGATTGTGAATGAAGCTGTCGCTTCTATTCGACGTCTAATGCAGACTCAAGGTCCGTTTCATGAGACTGTCATCTTTGCTACCCGCTAACCGGACCCTACAGCCACCCTCCACGACAAACTGGATGCCGACCTCGCTCTCATGCGCAAAGCCTTCAATGAGCGTATCCTCTACTTCCGACAACTCCAAGAAATCTCCGATTCCGTAGCTGAAGTCGAATGGGAGGAACCTACTTTGGAGATGGCGATTGAAGTTTGTGCGCAGATGAGGGAGGACCATGATGCGAGGATCAACACCGGTCGAGCTCGGCTGCGCTATGTGACGAATCTCGTGGATTCGAAGGAGGGAAACGCGGGAGAGGACGACGAGGAGAATGTGTGCATCCTCTGTCGTTGTGATTTCATTCGTGGGTTTATCACGCAATGGTTGGTTCTTCTTCACGTTTTATTCCAATTCTGTCACTAACGCTTCTGCTGTAGTGCTCATATCTTCTGTGAAGGTTGCATGAAAGCCTGGTTAGCTCGACGAGAAGGGAAGACGTGCCCTGTTTGCAGGTTCGTCATGCTTATTGTATGGCTCTCCTGATGCATTGACCCTAGCGATCCAGGGTTGCTGTCAACCCTGATACCGTCCAGAGGTTTACTGTCAGCACCGATCCGACCGACGAAGCTCCCAAACAGCCTATCAATGGAGAAACCGTCCCTATGTCCCGTCGAAAGATTGCCTACAATACCATAGGTACGGATTGCTTTAGTTGTCCCATGATTGCTCATGACATTTCTGACGCTTTGTGTTTTGATAGACAGGGAAGTATACGACCAGATCCAAAACATGGAGTCCTATGGAGACTATGGAAGCAAGATCCAAACTCTAATCCGACACTTGCTCTATGTTCAAACGACCGATCCTGGAAGCAAGAGCATCGTCTTCTCTGCTTGGGCTGATTCTTTGCATAGTGAGTGGTGGTACCTTTACCAGTTGGATGCTGTATGGCTGATGTGCTTGTCGCGCAGTCGTCGAGCTGGCTTTGACTCAGAATGGTGAGATTCACTTCTCCGTTCACGGAAGATTCGGAATTCAACCCTTCTATGATAGGTATCAGATGTCTGAGGATCGACCAAAACTCCAGAGGAGAGAGCGCTGCTAAGAAGTTCAGGACCGATGAAGAAATACTCGTGTTACTGCTCCATGGGTTCGTGCTCCACTGATCTCTGCTTCCCTTAGATCAGTCTGACCCTCGTCTCAACAGTGAACGTGAAAATGCGGGCCTCAATGTTACTTGTGCTTCCCGGGTGTTCCTTCTAGAAAGTGTAGTTCACCACAGCTTCGAGCTTCAAGGTGGGTATCCCACCCCCGGTGGTTCCCCTCTATGAAGCTAAAGGTTTCTTCCAGCTATTGCCCGTATTGATCGTATGGGTCAGACGAGGCCTACTGAAGGTCCGTTTTTCCTCCTGTCGTGCGAGATTCTTTTTTCCCTTGCTAACCTTTTCCTCATGCTAGTTTATTGCTACTACGCCGAAGATACCGTCGAGCGCAACATCCTCGATTTGGCGGCGAGAAAGGGGTTATCCCTGTATACCAAAGAAAACTCAGCTGGAACATTAGATGTCTCTTCCTTCTCACAGGAAGCTGACAAGGCTGTCGTCGATTCGCCTGCCAAGAAACGGCAGAAGGGAGATTTCATTTTCAGGTACGTCGCCCCGTGTTATCTGTTCGTTGGCGCCTGAAACTGACACGTGTGTTTTCCAGGGTGGATGACATGCTGGCTGTACTCTTCCCTCATATGTATGAGGATATTGAATTTCTACTCCCTCCCTCGGAAGGCGGGACGCCTTCTGAAGATATTGAGATGGGAGATGTTGCTCGACATGAGGACAATCCGTTCATCTCTCGTGGTGGACGGGTTAATGCCGTTGCTGGACCTTCTCGTCTCCGGTAGTACCATCGTTGTTTTTGTTTTCATTCTTGGGTATTAGTTTCATTGACATTCTTGCTTGCGTTCTTGCTGTCCTTGTACCATGCTCAAGCTACATCTAGATGTATTCATTCTATTATCAACTATTGAAGCTCTTCGACCAGACTAATTCGATGCCCCGGGAGGGGTAATCTCAAATACAAATACTGCGGCCACATTCGAGGTCTGGTAGTTTCGGGATGATGATTTTAGGAATTGGGACTGGAGGGTGGCCTTTGCTCAGGATTGAGGACATCGACTATGAAGCAAGGTTACTACTCACCAGGGGACACCAGAATAGGGTTGATGCCGGCGACAAGCTTTGGTTTCTGCGTCACCGTGACTGGACTGGCTAAAGCCGCCCATGGAGTCAAGAGGAAGAGACTGGCACAGACGGCTGCTGCGAAACTCGACGACGGGAACATGGCGACGACTCGAGCTGGGAATATATTGTAGAGAGTAAGGTCGTCCCAACCTCGATTTTTATGCCTGGAGGCTGTTTGATTCTCATCTGGGCGCGTTCGTTCTATCTGCGACGTTTCTCTGCGGGCATTTAGTCTCGGCGCTCCCTGTGCAGAGATTGTGATTCAAGGTTGCTTTTTCAGGTCAAGCCCGCATTTGTCCCAGGGCGCTCGACTATTACGACTTGGAGAAGCCGCATAGTACTATCGAAGTACAGATTCATATGTTGCAAAATGCACAGGCTTGTCGTCAGCCCTCCACGCTACACCGTTCGTCGTGAAGCAGACATTTCAGGGACGGTACCACTACAGAACGCAAATACGGCGACCGCAATGAACAATGGGCGTGAACCTTTGTGATAGTAACAGTAGGAACTGGGGACACACGGCGCTCAGGAAATGTATCCAGTCTCTACGTGATGCATCTGTGCGGCATGCTCGAACCCGGAAAGGTCAGCATCCACTTTTATCTTGTAAGATAAGGTGCAGATGGTCTTCTTCGGTCACAACTGACCTCTTTCTCTCGTACATGATCTCAGTGAAGTAGTAAGGCGGCAGCGAAAACGGCGTCCGCTGACCGTGAACGATTCAGAGAAACAATTCAGGTCACAATGCGTTCCCAATCACCCCTCCTTTACTTCCTTTATTCTTCTCTTCACGTTCCTTACAATTCAATGATCTTCACCCTTTTCTCTCTTCTTATCCTTTCGTTGTGCAAACTCCAAACCGCGAGCTGCTTTTCATTCAGGGCGAGCTATCCTCAACAGTGTGCTGTGCTCAACCTGGATTGGTGGGGTGGGTCTGTGCCTCACTCTTCCCAGACGCAATACTCATTTCCCTCACAATTCAGGAGGAACCCCGCCATTTTATCTTTCTGTGATACCATTAAATGAAGACGGACGAGTTATACACAACATGTCGATACCCAACTCAAGTTTCTCGCCCGTCGAAGGGGTGGGTTCACATTCCTTTCCCGACTTTGCTGCCTCTTTGCCACACCAACAAGTCCTTTTGGCTATGTCGGACGCGATGGGTTTGGCGACAGGAGGCACTTCAGACGTGTTAGTGGTTGCACCAGCAGAGTCGAGCGAATTGGGTTGCCACGACGCTGTCAGTTCAGGCTGGTCAGGTCATTAGCGTCAACTGACAAACTACCCAATAGTCGCAAATTTCACGCTCGACGTCTCTGAGTTGCAGTTATCACAATGCAGGTAGGAGGGGTAGGATATCATTCTTTGGGTTAACGCAAGCTGACAGTCGTCCTAGGGAGATGCCCTTCTCATCGCGGCCTGTCGTGGTAACGGTTAGTGGACGAGATTCGTACGATGTCATGCGCTGATTCTGGGAGTAGGGATTCGTGCCCAACGGTGGCGCTGTCTTCCGAGTCTGGCCACAATCATCAAACCCCCTCAGGAGGAAGATCAGGTTGCCTGCTGGTACGCAGGTAGCCGTATTCGCGACAGACGCGGACGGAAGGGATAGCGGAGTCACGCGTTTACTGGAAGTCACAGACTCGGGAGATGATTCTTGCCTTGGAGTTCTTCACACCGATGGCAAAGGAAAGGAGAAACGGTTTCCGACTGGCGCTATCGCAGGCGCTGCGGCCGGTGGAGTAGCGATCCTGGCGATTCTAGCCTTCTCCTTTCTTCGTCTGATGAGACGTCGCAAAAGCGCGCAAAACCCCCAGGTTCCAGATAGACCTGTGATCGATATCGACCCAGAGGATGACTGGGTGGATGCCGGACGCGTTGCTTCATTGTCCCCAAACCAAGACGCGTTGCCCCCAACTGTCGCCCGTGCCAAGGAGGTGCTGTCTTGGAACGAGGATACGGAGAGGGCCCGTGAAGAAATCAACCCCTTCGCCTCCCCCGATGATAGGGACATGGGGACAGACGCGCCGCCAGCCAGTGCAAGCCCCGCCCCATCATACGATTCCACGCCGTACGATCACCGTTATACCCCTCGCCAACTGCAAAATGTTACCCCTATCCAGCAAGAAGTCAATTCCATGAACTCAGTTGATGAATCGCTCCCCGAATATTCCGAGACACAACCTGAGCTCCCAATAAGGCCAGTTCGAGAAATTTCTGAAATTCCTCCACCCATTGGGATACCAAGCCTTACGCAGAAGTGATATGAACTGGAGTGGCGATTGAAAACTGATATGATAGTTGTCAGACCTAATTCCCATTTCTCATAGCCCTGTCGTTTAGTCAATTGAACCTTCGCACGGAGGATATGTATAGACGTACTTACTACGTAAACCATCCCTTAGGCTGTTCAACTTCTTCCTCTTTCAATTCTCCGTCTCTCCTCTTGCGAATTGTCTCCAGGATATCCCTCACGCCATCCACGGTTCCAATAGCCACCTGTCCGTCGTTCCAATTTACAACGATAGGCCACCGTAGCGCCTGGGGGTTCTTCCCAGCAAGTTCGATGATACCCTCGATGGTCTGGGGGCGGTCGGACGCTGAACCACTAGACGGATGAGCTGACAAGAATGCCATGGACGGTGACGTGGCCTTTGAAGGTAGGTAAGACATAATGGTCTTCAATTGGTCAATCGTCGGCGGGGATTCGATGACTTCAAGGTTGTATTCGAGAGGAGGGGCATCTGTCTTGGTTGGTGGGTACGGAGCAGAGATTGCTGAGCGAAGTATGTTCAGGGCTTTATTCGAAGGTGGAGAGGATGCATGGTGGCTAATGGACTATGTCAGAAAGGAGATTGTGAAACGGTGGGGTTGACTGCGACATACAATATTGATACGGCTGGCTGGCAAACCACAAATCCTGTCAGTCAAATTCTTTACGATTTGAACTCAACTTACAACTGCTTTTCTCCAGGCGCTGAACATGGTAGCTGCGGATGGGCGGATGTAGCACTGAGTTAGTGAGAGAATGTGTCGAAACAAGAGCTAAGCCTGTCAAGGTCCGGATGCGGGGGAATGACTCGAGACCGCAGACGTCATTGATGGTGGCGATCAGAGTTGGCCATTGGAGATAAGATAAGATCTGCCTGACGCGCGCTTATCAGACGCTGGAATCTTAGGTACTCAGGCTGCCGAGGGTTGACCAATGCCTTGTACCACGCCTGACCTGTCTTTTAATGTTTCCAAGTTCTGATTAAAACAAGTAGTTTGAAGGTCATGTGGAATATTCCAAGTGACCATGTCCATGTGGTGGTATTCCAGCGTAAGCGTCTTACACGATGTCAGAGCCTTCACCAGCGTTTTTAGTACATAATCTTATAAGCAACTTGTTTCCACCTTTACATAGGTCGGATAAACATTCCGTACCATTAATCAAAACCATCACATTCGAAGTCGAAGGATCAAGACTTCGCCTTTTAAGTACTGCATCGGAAGTAAAGAAGTGCCCGGCACTAGCGAGAAGTCTTCTACATTATCAATCCGAATGCCTCGTTGCACGGAGGAAACACTTGGCTCTGCACCCAGAGGTAGAAGATCGATATTCACAACGTTGACGTTCCACTTCGTTCGGTTACTTTGGTGCGTTCAGTAGTCCCTGCTCTTCCTGGATTGCCCAAAATCTTTGCGCTGGGATTCGTCCCGTTCGTTAATATCCTAGTTTACATGGGTACATACAGTCATGATACATAAAATACATGCAAGAATGCGGTGTTGCTAATGCGTAGAGGTAAGAGAAAACGACACTCAAGAGAACCGGATGAGGAGATTAGTCGGGTGTAAGTGTCAGGCGGACTCCAGCTTGCAGCTTGCTAACCAGGCGCAGGAGGGTAAACCGCGTGAACGCCACCAGTCCGTCCCAACCATATCCTGTAATTAAGCCATAACTTAAAGCCCGATGATCCAAAGTACCCTGGAGAACGAAGAGGTCCTCAGAACCTCCATCCAACGTCGACCGGAGGACTGTCCACATACCTCCCAAGTCAAATCCCGCCAGCGTTGAAACCCCTAAAACACTATCTAGACGCGCTTCTTGTCCGACGTAGAGGTATCGAATCAGAACTCGAATTATTTGAATGAGGGATTTGATTGAGGAGCGGAACGGATTCCACTGGAACTGTCGGTGCAGCCCCTGAATTAGAACCTGTGGTCGGGTTTAGGGGGGTTTCGCTGTCTGAACGTTGATGCTCGAGTCGTCCCTGAGGTACGATACCAGGGGGATGGCTTGGCCCGTCTAACACCAGGGCTGGCGGTCGCTGGGGAGTGATCGCCAAGTCTTCTTGCGTTCCTCCTACACCGACATCGACATGTCGTACCTGTGTAGGTTCAGGGAATGGAAGCGGAAGGGGCGGGGGAGGAGGGGGAGTGTCAGGTACGCGACGTCCACCAAGCCCATCAAGCCCATGGTCGTCGTCGTCGTCGTTCAACACAAGGTCCGGGGGAGGTGGAGGTGAGTCGGGTGGAATATCCGCATATGATAATTGCGAAACAGGTGACCCGAGTGGAGGCGGATGATGTAAATATGGATAGTTCTGCATCCCCATCGACAGAAGATACGGATAGGCGATGTGGTTGGGCAACACAGATCCATTCCCGCTCGCTGGTGGGCCAGGTGCGCCTGGGGATATGGGATGGCTGCCTGCATTGATACGATCTGCGTTGACCGTTTCGTGGTACGTGGGTGGGTCACCTGGAGGGATTTCGGTACCAGGGAAGAATCTCGGGATGAAGACATCGGGGCCCGCCATTGCCATTTGTTGTTGACGTATGCGTTCTGGATCGTTGGGATCGCCCTCGCGGTTTTCGCGTTCGCGTTTACGGGCAAGGTACCGACGGCGTATAAGGCTGATCGCGAGTCCAGCGGAGAGGATGGCAAGAACACCAACGCTACCACCGACGGCCGCGGCGAATGTGGTGACGTTTTTCTTGCTGTTCGAGCTATAATAGGATACCATAACATAAGTAAGAGATCAGAAAGCGCATCTAAAGGCGGGCAAGGGTGAAGGAGCGGATATAGCTTTTTGTCAGCTGGACAAAGAATGATGGTCCTATTGTCGAAATCGAACGGGCAACGCAACAGGGACGACATCTACGATATAACGATGGTATGCAAGTGCTTACCTTGCGGTGGGCTCGGATGTGGCACTGTTGGGCGGAAGTGCCATGAATTGATGGACGCCAGAGGGTGACTTGGATTGAGTGTATACGAGATAGTCGAAGAGGAACTCGGAGCCATCTCCTACTGTGACTGTGAGTGCGTGGGGGCCTTCTGACAGGCCTGTCTGAACGAAGAGGGTGGCATTGTATGGCGATGAAGCTCGAGGGTCCTGTAGTGGAGGTTGTGGATAACGAGTCCCGTCAATCTCGAAGACGACAGTTGAGGAGGGCGTTGTCGAGGATGATGTAGGCTGTACTCCGAATAGGTAAATCGCAGACCCTGTTCCGATGGAAATGTTTCAATGACCGAAGGAGAGCGACAATCCGGGACTCACCTATAAATTCAAAGCGTAACGTAGCGGATATTTCTGACAGAAAGTCTCCATCCCCACTCTCCCCATCAGCAAACGAGTCTCTTGGAGGTTTCCGTCTTGAGGACCGATCCCGTTGTGAATTGGCGTCGTCATCTGAGACTGGTGATCTTCTCTCGTGGCTCCCATGTTGCGGTCGCTCCAATTTGTGAGGTCTGGTCGGATCGAGAGAATGTCGGCCAATTGATGCGAGTGCCTCTATGGGTAAGTTCCGCTTGAGGCTTGAAGACGATGTCGACCTGCGTCGCCTATCCCGTCTCCGGCTATCTTGAGGGAGAACGAAATGGTAGGAAGCGTTGCGGATAAACGTGGGGTCGATGTCTGAACAACTGGTGCAAAGTCCGTCATAGTTGGATTGCCAGGCGTTGGAGGGGAGGTATAGAATGGTTGGGTGTGTGTCGTCCACTGTCACGTTCACATCTACAGCCAGCACGACCTCCAGAGCTCTAAACCAGCATGATACGAATATCGTCAACTGCAACCAATAGTTTCCCGTTCGATAACTGAGATGTACCAGAGATCAGTCAGAACTTGTTCAGAAAAACATGGTTGTCGGACTCACGGCATAATAGCAAGGAAGAGGATGTGCCCTCCACACCAAGTTGACCCGTTAGATCGCCACGGCCGTCACAGTCGAAAAACGTCGGATTCCAAGGCGGACGCTGGGGAGTTGGAGGTACTGGGGAGATGGACGAGCGTGAGACCACGCTCATGGATCAGGCGTTCTCCTAAGTATACTTACCTATTACTTACGAAATGATTCTTTTCACGAACTAGATGGACCGAAGACCCAAGCCTACGTGCCTGCGAATAGAGATTTTCCGGGTCATGCGCGCAGAAGCTTCGGTGCTGAGAGATTTCCTCCATTTATGTCCGTCTGTGGTTTAGACGGCCACTTTTCTCGGTTTTCGCCTCTATCCTGACGGCAAATTACCGCCTGTGCTTGCGGCATTTCTTTATTGGAGAATCCGGAGAGTCGGGGTTCTCGATAGCAGGTGGATAACAAGGTTTCCTGTGGTCTTCCCTGTGGTCTTCTTTAGTGGAATCTTGACACAGCTGTACAGAGGGGACTTACTCGTCTTTCTTCTTCTCGTCTGTACGTGGAGAGCCCCTGCTAGCAATTTTAGAGAGGAAAATGCAGTGCCTACCGCAAACTCGCTGTTCCCAAATTTCAGAGTCGAAACTGGATTGAATGGAAAGCCGGATCCTTCAGAGCATCGCTAGAGTCTTAGGCAAAGCCCTGTCATTGATTTCGACAGCGAAGTCGCGAGTTGATCGCCATGATCGTCGTGGTCAACGTCGCCGTCATCGCGCTCGCCCCTTCGTCGATGTCGCAACAACAAAGCCAAATAAACCCCACAGGCTGATCCTGGCATCCGTCATCGAGATCTCTTTGACCACCACCATCTTATCGACGACGGCAAACTATGGTTCTGACTAGATATACAAGCAGTGTAGACGGAACAATCCCAGTTCAAGCTCTACTGTACAATGACGAGCAGCTTTCGGGCTCACAGGAAGGGGTCGGGATCTACGATGGGTAAGGTCGCCCTAATAGTGTTGCCCTTTAGGCTGATAATGTAGTCCCCAGAAATCGTTAAAGCACCAGAATGGCACTGTACATGCGACGAGCCACCGTCTTTTCTATATTGACGGCCATGACCCAGAGACCAGGTCCTTCTCCCTGGATCTAGCAGCGATATCCCAGACGGAATATTACGCGGGGCTTTTCACATCGTCCCCAAAGGTGACACTACATTTATCAGCCGAATCGCCCAGGTCAGATGAGCCCAACGCTTCATTATCTGAATCCAGCGGGTTCGATACCTGGGAATGTCAGGTTTGTGCATATCGAAACCCACCGGGACTTAGTCCCGCTGCTGCACGGATATGTGGGCTCTGCGGTGTCCCCCGCGAGGCGGTTCCTTCTGACGACCACCAGGAGTCAGGACCCAAGACACGCCACCTGTCCGCTTCCTTGCCATCATCGGGTGTTGCCTCTCAATCTCGTTCTTCTACCCCAGCCAACCCCACAGTCCAGGATGAATCCACGGCTTGTCCTGCCTGCACATTCCTCAACCACCCCTCCCTGAGAAACTGCGAGATTTGTGACACCCCACTACCTCGTCCATCCGAGTCGCGGAGAGTGCTCAAATCTGCACCGGCTTCGCGACCGACGTCGCCAGACTGGGAAGATGATCCCGCTCAACGCTTTATCAAACTCAGTTTCAGGAAGGGCGGGGACAAGGCGTTTTACGCAACACTCAAGAGCGGATTGAAGGGGAAAGCATGGGAGGTATGTTTACGATTATCGCTTTCATGCGCCATAGCTAACAGCTCGAATAGTTGGAAACTGTTAAACCCAAATCCAGTGCACAGAACTATTCGGGAGCTTCTAAGGGCGAGAACTTCGGTGCCGGAATATGTACGCAATCATCTATGCAGTTCAGCGCGAAAGCTGACATCTCCTCTAGCTGGTATCCTCAAGACGGTCGAATCGTCCGCTCAGAATCGCGAAGATGACCTACAGGAGGCCCTGCAAGACCTTGAAGCCTTGATGGTCAAAGCCAAAGACATGGCTCGGCTGGCCACAGAGCTCAACGAGAAACTCTCTAGCGCAAACCCTCGTACAACGTCTCCCGCCTTCGGTTCCAATCCCGAACCGGAAGAGGCAGCATTTCTCCGCTCTTCCTTGGCCCAGTTAGGGCTGCAGTTGGAGAATGCACCCGTGACGCAAGACATGATCAGGGATGAGCGGAAGTGGTTCGAGGAATTGGCACGAGAACTGTCACGAATCCTTCAAGGATCTAAAGGAATGATGGCAGAACGAGGCATCATCGCGTTGGACGAGGTCTGGGGTGCTTGGAATCGTGCGCGTGGAGTTGGTGAGACCCCATTACATCTCAATGTTTATCTCGTATGCTAATACGTCTCGAAGCTCTTATCCCACCATCCACTTTCTTGCAGATTCTACCTCTTCTTCCGCAATATACCGACCCACCGATCTCTCATCGGACATTTAGTTCGGGATTGAAAGTCTTGCACACCCCACCATATGCTCGAGCAGCCTTCGCCGCACGTCTCTCGGGTTATTTGGTCATGAACGGCCCAAAGACCACCATGGACGTCGCTCTCGACGAGGGTCTAGCCGTGGCTCTCGTTCGAGAGATGATCGAGGCAGGAGAAGAGGAAGGCGACTTCTGCCGGGACGATGTCGGAGAAGCAGCGATTGTCGGGGGTGGAAGTGGGACGGGTGTGGAGGTTCGCTGGTGGCCTAACGTGTTCGCTGGGTATGTCTGGGACGGCCAGCCCGAGGGCAATTGAATTGTCCCTCGGGTCCGAATGCAGAACTTCGTTGGCGATGTACTATCGACACATCGATGTTAATCCACCGTCAACCTCTATTTTACGCGCTATCAGCTAGAACTCGCTTTGGCGTTTATCCGATACACCCTAATGGATGGTTTCACTCACGGATCCGCTCTTGCTCTTTCGTCATGCAGTGTGTTTTTCATTATCGACGGCGCTTCCTTCCAATCGGAAAAAGCGAACGGTGTCATAAAACTATTCAGCCAGAATTGCGGTACGAAGGGATGGGTTTGAAAGGCGATCATAGTCTGGAGGACTTGGAGCAAAGAAGAGGTATCCCGGAGCAAGGATGCTTGTATTGTGAAAGGATGGAAGTCGGGTGGCTCGAGCACGCAACTGCTGTGGACTGGTCGAAGCAAGAGATGAGCCAATCGGAGAAACGCATCCTCGAGTACCTGGCCCTGGCACTCGAGGGGGAAAGGGAGGCTTAGTCTAGCAGAGACATGGAATCCGGTATACATCAGCGCTCTTTTGGACTACTGTTCTATCTTTCATCTCGATACCGATGATAGTACTAAGGTTGATGGACGAGAGGCTTGGTGAGTCTCGCCTTCGAATCCCCAATTCAAGGTTTTCTCGGGTACCCATTATGGAAAAGCGTACACTGGGAAACTTTGTCAGTATGTCACGACCCAGCACGACCCACGCTGCCGGAAGTCGTGATACAGGTGGATTTGAAAGACATGGTCGTTTATGGCTGGTCTAGGACACGGGTGAGGATGAAGAGGGACGAAGGTGCCAACGAAAGACCGAGGATTAGGGAAAACATATTTCCGGTACTCAATTGTAGAATTCAACTCGTTTGACGGGAGGAGTGGCCATCCATTCTGGAATTCTGGATTGCAGCCAATCAAAGGAGAGGGAGGAATCTAGGGTGAATTCGATTGGATGGTTTCGCGCGGTTTGTTGCCCCGAGATCTGGCATACCTTGGCGTTCGACGCTTTCGTACGTACGTTTAATGCCTCGATCCCAAAGTGGGTAACCGGATACCGGTTTAGGTAGATTCCTCCTATGGTTCTTGCTTCGCTCTCAAGCACGATTTACATAGATATGCGCGAGACAAGGGCTACGCCAGAGGTTTCTTGCTCTAAGCGAGGCTTCAGTTGGATCTGGATACGCCAGGGGTACGCTGATCGAGGTCGGATTCTCGGGAAAATGCATGATGGGCCAATCGGAGAAACTCACCACAAAGTGGAACATGGGATGCTATTGGGATCCTGGATCAAGTGCGAGTCCTGAGGTTAGCGAATGGATATTTGGATTCCTTCATTTCCTTTCTTACGAAGTCGTGCATGTACATGTGTACCAACAGACCTGGCTTTGTAGTTTTACTTTAGTTATCGTCATCGCAGAACGGGCGGAGGGAGAGGGCGGAAAACACAACCGTCTTTGCATTTTTCGCGACGTAGCAATATGCCTCTTCTACCCGCATCCCAACCACATACAGCCAATCAGGCGTCACGAGGCCACTCAGACGACCGAACCAGCAAGCGAAGCCAACGAACGGGGTTCAGGGCGGCTTCCTTCTGTGTCGATAGGAAGGCCGGCCATTTTCCACGCCTCAAATCCGCCAATGATATCCGTAGCATTGAGTAATCCCAGTTTATGGAGAGAGTAAGCCGCCAAGCTGGTTTCGAGGATCAATAACCAGCCAATAAGAAAGACGAACTTCGAGAGAGCCGCACCTGGAGGTATACCCTTCTTGGCAAAACACGATAACCCGCAGGTCGTATCTATCCGCAATAGCCAAACGGGCATCACATCGCGGATCCAGCCTCCACTCCAGCACGTTTCTCTCGATAACCAGCGACCCGTGTATCCCACCATGTTTCTGTCTCTGCTCCGTGGGGCGTATGTCGACCAAGAACGTGGGCGCGCTGACCTGGTTCTCCTTCAGCTCGCGCCAAGCCTCGATCGCTGTTATCCTCTGCAACTTTGAGCGTGCATCGGCGAGAATCTGGTCGATACCTCTGGAGCCTGGGGGAGGGAGGAGCGGGTCGATAGGTTTCCTCGCGGCCTTGCGCACGACGTCCCAGAGGGCTTTGTCGTCGTAGGAAGAGTTGCCTAGTTCTTGAATGACGGCTGACCATGCCTGGAGGTCCTCCCGGAAGGAAGAAACGATCCGCCCGACGAACTTTGATGATACGAGGAGCATGCCCCGCTGCACGAGGTCATCGGTTGCACCGACGACGAGGAGGCTTCCGGGGATCACCTCGGCGCTCGTCACAGACGACGCCAGCACGAAGAGGTACGAGGTGGATAACCTCAGCTGCTCGGTGATATTCGCTGCAATTCGACGCAGGAAATCCTCCTCGTTTCTCGAGTCGACGGACACATACACGCCAATTCGAACCCCTATTGGATGGTCCTCGATTCAGCTATCGCCCTCGTCGCTGCGAATGGGAACGACAAACCGTCGACGATCTCGGACTTGTTGATGCAACGAACTGCTATCTCTTGCGCGACCTGTTCTTGGACGTCGTTCAGGGTGCGGTACCCCGACCCCTCAGCGCTCCCACTCGTGGTAGCTGTCACCGTCGAGCCCGGGCGAAGCTTCACTCGTCGAGGACCAACGGCTTTATCGTCGATAGCGGTGGGTGGACCAGTGGTGCTGGAGACTTGGCTACCCTGTCTGGAGATCTGTGACCCGCCACTGTTGCGGTAGCCTATCATGTCGATAAGGGAAGCGGTTATTCGAGAACATTGGGGTTCGAACTCAGTGCCAGGCCTCTCGTGCTTCTGTATCGCGTCATGCCCGGACACTCGGATGCAATAAGATGTGATCTTGGGACTCAATCTAAGTCTTATCTTATATTGAGAGCGAGGGACGTCGGCAAAGCACGATGGTTGTATCCTCTCGCAGACAACGGAGAGGCCGACTCTGCCATGGGGCATGAGATTGGGGTTACCAGAAATGCAACTCTCCTCAGAGGCAGGCATGGCTCTTCAGAAAGGATATTGCAGTGCAAGAAGGGCTAATTTGGGAATAGACATAGCATTGAGACGACAGCTTGTCCATGGAGCGACAAAGAGGATCACTGGCTTCGAAGGCACCCAATGGCGGCGGAAGAGGTCAAAGAGAGAGGGACAAAAGCAAGAGTTGGACAAGGGAGGAGGGAAGAAAGAGATACGCGATGGTGGGCAAAGTGAGCTAATTGTCGTCGACGGTGAGCACAAGCTCGCATCGACCGGCATTGGAACATCACAATAAAATGAAGAGTTCTTATCGCGCAACAGTCCCACAAACTCCGTTCAAAGACAGGTATGCGCGTTGTCAATGCAGAGGTCGACACCAAAATCCATCAATTAGGGTATCGGGAAAATCCATCTAGGGCGGGACCAGCCAATCGCATCTATGAAACCAAAGCGAATACAAAATCCCAGACAGGGTCTAAATGCTTTTAGATATAAGGAGGGCCGAGGGCTACACATACGAAAAAAAGCCAGTCAGCATCAGAAAAAAAACAATCACGCTTAAAAAAGACACCATGACGCACCTTGTCGGAAGATACCCAGCGTGAACTCCACAACGAGCAGCAGCACACCTCCTCCCGGTGCCAGCCGGAGAACCTTGGGGATGAAACCCTTGTAGAGCGCAGCGACACCTTCTTCGCGCGCGATTTTGGCTAATGCAGGGTATGTCCAGTTGTATGCGGGGGCGACACCTGGGATACGTTCTGCTCCTTGGATTCGTGATTTGACAACGTCGAATCTATAGGGTTGTCGTGGTCAGACCTTTCAGACTCAGCTAAGGGGAGACTGGGAAACGTACGGTGTGTTCAGCACTGTTCCGGCGAAACCACCGATAGCACCGGACACGAAGTTGTTGAAGAGTTCGCTCTCCTTGCTCTGGGGCTTAGGGAGGAGTGCTTTGATTTGATAGATGGTACCGAAGTATCCACCATTCCAGTACACGTGTCTGAGGGGAAGGTTAAGCTTCTTCCTGCTGATCAGAGGGACAAGTGACCCACCTCCAGAACGTTGATTCCATTCCAGCGTACAAACCAAGAAGGCCTTCCTTGCGGATGACCTGTTTTACGACGTCCATTGGTCCCTTGTAGGTACTTGTCTTGTCCTGGAGCCTAGAGAGCAATTAGTAGGTTGCTTGGCATGAGGGGATACATGGAAACGATCATAAAATTTCAATATGGCCATACCTGATCTTGACGAGTTCGAATGGTACGACGACGAAGCTTTCCTGGATTGAAAGTCAGCATACCGCATTCACCACAAATAACTTGGACGTACGGTTGCTCCGGCGCTGGCTCCTGTTAGAACGGAGATGCTTTGGGTCATCTTGGCTTCACCGAACGCTTCGAGATATGTTTTTCCCCAGAAGTCATTTGCAGCACTGAAGGGGATCCGGGTAAGCTTCTGGTCAATAACTGCGGGGGTTTAAGGAGGTCAGGAGCGCGGAAAGCGCGTCAGCGCGTCCCACTGCAGGGCCTTAGACCTTCTGTAAGTGCTCAGAATATGAACAGAGCTCGGCAAACCGACTAGGGGTTTGGATTGATGGGGCATGCTCCGAACCGTTCGTCGACGCGCTCTCCAACACCTCCAGACCTCCCTCCGCAGACATACACAGTACTCACAATTTGACAGCACGCTTTGGTGCTTCCAGAAGCAGCGGGGGAACCAGGCCTGGGCAATTGCGAAGAGACTGTTATGACAAGGCAGATCCTAGCACTGAATCCCATCCGTACCACGATACAAACGACCAACACTGAGGACACGTCAGTACATTGTCTTGAAACAGTAAACACCATTCTTTACTCACCCTTCTTCCCTCACAATGGACCTGAACGTGCCCACAAGCCCCTGGGACTTGCCTGTATCGAGCTGGATTCGTGTTTTGACCTATCGTGTGCCATTAATTGACGGTGTTGATAACAATTGGCCGATTCAACATACAACATCTGTATAGGTCAGTCTCTCTATCCAGGTCCAACAAACGACCAACTTACCGAGGGGGTAGAAAGTCAGAATTTCAGAAATCCCCGCGATTGCTCCGGCGGCGAAGTTGGCAGCGAATGGCAGGGCTACAAGGCTGTTAGTTTCCAGCTGTATAGCAGAACAAATCCCCTACGCTTTGGCTTGTGTTCTGTGGCCATATCGTGGTCGTCGTCGCCGTCGTCGTCCTTGGTTGGTCTGTGATTGTCGTGGTTCAAGAACAAGTCGGCCTTTAGGGCCTGGGGTCACTGTGAAGCTCCGAAATCCGAATCTCGCGGGCACGTGGAATAGGGGCGCATGTGACGTGAACCGTGAACGTGATCCTGGCATGACTGTTTCGCACGCTGCAGGCCAGGCCCGAGTTCATCGTCGGCTTGGGCGTCGTCGTCGTCGTCGACAGCGACCACGCAACAATGGTCTACATCCAGTCCTGGCAGGAGTTCCAGGACGCTGCTGAGGCCTTGTATGCCAAATCGCCCAACCAGGTACGTCGCATTCTGCTCATCGGTCTCGATATGTCGCTGACATCGTCCACGACAGACTCGGTACTGTGTAAAATGGAAATCGTCAGAGGGAAAGCTGGTATTGAAAATCACAGACAATGTCACGGTGAGTACGCTGTCTTTGGGCTTTGGCAACGTTCTGAACGCCTACCAGTGCCTGAAATTCAAAACATATTCGTCGATCTTCTTGAATCGTTTCGAATCGCTGAATCTCTCCCTCATGGAGAAGATGCAGAACCGCCAGAGACCAAAGGAAGTCCCGGTTCCAGAGCCTCCAGCCGCTTCGGAAGCTACGACAGCGCCTAGCTCGACGGTACCCCAGTCGTCTGGTCCCAAATCCGGAGGTGTCAAGAAAAAGAAAGGCAAGAAGAAGTAGCGGAGAAGCTCGACAAGTCAGACTACAAGGGTCCTGGCAGATGTCGCTGCGAACAGCTGCACCCTCCAGCGTTCATCGTCAACAGTGTCTCTGGAATCTGGGACCTGCAACCAGCCCAGATCCGATCGCGACCAGGAGAACGAGCGCCAATTCCGCCGACCTCGATTGCCTCCTGATAGCAGCTCAACTGTACTGTTACTGTGACTCCTCGTCATCCACATCAAATACAACGAGTCCAATTTCCCGAATGGTCCACAAAGAGCTGCATAGCGCCAGCTTTTCTGTCAGAAGCGCGCCAGTCACCTCGGGAGGGTTCAGCTTCAGCACTCATGCATAGCTACTGATTATGACTCTGCTATGCACCAATGCCACACCTTTACTCGACTTTGGGAGGATTCGTTGGAATACTGTCCCGAATGCTTTATCCATGCGTGACCATCCTTGTGCATATATGTATTGGGACCCAGGTGAGAGTAAAGTTACCCTGTCCAAAGATAAGTATCTGATTTCTTACTGCTTCCCATTCGCGAAGCACCGTGAAGATGTAGCGAAGTACACAGTACCGCTCAGCTTCAAGGGCCGCGGTCGATAAGATAAGATTAGATCTCATTGCGACCTGCGTCCGAAAGTCCGTCCACTCCACTGTGCGACTACCGACGTTCTGCCCCGATCATGCACGCCCTCGGACTTCAGCCAGGGTGGATATCCGCGGGTGAAGCCTGCGGACAGCTTATTACCCGTATCCAACTCTCCCACAGTTACAGGGGCCAGGAAGACCTGACCAACGGGTACCTTCCCAACCAGCGACCACGATACTGCAGGTAGAAAGCGGGAAATCTTCCATTGTCTCGCACAGGGAGTGATCTCGTCCTACCTTCGCGATAGCAGCTTCAATGTCACGGAAAGCTCTCGCTTTCGCTGGAAGGACTGCCTGGAAGTTGGACGGCCCCGAGTCTCTTCGTTTCTGCGTCGCGGGGTTCTGCGCAGCCAGAACACCAGGAGCCTACCAATCCATATGGTCTTCTCTCCGAGCCCGCGTAACCTCTGGGCGGGTGCTTTCATATGACCCTACCAGGCGTCCACCGCTCTCGTCTCTACGGTCGGCGGTTTCTAACGCTGCCTCGAGTGCTCTAGCCTCCATTCCGAGAACTCGTGGCCTTCCTATGTCCACCCGTGTGACGTCGACCTTCTCTCTACTGACATACCCTGGTACTTGTCTAATGCGCCAATCGCTCCATCGTCCTTCTCATGGATGCCAGCGATTCAACCTCAGCGACACGTCCTAACAATACGTCGTTTAGCTTTGGAGTTTCCGTTGGTAAAAAGGTAGGGCTGACGTACTATGGCTATCGGACAGATCATTCTCTCCGTGCTAATATACTGTGCACTCCTCACCCTGCCACGGCGGTGTAATTGGAGGGCATTCTCGACACCGCAGATACCATTTGACAACATTTCGGGTATTCTCTATTCCCAATCTCGTCTTCGGGACGCACACCTGTCTGCCACTTGTCCATTAGCCTACGCAGAACCGTCCCACCGCCTCCTTATGGAAGTCAAATCCCCTCGGAATTGCATGTCATGGAGTGAGAGAGTTCCTTCAACCTTGATTGTCTTGCCTGTAGTCAGGGTCCTAACAAGTTTGGCACCGTGACATACATACTGATCCTCCCGTCCAAGCATTCCGGCCCAAGCAATCCGGTTTGGTTCGATTCTGATAATTGAACATCTTCGTCAAATATAGTGCGGGACAAGTACCGCACGGAAGCTCGCAGCAAGAACCGATCCGACCATGGGCGTCATATACCTTGAACAGTCGTCACTTCGCCATAGGGTACTGCTCTATTCATAGATCAGGTGCGTCAAGGACCCTGTTTCCTGTAGCGTTCTGTTCTTGTTCTGTCTTCGTACGTCCATGATTAGTTTGCAGTTCCATTTATGACAGCCATCTGCCTTCTCCGCGTCCTTCATTCTGCATTACTTATAGGTTCGTCTTCCTGTCTATTTGCAGCGTCTGTGGATTGCCAGAACACTCCCATCGCGTAAAAGGCACTTGGAGTGCGAATGGGGTTGCGATGTTTCGGAGGCGTTATCGGTAGAATTGGGGTACATGAGGTATGCAGGATCAGGCCCGTCTCTCAAAGAGGTGTAACTGGCCCGACTTGTGCTCTGACGGCAGTTTGCGCGAGGGTTTCCCCTAATATGTCTAATTGCGTGCATTGTAGATGCAGAGACGCCCCATCGGGGCTTGTCCGTCCCATTCTGATACAGGTGTTTGTGGAGGACGTCAACTCCTTTCTCGAAGTTCATCCCGCTCAACAACCCTGCGCTCCACCTCGACGCGACATGAGAGCACGTTCAGGAGAGTACAGTCTCTGTACCACTTTTCTGTGATCATCTCAGGTCATCTCCTCCGTCAAGCCCAGTTCTATCTTCCAACTCGTGTCGTTTGGAATGGAAGAGGACTCCTCAGTCGCTGGGATATAAGAACTAAGAGAACACCTCCGTCGATTCCTCACTTCGAACAAACCCGTTCAAAGTACCCAGTTCATCCAGCGCAGCAAGCACCCCCAGCCTACACTTTCACCTATCCACCATGCAATTCAAGACCCTCTCCACCCTCGCTCTCCTCGCTGCCACCGCCGCTGCCGGCCCCCTGGAAGCCCGCCAGAGCGGCGGCCAGTGCAACACAGGTCCCGTCCAATGCTGCAACAGCATCTCGAGCGCCAAGGACCCCTCCACTGCGTTGCTACTCGGTCTCTTGTCGTCCAGGATGTCAACATCCCCATCGGCATCATCTGCAGCCCCATTACTATTATCGGTCTCCCCGGAAACTCCTGGTAAGATCGCTTTTTGGGACTCAATTGAATTGGGATCGTCGTTTCTAATCTCGGTTTCGTTTCTTCTCTCACCCCGACAGCTCCACTCAGCCCGTTTGCTGCCAGAACAATAACTTCAGTAAGTACAGGCTCCAGAGCAGTCTTTTTCTCCTTTTCTTTTTCGTACAATGAACTAATGTGGCCTTTTTACTTCACAGACGGCATTGTCGCCATCGGGTGCACCCCCATCAACGTCAACGCCTAAATGCTCCCGGCAGCGGAGCCTCTTTAGCGTTCTGAGTTCGAGGATCTTTGCCCCGCGTGTATGCATGTTCGGATTTGGAGATGCTGCTATTCATAGTTGCTATTACCTCCGTCGTTCGATTTTCTTGTATGCTAGGTTCCGTTCTGGCAGTAGTCCCGTTTCCCCAGTCGCTCGTTTGGATTTGGAATGGACAGCCTTCGTATTTTGGGTTTTTCCTTGAACAACGTGTCCGAAGTGAGGTTCCTGGAAGCTCTTCGAGGGTCAGTTATAGCAGTGTGCGTCATAGTTGGGGATTAAGTGATAACAATCAGAATTGAGAGCAAAGTTTATCAGGACTTGAAGGCTGACGTCGTCCATACTCACTCTTTCCCTTCTGCTTTGAAACAAAACAAAACCGCCTCAGGGTCAGGCGCTGGCAGAACATCAACAAAAGTACCG
Organism: Coprinopsis cinerea okayama7#130; assembly: GCF_000182895.1. NCBI lineage: Eukaryota > Fungi > Basidiomycota > Agaricomycetes > Agaricales > Psathyrellaceae > Coprinopsis > Coprinopsis cinerea. The sequence continues at coordinate 1,843,031 of NW_003307535.1, forward strand.
TTTGGAGTGGGATGATGATGCTCAAAGAACCAATTGGCGTGAGACGCCAACTTTGATTTTGTATTTGAATATGTCGGAAGAAGCTTGCGCCTTGGAGCCCACGTGTGCAAGCCCATCCCGCCCCTGCAGCAGATCGTCGCACTATCCCCTCCATATGACGACGGCGCAGTCACTCTGAATCTTTCGAACCCAGCTCTCTGATACCCCAGAACCTGATCTCCCACTCACCTCATGGCTGTGGATTTTGACCATTACGGCCGACTCGGGCCTGGAGGGACGCGAGAACAACGACAAGCTGGAAGGACGATCCAGATGTACGGTAAATGCAGCGAGTCCATCGCGGGTATGTATGACGAAGAGGGTTGGCATCCAGTGCTGAAAATAGAACTGCATCTAGTAGCTTCTCTGTGGAGTGATAAACGAGTCGTTGTTGACGATAGCGCACAGACAACAGAGACTACCGCTCGGAAAATCTGTTGGTCTAGTGGATGAAACGTACCTCCTCTCGCCTTTCTACCCCACATACAATTGGCGCACTCCACCTAGACATGGGAAGGATGTGTATTGAATGCGCGAGGGTGACGACGCTGACCTCATTTACGACGCTTCGCCATGTTCGCCATGAACTCAAACCATAGTATTGAGGGATTTGAGCGGTACAATGCGCGTCCCAAAAAGCTATAAAAGCGCCTTCAATCCATCCAAATTCCTCACTCGAACAAGCTAAAAGTTCAAGTACCACCATATCCACAAGCCTCCTACTACTCTCAACTCAACTCAACATGCAATTCAAGGCTCTCGTCGCTCTCACTCTTGCCACCGTTGCCATCGCCGCCCCTTCCAACTTGGAGGCGCGCCAGGGCCAATGCAACACTGGACCCGTTCAGTGCTGCAATAGTGTCCAGAGGGCTGATAGCGAGGCCGCTTCCAAGCTGCTCGGTCTCTTGGGCATCGTCGTCCAGGACGTCAGCATCCCTATTGGTATCACTTGCACCCCCATCACTGTCATTGGACTCCCTGGAAACTCTTGGTTAGTCTATCTTTCTAAGCTCTGTATAATAATAGTGTACCCCCTCTTACCCTTCTACGCGGTAGCTCTACTCAACCCGTCTGCTGCAAGGACAACTCGTACAGTGCGTAACCCATTGACTTTCACCAAAAGAATTCTTACTGATTCGCATTGCAGAGGGTGTCGTTGCTATTGGATGCACCCCAATCAACATCAACGTCTAAGCACAATTTGTCTAACAAAGGAGATCCCTGCCAACTCAGTAGGACCTGGCTCTGGAGGGACTAGTTGCAGTTTGGATTACCGTTTGGGGTCTTCGTTGATCGTACCATTAGCTCTACTTCGTCTGTATATGTCGCCTTCCGGTTTTCTACCTCCTTTTACTTTCTCCTACCTGTCGCTATTCTTTACCAGACTCTACCGACGAATGCTACCAGATTATGATTTCTTTCGTTCGATTTTTCACCTTTCGAAGGTCGAGCTCAACCTTGAGATCAAATCCCAAACATTAACAAACATGATCGGCGCTTCTGCTCCATGCGTGCACCAGTTGAGCGCACCATGTCGATCCGTGCTTAGGATCGCATTCCTTGAAATGAGTACCCGGTCAAGAGTGTACAGTGATTAAAAAATACTGACTATTTAAACACAGTCCATCGTAATATACATAAGGGTATGTTCGAGCAGAGTGTCGACTAGAATCCAAGAAAAAAGTTTCCACTAGTCAAAGAGGTGATCAAGACTTCCCCTGCCTGATAGGTGTGGAGGTACTACTACTACCCTCTCCACTCAGTCCCGGGATAGGCGCGAGACTTTCCGAATACTGAGGAGGGAGCTCCACTACAGCCTCCTGCGCCTCCGAAATATCCTGGTGGACGACGACGCGCGGTTGCGATGGGCCCGGTGCAGATGACGATGATGAAGCTCCCGCGTCTGATTGAACGAGTTCTGCCTGAGGTCCATACGATTTCCGATAGAAAGGTGCTGAGCTGGGCCCGCCGGCTGAGTATTGGCTATTGGAGTAGGAGAGCGACTGTTGACGATCGTGCATGGATCCCGTTGTTGACGGCACGGGGGCGTAAGCATGGGATGTACCGTGGAAGAAGCCCTGAGTCGGGGACGTGTACCCCATGCCAGTTTCGTTCATCAACGGTTGTACAAACTGCACCGTCTTGGTACGCCTCCGCCTGATTACGAACACCCCAACGAGGATCCCCATAATCAGCATAACCACAGCACCTACAGCCGCGCCCGCAATGACGCCTACGCTTAGCCCTTCTCCGTCTTCCGAGTCCTTATTCCCAGCTCCACTGGCAGGTTTGAGGCAGGAGTCGTCGGTTGAGGAGCCCACCGTCATAAGGTCGGATACACCGCCGTTTCGCCCGTCGGAATCGGTCATGTAGAAAAGGACTGGCGTACCGGCACGCAGTGCCATGTTCCAGTTGAACGAGTCGTCGGTCTTGGGTTCTGTCACCTCGGACTCTCCGCCGGGGATGTATGCCTATCATAACATGGGGTCGTTAGGATAGAATCTATCGATGAAAAGCAGAAGAAACATACCCGAACGGTGACAGGCTTCGTAGCATTCGTGTACCCGGTGAAGATGAAGTCCCTGGATGCATCGATGAGACCTCCTCCATCATGGCAATGCACTCGAGAAAGTGGCGTACCCGCATTGTGTGAGTCGTCCATCCACTCTAAAAATGAAATCCACTCCTACAAGTCAAATATCAGTCCCACTTCTACCCAGAAAGAGGAAGTATAAAGACGTACTAGGCGTCCCTAAACACGCCGGATTCGACCCTCGCGGATTGACCATAACAGCCCGCTTAATCCCTCCCGAGGTGTCCCCAGTAGCATCCCCCATCGCCAGTATGGCATCCTTGCCAGCCTCAACCTCAAGTCTCTGCAACGTAAACTCTCCCTCCTGCGTTTCGGAGTTGAAACTCGTGTCCGGGATCGAGATGTTTTGTAGAGGACGGAGGGGGGTGATGATTAGTAGATGGAAGGGGAGCGTGCCACCTTTTGAGGTTATCGATTATCTGTGAGCAAACGCGCGCTTCGTTGGGAAACAAGAGGGATGAATCGTCGTACCGGCCCAGGTAACTGTGAGCTGCCCGCATTCCGTCGGATTTGTGCTGTTAAAGTCGAAGCCATACACGGATGTTGGGAGAATAGAGAATAAAGAGAATAAGAAGTATGTGAGCGGCAGCAGCATGACCTTCGCCCAGTTTTAGCCTTCAGATTGGTGGGTGTCTGTGATGGAGCTTGGAAGAGGGTGTATAGTCACAACACACGTTGTAAGGGGTGACTACCGCTGTAATTCCCAACACGGCCACTTCCAGGCGGGCAGTCCCCGTCCGCGGGATCACCCATGATTCCATCTATCCTCGAACACACCCAATCCTCGAGGCAAGGCAGTACACAGGGACGTTGATTGCCATCGATACCCACCACAAGCAACTGATCACATCCCGTCCTAAGTCCTTGATACACCGTGAAACCCGATCGATACACGAGGTTAACGTCTCAATTAGCGCCCGTATTCAATGTGTGGCACTGTGCACCGAGCCGACGGCGCTGATCCAAGTCTTAGAGGCCGCATCAGAAATATAGTAGCTAAACGACAAGATAGGCTTCGTAAGGAGTAGAATACAGTGAGTCATGACATGACAAGAGTCGTTACCAAGCTCGTCAAAAATCAGAACTTCGAGGGCAACGTACAGAAATGCTACACTACAGTTCGTACTTCCCAGAAAAAAGGGGGTATGATTTCATAAATAATCTCGTTAGCATCATGAGCGAACGTTCCAGGTCATCTAGATTCCACTACGACTTTCCAGCCCCAACCGGGGTCGAAGACCCTTCCCCCAGACCCTGAATAGGCGGTCGACTATCCGAATACTGAGGGGGGAGCTCCTCAACCGCATTAGAGCTCTCCGTAATGTCAGAATGCACAATAACACGACCCGACTCCGAAACCTGTCCATGAGCGAGAGGATACTGCGACCCCCTCGAGCCCGAGCCTGACGAAGCCTGATACGACACATCGCTCGAGGCATAGAACGAGTTATGTCGGTCGCTGGGGTTGTGGTAGCTCGACGGCGGAACACCGTGGCCGCCTCTATCCTTGACAAAGATTTGTCCAGCCGCCATCTGCGAAGCCGCAAAACTCGCATTGGAGGAGTCGTGCGGTGGGCTGCTCGCCGTGAACGTGCTCTGCCTGTAATCCGGCGAGGCAGGACCACTGGGACTCGGCGAGTATGCACTGGCACCACCAGTGAAAGCTCCATGCGCACCATGCGCACCTCCTTCCTCCATCAGTGGCTGCACGATCCCCTTGGCCTTCGGGCGTCGAGAAAAGTATACAGCGAGGAAGACGGCTATAGCGAGCGCCGCAGCGCCTCCGACAGCGCCTCCAACGATGGCTCCAACCGGCGCTCCACCTCCGTTTTTATCGTCGTCGTCCGAATCGCCACTGCTGTTATTACCCCGGTCTGCGAGGCACGAGTCGTCGCTGGACGCACCGACGGTGTACAGCTGCGAGAGGCCGCCGTTCCTGCCATCCGCATCCGTCATCCAGAAGGTTATAGGCGTGCCCGCGGGTAGCGCGAGTTTCCAGGTGAAGGAGGAGTCTGCTTTGGGTCCGATCATGAGTGACTCGCCGCCGGGGACGAAAGCCTAGTACATATTTTGCGGTGAGTGGTGTTGGGAACTTCAGGGAGAAGGAGGAGGAGGATGTGGATGTGGACGTACGTAGACGGTGACTGGTAATCGTGCATCTTGGAAGTCGGTGAATATGAGATCTCTTCAGAAGAAAGTTAGATTTAATAAGAAGACACAGAAGACAAAGGACAACTCCGTACTGGCACTGCTCAATCAACTGTCTCTGACTACCCCAGGACCAGTAAAAGTCATGTTCTATCCTCAAGTTAAATAAAACCAAGTATCTCGCAAGGATATTATGTGGATACAAAAAACGTACCAGACTCCGTCAAGTTGCAAGCCTGACTACCAGACTGCCTCGGGCCCACAGTCATAGATTGCGTGATACCGCCCGTCGTCAAACCCGTCGAATCCGACATTGCGAGCGCTATCATCCGACTTGCTCGGGAAGTCATCGGCGTCGAAAAGGTTCCCTTCCCATCGACGAAATTGGAGTCTGGGATCGAGATATTTTGTAGGGTCCCTCCATACTACAATAGGTCATCAAGTGTCAACAGAACATTGCATGGTCAGTGGACTCAGGAAAGAAGTGACTCACAGGGATCTTCATGAGATGGAAGGGCGGCGTTCCTCCTGCCAAACAGTTTGTCAACGTCCGTCGATTTACAGAGCAGAATATTAGGGACTCACCTTCCCATTCCACAGTCAACTCTCCGCACTCGGTGGGGGCACTATACGTAAACGTAAATCCACGGGCGACATGCGCCAGGCTCGACGCTGCCAGCAAGGCCACGACGGTGACGAGCGGCGCCATCAGTGAGGGATGCAGAGGGAGGGTAAGAGGAAAGAACCGGCGGATCCAGGGCTACGAAGGCACCCTGTTATGTATTTGAGAGACCTCCAACAAGCGAGGATCAGGGTCGTCACATGTACATACACACTGCCCGGGACGAACTGACCATTGATTCACGTCAGAGATTAACGCCAAGGAGCGCTCGCTGCACCTTTGAAACGCAGAAACGCATTCAATCCCGGCCGGCAACGATGGGGTATCGAAAACATAGCCTCAATAGAAGTGGGAGTTACGTCCTTGGGCGCTACGCCCGAAGCTCCATCTGAATCACATCCCTCCGACACCGGGATGCCTCCACATGTCCCAGGTGACAGGAATGCCAACTAGCGCCCAACACTGCACCACGGGAGGCCTTCATCCCATAAAGGTAGAATAGAATCGCACCAATGGCAACCAATTGCAAGTCGAATAAACTGTACAAAAAAGTAAGTAGATCGTGAATAATAGTATTCATAACAGTCCATTCGTAACCCAAAATGCAAAGCAAAGAAAGCGGTCACCACCTCAAGCCTCAAGCCTCAATCCAAACCGAGTCCGAGTCCAGCAGCGTTGACGCTAGCAGCATGAGCGACGAGTGCTTCGCGGTCTGCGGCAGTGAATCCCGTATCGCCAGGCTGAGGGTCGCTGGTGCCAGGGCCAGGGTCCCCGCTGGCGTCCGGGAAGAGGGTAGGGATATCGTCGGGGCTGGGGAGACCAGGAGGCGGTGTGGGTGCTGCATCCGGAGGCGGCGCCGCTGCATCAGTCGCGCTCCGGGTAGGCTCGTCCACCACCCCGCCGCCCCCGACTTGTTCCTCCCCGCCCGCTCCTCCCCCTCCCGTCGGCTGACCCCCAGCATCCGGTGCACCTCCCTGCTCGTCTCCAACCGGTACTCCATTGTCGCCGTTATTGTTATTGTCGTTCTTGCTGTTCCGGGACCCGACGACGCCCCCCACAACCGCCGCAACGATGACAGCCACGGCGACGACGCCGATGATGACTATCCCCTTCGTCGTCCGCCAGAACAGTTTGGGTTTGGCTGGTGGTGCCTGCGCTTCGAGTACACTAGGTTCGCGGGACGCGCCGTCCGTATTCGTATTCGTATTTCCTCGTTGGGGTGTCGGCGGATGTGGTGTGGGTGCGGAGTTACTTCGAGATGGTGGTTGTAATAAAGGCTTTTCCGATTCTTTCAGGATATCTGTGCTGTATCCTTCCTAGATAGACCAACTCTTTAGCTTTGCAGGTACGTTTGGGCTGAAACGGAGCGCACCTGGATAGCCCGTTTGTCGACTTCAGGAGCTGATTTCAGGAGGCTTGCATCGTATGAGGATGAAGAAGCCATGTCGTAGTATCCAGGTTAACTTGGACCCCAAAGTCGCAGACTAGGCGTCCAACAGTCGTATCGTCGACCAAATTCTCGTTCAAAACCCCAAGTAGTCTGCTTCGACCACCCAAGCTAGTCCACGAAGCTCTTAGCTACAAAGGGCGCTCGCTCTGACCCAAATCAATAATTCAACCTACAAAACCACAAATCCAACACATCAATATGTAACCACCCAAATTCCAAGTCTTTCCAACGACATACCTGCAGAATAATGTACCCTATTCAACTTCACTCTGACTCCAGGAGACGACGTTGAGGACGATAGACAGAGGTATGAGGATGGAAAACAATACCACCACAGCCTCGCTGCTAGTGGTTTGCGGAGAGCGCTGCCCCCGGCCATTCACCGAGAATGGCGGCCATTATGGTCAGGCACGAACTGTCCTCCAGTCATCGGTGATCAACGGCAGCAAATCAGGCATCAGCGGGATTTGCCGATGCCGTCGAATGCCTACTCAGGCTGCACTTAGGATTCGCTCTTCAAGTTACGAACTCAGGTTTGCTGAAGCGATTTGTGACAGGATTCAGGACATGAGTAGGGTTATTGCCATACTCATTGGCAAAGCAAATTCGAATGTGGTTCCCAAGGCTTGAAAGATATGGGAAATCCAGGACTCGTGTTTCCTTCCTTTCCCATCTTTCCTAACACACCCAGGAGTGCCACTACTAGTAGACGCAGAGCTATGTAACTGCAGAGATTCTTTAGGCCCAGAATATAATTACAAGTAAATGAAACATTAGAAAACGAAGCTGTACCAATACAACTGTCAGTTGTCCACAACAGTCTCTCCAGAGTCCTCAGATCCCCATCCCAATCCGATTATTTACTCCCCTAATCAAGTAATTCGCGAATTGGGCAGACCAGGTATCGGAGCTCGTCTATCTGAATACTCCGGTGGCAGGTCCTCAGGCGTACCAGGATCGTCAATGTCGCGATGCCGCACCACCGGGCGCGGCGACGACTGGTGGACCGACGACGAAAGGGTGCTCGTCTGTTGCCGCGGCGAGTACTGCTGCTGCTGATGACTCGGCCTCGTAGGTGAGCTATCAGACGGCTCGTACGTCGGCTGGTACGCCGCCGGTGTCGAGTACGGATGTGAGCCCTGGCGATAATGCGTATACGGCTCTTGATTTGGCTGAGATTGTGGTTGGTTGTAGCCGTAGGCGGTCGGAGCAGCAGTGCCAGCCCCTGTCGAGCCTTGCGAGGAGTGGCTGTTGTAAGCGGTGTGTGCAGGCGCGTAGGGGTTGAACTCGGCTTGTTGGGACGAGAAGACGTCGGGCGTTGTTTGGTAGTTCGGGCTTGAAGCTTCGTATGGAACGCGCTGGTACGCCCCATAACCATTCCCATTCGGATTGGACGAGGATTTGTAACTCGCGTAGAGTCCACCTCCCGCTACCGCACCCTGCGAGTCCATCCCCGTTCCCGTTCCCATTCCCATTCCCATCCCCCCACCCGCACCCACATCATACGGTCGAACACTCGGTAAAGCCTCATGTGGCGGTAGCGGTACAGTAGGCGCCGTCCCAAACGTCGCAAGGGTCCCAACATCCGTAATCGACTTCCCCGTATGAATCGACGGGGCTGGCGGGTTGGTATTACGTTTGACGAAGAATATTCCGAGGAAGACGAAGATGGCGAGGAACGCGAGGCCGCCGACCGCTGCGCCTACGATAACGCCGATGTTTGGCCCGTCCTCGTTCTTTGAGTCCTTGCTCGTGTTCCCACCGCTGCCGCCACCTTTGATGTCGTCTTCATTGGTGGATCCGCCTTTCACACCGCTGGGGCTTGGGGTTCCTGTACCAGAAGAGGATTGGGATGTGGACGCAGGGGTACTGGGGGTCGTTGGTGTTGGTGGTGGTAAGCACGAGTCGTCGCTCGATTCTTCGACGGAGATGATTCGTGAAGTCCCGCCGTTTCGTCCTTCCGCGTCGCGCATGTAGAAAGTAATCTGAGTTCCAGCTCGGAAGATGACTCTCCAGTCGAAGGCGTCGTCGGATTGGGGGTCGATAATGAATGATTCTCCGCTTGGGATGAAGCCCTAGTATCCAAATTTCGCGTTGAGAACTCGACATGGGGTATATATAGCTTGAAGATGGTTGTAAAGAACGTACGAAGACGGTTACTGGACGCGTTGCGCCGTCGTAGTTTGTGAACGGATAGTCCCTGAAATGGTGACATTTTGAGACGCTAACTCAATCGACGAATTGCTCGAACGTACCCGCATTGCTCCAACCGCCCGTCCAACGAGAAAAAGAAATCCGCAGCTAGACCATTCGGCAGATAAGACCCTAGCCCAAGTGCGCTTGTAAGTAGACGGGTTGGGAACTCACCTGGACCTGTAGTGTCACACGAAGCACCGTCCAGCGCTGCCCCGACCCTTATTGCTCCTGTTATCCCGCCCGCTGTGGTCCCCGTCGAATCTGACATTGCCAACAGTATTTCTCTGTCGGCTGGCAAGTCCAGCTGTGTCGAAAACGTCCCCGCGCCATTTACAAAACTAGAATCTGGTATTGAGATGTTTCGAAGAGGGAAACCGGGCTGAAAGCGCGCGTCGTCGTTCAGAAACGGCGTTGAGCAGGAATGGGTGTACTCACTGGTATGATCAGCAAGCTGAAGGGCGGCGAGCCTCCTAATTAATGGATGCGACCACGGTGAGCTAAAGTTCAGAGTGCTAATGGTAAAGAAGACAAACGACCGTGACATACCCGACCACTCGACAGTCAACTCCCCACACTCCGTAGGCTCATTGTGACTAAACTCGAATGAATAACACACAGATAGGAAAACAGAAAAGAAGGGAAGGATATAATGCCAAAACAACATCGAAGGGGTGTGGATCAGGAGGGCATAAGGAAGGAATGTGTGTAAGGAAGAAGTTGAAGGTGAGAACGGGTGAGGGAAGCTGTGACGATAACCATCCTGGGACAACCCCCGTCTAACGGCGACGCGAGAAGCTGTACCTTGTTTCCGAATCTTTTTGTCCCTCGGGCGGAGGGAGACAGACAGGGAAACCCTCGCACTGACAGGAGAGTTCTCACCTCACATCGCAACGTGATCAAACAGCGATCAGAACGCCTCGTCTTGGCGCGCCACGCGTTGTTATTTCAGGGGTTCCAAGGAATTGAATTTGCAAGTTGTTAGGGGGTTCTTGGAACTGCCTCGAGCTCTTGAAGTGGAGGCCGTGAGGGCGCGGGCGCGTCTAAATTCTAATTACCGCTGGGGCAGCCTGCAGTCGATCTCGAAGCCAGGTCGATGATTGTCATCTTGTTCGACCGGAAGAGGGTAGTCTCCGTCGCGATGGGCTCGGAGTTTAGCGCTCGCCGTAGACCCAGCGCTTAGCGAGGCTGTTACTAAACATTTCGGAGAAGCTCGATTACTCCTCGATGACGCTCATCAGGATTACTTGGTTGCAGAACTATGTACGCTAGGGAGAATATCAGGGATAACCTTAGAGACTTCCAGCGTTTTGTATAGCGTCTCAATCAGGTTTGTATTTATGCCGGAGCAGTCGAGGGCCGGTGATGGCTTATCACGAAAATGGAGTGAAGGTGCGGGTATGTATGTATCAGCATGGCTGTTCTGCAAACAGGCTAATTAGTGATGAGCGCTAAGAAGTGTTCTTGCCAATGCTTCTGTTGCTGTGCTCTCACTGGATTCCAATTCTACACTAAACATCTCTGTGGTATGATCATCCACTATTTATTCCCCTTCCAATCAAGAAACATGCCCTCGGAATACGTATGGAGACTGCTTCGTTCTTTTATGCACGTCTGTCTGCTCCGTTTGAGTCCATGGGTCGTGATAACCAAGGTGGAAAGACGTGAAGTAAAGACGCGGGTATCACCGTCGTGCAACATCGCTAAAGAGGGCTAACGAAGCCTCAGTGCTCACACAGTTTACTTCTGTGCTACCCATTTGCGTTCGATCTCACATCGACTTCCCGTGGAAGTCTCCGCACTCCATCTGAATACACTTCATTCACGCTCTGGCGCCCCCTCATGGGCATCATTAGTATCACATGTGTATTATGTGCAGGTGGAAAATATAGCTTCGCTGATAGTCAAGTTCAACTCAAGGTGTGGAGGACGCGTGGCTCAGTGTCACCGCTCTGCGATGAGCGTTCACTCAGTGCAAGTGAACGGGTTCCAGCCGTGGATATGTAGACGAGATCCTGTGCCCCTCCCTCCTTTACCCAGCCTGAGTCGCCTCACCCCGTCGGAATATCGACATACCTCCGATCGCAAAGGCGATTTAAATAAGTACTTTGTCCTCGTGCACATAATTCTAAGCACCGCTCGGTGTACCTCAGCCACGCCTGCTGTCAACTGGAAGTACATGTACGTTTTCATGTCTAACTCGGACAGTGCCGTCGGCTAGGGCTCAGCGCAAGGTTGTGCACTCTTAAGTCCTCTTGATTTAAGTATGGCTGTTCAAGACCACTCTTTCTCCTCTCGTAGCCGACATAAAAGTGTCCATTTAGTCATCAATTGAAGAGGAAACGTCTCGCTCCACACCCAGTTGGTTAAGCGCCCTCGAAGCGCCTAAGACCCTGTACCCTCGTGTTGCAAATTCTCACTAACCCTGAATGCGCTCGCATCATAATTGCAAATACCCCATGATAGTCGCATATAGAAAGCAGGGTCCTCTTCCAACGATCCCATCTTGCGGCGAGGAAAATTAGGGCAGCCTCGTGGCGATCGCAAAGTCTTCTCGAAGGTTTCCAGCGCGTTGAATCGCCAGCTTCTTGACACTGCATAGAACTTGAAAAATTGGGGTGCGGACATAAGTGGTCTATTTTGTTTGTTATGTAGAGTACACGCCTTATGTTATATCAACCGTCTTACCCAGGTGTTTTCTATTCTATTGATGAGGCGGCGATGGATGGCAGGTTTTCTATTGAGTTCTGCTCGAGGCCAAAGACAGGGGCTGATGTCGGGCGCGGCAGGGGTTGGGGCGCGGACGGTGTTCGGTATGTCCCATTGACCATCACGGAACACGCCGGCTTCTCCATTCTATATAACCTGCTCTCAGTGGTTTCAAGCACCCAGCCTTGTTGTCAAAAAGCCAACTCGAGACAAAGTTATACCAATTCTAAGACAACCACTAGAGCAACTCAGAAAAACTCTCGAAGAAACGTAAAGTTTGAGCATGAAATTTGAGTGTGTAGGTTGGAAGGACGGTGTTTGTTTGGCGCCACATCATTCCATCAATCGCCCCAAGCGGCCTTGTCGAGGTGCCCTGTTTTGCTCTTGACGATGACCGCGACAGACTCGTTCGGGAAGGGCACACGTTCAGCTGCTTAAGGCCACAGCTGCCGCCACCATCGACAACGCCAACGCCAACGACGAACTCGATACAATCAGCAGACGACAGGGGGGCGAGTGGGTGGATTGAGCTTGACTATTGGACGTTGTAAGCAAGTACCCTAATTGATGGTGCACCAAGCCTAGACCTCTTGCTTGACTTTTCAGGATTGCCCGCACGCTGCACACCGGTGCCGTGCTCTTCGACGACGGCCAACGACGACACACAACACTCGACTCAGTACCTTCAACGCTTGGACCACGGCGCAGACTTTTGGTTGCTAGTTCCGCACGCACACGAGCCTCGAACCTGTTCTTTGCTGGCGACTCTGTGCGGTGACGACGACACCGGACCCGCAACGACGACGAACCAGGGGTTTTTCACAGCTTTTTGCGAATCAATTCCGGCGACAAAGCGGACGCGTTTCTCAGGAAGCTTTCGGGGTACCGTATTGATTTCAAGGCATTCAGGCTCCCCCTTTCCTTATTCTTTCAAGTCCAGCAAGGCAATTAATTCGGGATTGCTTGTATCTCCTAATGCCACTCGCGTGCCGCTGGTAACAACGAGCTTCAGATATGCCGTCTAGTTCAGGAGCACGAACGAGTACAGAGGCGAGCAGGGAGAGTGGCTTTGAGGTACGTACTCCTGATTGCCTAATCTCCAGTCTTGCGGTGGCGCCCCGAGTCCTGACACACTCCGTCCAGGACGACACCTCGAAAACAGAGCGGGCACTATCAATAGACCAGGAAACCGTGACGGCCGTAGCCGTGAACTCAACACCGACGACACCAACAGCGACAACCCCGACCACGCCCCTCATCGTCACCAACAGACCGCTATCACGGAGCACAGTGGGCGTAGAAGACTCTTCATCGTCATCAAAAGCGCGGACATCAGCACGCAAGTCCAAATCCAGATCACCGACCAATTCAACAATTTTGGCGCAGACGACGCATCGGCGGGACTCGCAGCAGGACACGAGATCGAGAGGAGGAGGGGGAGGAGGGGGGCTGGCGTTTCGGGATCCGTATGATCTATCGAAGGAGGAGGATGTGTTGGGGGGAGGAGGAGGAGGAGGAGGAGGCAGGAGATCATCGAAGCACCGGCGGGACCGCGACCAGCACGAGGACGACGACGACCTCGAAGCCGTATTCAAGGAGACGCCGTACAAAATGGCGGACCGGCTGTCGCCCTTCTGGAAATCCAAGACCGGCATCTTCGTCTTTATCTTCATCATCCTCGTTCTCATTGGCACCGTGGTCGGAGGCGCGGTCGGCGGGAAGATGTCGCAACGGAAGACGGGTGACGATGGGCCGGTGCAGACGAGTACGTTTGTGGAGACGGAGACGAGGACGGAGCGGAAGCGTAGCACGCTGGTGGGACCTGGTGGGGCTTTCTCGACGGTTATTGTGACGGAGGTGGTCACCCAGACGGAGACGGTGGTGGTCACTTTGACGGAAGACACGACACCTAGTTCCACACCAGCGCCTTCACCCTCGGATACAATCGACGAAGAACAAGATCCAGATTCAGAACCGGAGCCAACGCCAGGGCCAGAGACGGAATCCTAGTCTTTTATAGGAATCGGTCTATGGAGGGCGGGATGTGTTCTGGTTTCGAATTCTGGTGCCGGAGGACTGGCTTTTTCTTTTTCTTTTTTGCTTCTCTTACTAGCCACCTCTTTCGTCTTGTCTTGTTCTTTTTCGTCGCCGAGGGGTAGGCAATATTGGGCTGATATACGGACGCTTCTGGTTGATTCCCCGCTTTTTTCGTTCTTTCTTATCTATACCATGTCTATGTTTTCTTTTTTTTTTTTTTGCATTGCGTTTTTAGTCGGTTAGGTGTGTTTTTTCTTCAATTCCCTTGTTCTCTACTCTCGTTGAGTCTCTCTCTAATACTTTCTCATGACTTGTTCCTCGTTACGACCCCATGCACGACGACCACCACCCACCACCTTGCCATCATCAGCCTTTGCTTCATTCCTAGCACACAGCATCCCTCGTTCGCATTGTTGTTTTTCCTTATTTTTCGTTTTTTCGATGGGTTTTGGGCTTTCTTGGCGGCTACATAGTAACCACGTACCACTTTGCTATTCACCTACCCTACCTCGTTTCGCTACTACGTATAACCTCCTCGCCCTTCGCCTCCTCCCAAGTTCCAAGTTCCAAGTTCCAACCATGGCGTACTACTTCAAGCTCTTCTAAAGTTTACAGTCGTCCGTTGTCCGAGGCCGTCCCTGGATCTGCGCTACTTCACTAGGCCCGGGCGCGTAATGAACAAGAACGACGAGCGACGTGGAGGGGTCCGGGTTCGCATTGGGCTAAGGCTTAGGGTAGGGTGGTTCAGGACTTGGCCGATTTATGGTTTATTTCCATCGTCATCCCCTCCCCCCTATTTTATGCACTGATCACAACCCGCGATTCGGATTGGACGACTCGAAATTCTATTCTATCCTATCCGCTCTCTGGTCCGGACGCGGCGGACAACTCTTTACTACACACTCTTTCACACTCGTACCTCCGAGCTCTTGGGATTTCGAAAGGCGGATTTCTGTTGGCGTTGGCCAGCGGCTGATTTTATTCGGAGGACTCAGCTACCCAAGTCCCCCGGTACATACCCAAGACGGAGTCAAGAGGTTGGAAAATTCGGTCGCTCAGAGTCAGCTGCCCCCGGGCCCGAGATGTGGTGGCTTGGCTGGACCTTTTTTGGGACGTCTATTCAATTGCAATTTCTATGCGCTTCGAGGAACCAGGGCAGGATGGATTCTGGCTTGGCGATGGCGTTCCCGGCTAACAGACTTGTTGGATTCTTTGTGAGGTAGTGTAGGCTCGTGAACCAGCTCGGTTCTGACGAAAGAGGGTGATGAGATCACGTATCCACTGATGGTTTTGGTTCTCCGCCATCACCATCAACGCCTTCATCAACAGTTCATCATTTTTCTATTCGAACTGAGGGGACCGAACCGACTGGTTCACGAGTCTAGAGGTAGTGGTACGCATATATTGGTTCCTTTCTTTTCTGGTTTGTTTGTATGTAGGGTCTTTCTCTCTCGATAGCTACTATACTCCTCTTTCAACTCCATTCGCGAATTGCCTGGTTACTACTAACTTCTATCCTTGGTATTTCGATGGTATATTGGCTGGGAGACCCGAGCCTGCAGCCACCCGCGGAGTGCCTAGGGCTAGGTTTTGGTTTTCTTTCTTCTCGGTTTTCCTTGTCAACTTCTTGTTTACTTCTTGTCAAAAATCTCTTATGTTCCGATGGGTTTCAAGGTTTTAATCTTGTTTTTGTTTTTGGGTTTTAGGGTACTGAGTCTTTTAACTTTGCTCGGGTACATACATATTCATGAGCCTGTGTGTCTTTTTGTGTTTTACGTTCTGGCTGTTGTGATTTACGTTGTCTGTTGTGATCGCTTATGTTCCTACACCTACTGTATACACGAGCGCTTTTTTGGACATTTGTTGGACTACTCACTATCAGTGGGTGGGATCGACCGGGCACGCAACGAACTTGGCACCTCGTCGCCGAACTATCCGAGATGATCGGAAGGTGTAGCAAGCTGGTACAAACACGATGTCGGCGGGAGGTTCGCGCCGGAGGTTGCGGGATCCGCATCACCACCGACGACGACGAGGACAGAGCAGCGATTGGCGGTCCATGCAAGAGTAAGAAAGCGCGCAGGCTTTGACTCATTCTTAAGGGAGCAGTGACACGCTGGGATTCTTATGCTGTGCGGTTCCGTCCGTGAATCTCGACAGTACGAAGGGAAGGCCTGGGAGCTCGAGGCGCCAATGGCGAACTGGACTGGTTGCCGCTGGACTCTGGGTAGTGACATAGAGTACCAAAACGGATAGGCTCTGTATCCCTCCTGGAAAGCAGAGACGCGAGACTAGCTACTGCTGCTCTCATGCTGGGGCTTGGGTGGGAAATCTCTGATTCCACGAATTCCTCGCCTTCACAGCGGTGGATCGCGCCAGAACCGACATGCTGACGGTGCACTGCGTCGGTACCCTCCACGTTCCTCTCAGGTGCTCTCTGCGGTCTATCTTGCGGGCCTCTAGAGGCCCAGTCCTGTTCCATGATCGACAAAGAAGACGGATGGTGTTCTCCTCCGCGAGGGGTACGGTCGAACGTTGTCCCTGCTCATCCAACATCCGCGTTCTCTGTCGTGGGGTGTCGATGAAGACCCAGGGATACTCTTCTTGATCGCAGTCTCTCATTGGCCGTGACTACCAACTTGGGACACTCTGGACTGGCTCTCTCGCGTCTCGGCTTGGCTCTAGGCTGGGGACTGTCAGCGCCCATCTCCTGTTTATTTCCACCGTCGAAGTATGACCCTCAGAGGCTCTAGCATGACGTCGATCTTATGTCGCACCGCTTGTACGAAGTGCTTCGTATGCGCTGGCTTGTACAGGTCGTCTCAGGTTATACGTGTGGTGTTCCAGTAGCATCGATATCATTGCTGGGGCCACTACGGGAAAACTGAATTGTGGAACTTGAAGAAACCGTGTCGGACGTCTTGTCACTTCTGGCATGCGCTCATAGGTTGCCATTATGGGTCATATTGCAGGACATTTGTCGCTCTATATACCCAGCTCGCAGCCTTTCGCAACGCTTCGGATTGATTGGAGTTTGGTATGGGTTTTCGTTTACCACCTTCGTTGGAGCTTTCCTCTTTTGCACGCTAACGGACGCCCTCTTTCGCTTTCTGCGTATAGAGCCGAGGACCCCAGCCTGTCCTGAAAATTTCGAGGGACACGGACAATAGCTTCATATTGTTTTTGGTGGAGTGAGAGTCGGTGGGTATTTTCTTTTCAGATGCGGAAAATCCCTCTCCATCTAGTCAGGACCGTTTCCCGAATTTGATATTCAAACGTCAATTAAGGTTCGATCCGCGTCGCTCTGTCACTAATTCACTCCCCGCAGCCTGAAGGACTAACTCGTGACCCCGCCCTTGTATTCCAGACGGTACGAGGCGCGATCTTCGAGCTGAGGGGCGTCTTCCAGCCATTCTTCGACTTTGGGGACTAGAATAGCTCAAAACCAAGTTCCTCTTCTTCTTCCGCTTCAGCGCTGACGTTTTACGGGTTCTGCCATGTCCAACATTATCACACCTTTATCTTTGGCTCCGTGGAGCAGTACTAGTACTAAGTTCGATCTGCACGTTTTGCTATTTCCTTTTGGTTCATCCAGAGTTACGGAATTGTCCTGTCAAGGGACGACAACTGGTTTTCCCGCATATACACCGTCTGGGAAAGGGTTGACTTCCATGTTGGGATAACCAGGACAGCGTGTCGGTCGCCACTCCTCCGCCTTTCCGACCCTGGTGCTCCACCTCGACACGACCTGGGGTCGACAGCAAGAGAATGAAAGTCGCTGCACCACCACTTGGTATCATGGTAGGTCATAGATTTTGTCATAGACTCTTGCTCTGACGAACTATACTTCTTTGCAGTCGTCAAACGCGCTTTCGAGCGGCTATAAAAGAGGTAGGGAGACGGTCAATCGTTCCTCACTTCGAACAAACTCGTTCAAAGTAACCCAGTGCATCCAGCGCAGTCTTAACCAAACCTCTCAACATCATGCAATTCAAAGTTCTCTCTACCCTCGCTCTCCTCGCCGCCACCGCCGCCGCTGGCCCCTTGGAAGCCCGCCAAGGCCAATGCAACACTGGTCCCGTTCAGTGCTGCAACAGCATCTCGACGGCCAAGGACCCCGCCACCTCTTTGCTGCTCGGTCTCTTGGGCATCGTCGTCCAGGACCTCAACATCCCCATCGGCCTTACCTGCAGCCCTATCTCTGTCATCGGCCTCCCCGGCAATTCTTGGTAAGTGGGCGGCGCGTTTGGTTGTGCCAAGAAACTTAGAACGAGCGCTAACCGACGTTCCGGAATAGCTCGACTCAACCTGTTTGCTGCGAGGATAACAGCTTCAGTGAGTTTGAACCGTTATTATTGACTTGGTTCTTCCGGATCGGACGAGCTGACGGATATATTTGCAGACGGTGTCGTTGCTATTGGGTGCACCCCGATCAACATCAACGTTTAAGAATGTGGGGGATGTTTGAGTACACGGAGTGGAGCAGCTGTACAATATTTCTGAGTTTGAATGGGTCTGTTGATTTGGTGAACATGTCAAGTGGCGTTGCATTACTAGGGTTCTGTAGTTGTGTAGCTTATATGTTCCGTGAATCGAAGACCTACCCCTCGTTGTTATTTCTGTGAAGCTGTGTGTGAGAGCTGAAAGCTTGTCTGATGTAATGCACTCGGAAGTTCTCTGGAGCCAGCCTTTTCCCTCTTTCCATGTTCTCGCGCCGTCACTGCCGTGAGGAGGCACAGTCCATGGTCACGAACTAGGTGGAAGCTTCAGTCCTTTCCCTGAAGAAGCACTTGAATTTGAATTTGAAGCTCGGCGTCCTGCAGAAAGGATGGATAAGTTGGAGCTCCGTGACGCGAAAGAGAAGTCCATGACACAAACCGAGTCAGTGTGAGTCGTCCTTCCTGCGATATTCAAGGTGCGAAGCCCAGTTGATGTTGGAAGAAGAACATGTCAGTTCTATTGGTGCGCATGAGGGAATAGTGCGGAACTCGATCGCTGTCGACAGTTAGCGCACTGTCGTCATGATCCTCGTGCTCTTGCAACCACTCGGCCTTTCAAGGCGTACTTGGAGTCCTGGACATCGTTTGGAGAATCAATCCGTGTTCCCGGGACCAAGAAGCGCCTGCCAACCTCCGCTGGCGATCGACCCCAGCGGCGGCGATCGTCAGGCCCTGTGCGAGGAACCCCAGCGGTTCTCTTGCTTCTGCGCCCCACACCCACCATGCACACTCCACCGTATCACGAGAAGTCGCTCATTCTAGTTTTAGCACTGACGACAAAGTTGACCTCATACCCGCTATTTTTACCGTCGCGTCGGGGTAATGTCGAGTAAAACCAGGCGTTGGTACTAGAGGCGTTGAAGAGGGTATAAAAAGCGGGGAACGATGTAGCCAGCTCTTCAGCTTGAACAAGCTAAGCATCCTCATAGTCGACCACAGCCTCTCAGCTCAGTATGCAATTCAAAGCTCTCATTTCTCTCGCTTTGGCTGCAGTCTCCGCTGCCGTTCCCAACGGCGGTGGTGGAGGTGGTTCCACCCCTCCAGGGACTCCCGGACCCGGCCCAGGACAGTGCAATACCGGTCCAATCCAGTGTTGCGAGAGTGTTCAAAGGGCTGACAGCGTGGCTGCGTCTACGCTCCTTGCCCTCTTGGGCGTCGTCGTCCAGGACCTGAGCATCCCTATTGGTATCACTTGCAGCCCGATCTCTGTAATCGGCCTCCCTGGAAACTCTTGGTATGTCTTTTCCAAGCATTCGCTGCATTCGGACTGACGCTAACCATATTTCTGTAGCTCTTCCCAGCCCGTCTGCTGCGAGGACAACTCCTTCAGTGAGCCTTTTCCGCACCACATAACTTGATTCGTTTAGATTAAGCTGACTGTTCTGCAGAGGGTGTCATTGCTATTGGATGTACCCCCGTCAATATCAACGTTTGAGATCCGCCACTCGGGTGATTATATTAACGGGTTCAAGATAACAAGTAGTTAGGGCCATGTTACTTAGTCTGGGTTCGCGGCGGAGAATACTACTACTACTACTGTTGCCCTATTTTTGTACTCCCCTATCTGTACTCCATCCCTCACTTATTCCACCTACTGTATGTACTTTGTGCCTTTGTTCTTTCCTGAATCGATGGTGTTCCCCGTTCTCTCTCTTCGCCGACCCAAGGCAAAGCAAGGCGTGGCCCTATAGGCCCAAATAAAGGCAAAGACAGATTTGATGTGTTGAATCGGTTGTCACTTTTCCTTCGCCAACTCTTGTCAAAGACTTTTCTCTCCTGGGAAACGGGGCCCCTACACCATGTCTGAATCAACCACGACATCACCTTCTAGAACAGGGATAGGGTCTACATTATCCCTCTTCGCCATGTTTCGGGGCCAGCTCGCTCTAGCGTTGTCTTGCGAGGTCCTCGTGGGTTTTCCGCCTGTCAATCGCACAGAACCGTCACCTTTTCCAAACCTTTACGGCGTCTCGTTCAGTACTGCTGTCTTCACTCTGGGAAAAAGAATGATGCATTCCAGCTATTGGCAACGCTCATTGTGGACCAATTTGCGGTCATCCGTCAGGAAAACCTGTCCCTGCTCCAGAAATTTCAATGTCCGATGCCTTTGACAGATCCCAGAAGCTCAGTATCCACCAATCCCTGGTGAGCATTGGAATTTGCTCCCTTGGCAGCTAAGGCATGGCGTCGACAATGAAGCAATAACGTTTTGTCCTCCCCCGATTGGTTCCAGGGCTGCGGCCACAGCGCACTCCGAGCGGGCGTGCGTTATCTGATAGCGCTACAGATTAGCATCGCAGCACCCAGGCGATGGTGACATGTTGACAAGGCTCTCGTTACTTGTGGAGGGTCCTTGTCCCACCGTCCGGTTCCGGGACGTTGCGCTGATTAAGGTAACAAGGGACCACGACGGACTTCTAGCGCAGGGCCATGGGCCGAGGTCAACTTCTGTCGCATTCCGAACCCCGCGACGCTGACAGAGTCCACTCATTGTCTCCATCGGCGACGCCCATCTCCACCGACCACCCACAGTTGCATGGCGTCCTCTCTGTGTGTTAACGTTCATGTATCGCCGCTGATACACGGTTGCCGGCAATGGGCACCAACTTTATTCCGAATCTGCACAAAACAAGACGATAGTCTTTCCTTGTTGGTGTCACCAGAGGCCTCGAGCGTGTCATATTAGCCTCTAGAATAGACATCGCCTATCCAATGGGATCCTCGGAATATTCCGCTGGGATGTTCCTATCTGACAACCCCACCGCGGAGGTTTTCATGGCTGCTTGCGAAAAGGGATTTCTATTGATCCCTCAATGCCAATCTTCCGCCGCCCACGGCTCAGTGGGATCGACAGCAGGTTCCATTCGGGAAGTCCTTGTGTGCGCTACAAACTCTCGAGTATGTAGGATGTGCACGGCGGCTGAAGTCTCCCGATTGAAACATATTCGTCTGGGTCCTAGCTCGCCCAATCTTCTGCATCCGACGTCCGACGATTGTTCGTAGAGTTTGGCGTTTCTCCGTATCTCGGTTGCGTTCTTTCCCCTCCATTCAATTTCTTTCCTCTGAGTGCAGCTCACACCCCTGTCCTTCACTTACATTGTGCCACTTGGATAATGATGCATCATCGCCCTTTCGTGGAATCATGGCATTCTCCGCTCGATAGCAAATAAGTGGTCTCCCGCCGACGTCCAATGAGGATCTACCTATCTGGTGACCTGTGTCGTGCTTAAAACAGCCCTTCATTCAAATGCACTGAAATGGCATGTTTTGCGACATAAATGGATGAATGAAATAAGCGCCTCTGGTCTTCAATCATCCAATACAGCTCTGAGTCGCTTTCAGAAGAGGTAGCTGATTTCTACATACAGGAATCCACCCTTAATGTCATGAAGAAAGCATGTTTCCTCTAACGGTTCTGCTTCTCTGATATGTACGGATCGTAGCTATCCGTTTTCGGGGATGTCACGTACAATCTTCGTCGCTCCACCCACTCCACATTTCTGGCAGCTTGACATCCTTCTATCCAGGCAGACTTGCACATGGAGAGAAATAAAGGCTATACGAGACGTGAGCATGTTCTCGATGGCTTGCCTTGGCAGCTTGTTTTGCGATTAGTCATTGGTCTGCGAAAGATATAAAAGTGGGTGAAAGAGACGACTAAACCTCAGAGACAAACGCCTCTATCAGTCCCATCCTCCCAAGCAGCCTCATCTAGCACCATGCAGTTCAAGTTCTTGTCCACCGTTGCTCTTGCTACCCTCGCTGTCGCTGCGCCAGCTCCCACCGACCCTACCCCCATCCCTCCCAGCCAATGCAACACTGGTCCCATCCAGTGCTGCAACACGGTCACCCAGGCGTCTAACCCCGTCGCTGGCCTCCTCTTGGGATTGTTGGGCATTGTCCTCCAGGACCTCAACGTCCTCGTTGGTCTCACCTGCAGCCCAATCAGCATCATCGGCCTTCCTGGCAACAGCTGGTAAGTCGGCAAACAGCTCGAACGACGCGCCGGCGCTGACATTGTGCGCGATACAGCAACGCCCAACCCGTTTGCTGCCAGAACAACAACTTCAGTACGTATCTCATCCAGCTCCCGGCGCTTGAAGGTACTAACCGACTAACCCAGACGGCCTCATTGCCATCGGCTGCACCCCCATCAACATCAACCTCTAAGCGCACACCTATCAAGTCGAGGGTGCTCGAGGTCGCCCTCCGCATGGTCCGAGTCTTGCATGAAATAAATCATAAATAAATACATCCTGGTGGATTTACTGTGTTGTATTACTGGTTTGGATCTGTACCTCGTAGTCACTCTTTGTTGTTGCACGCACCAATGTGGTTGTACCAAGAGATATAGTTCACCAATCCGTATTTTGACTCTATTGAGCTCCTCAGTTTTGTTTGAGCGAGGGCCGATCCAATAAGTCGTAAGCCCATCTTCGATGTAGGGACCATTCCAATTTCTATGAACTACGCTTGTCCTAAGTAGAAACTTGTTCGTCCTCACTCAATTTCCGAATCATCTCCCCGGATCCGTGGACTAAACAAGGGCTGAGCTGCACACATTACAGCATATGGATTGACGCTATTTCGCCCGCTGCGTGAAAGGAAGGCACCCTCTACGTCATTTATTGAGGCGCAGAGTACGACCAGCAGGTCTTCGTCGGGCGCGTCAAGAGCGCAGGTCATCTTGCCCGACTCGCTACTGCCATTTCTCAGACTGAAAAAAGCCTCTTCGTGATTATCCTCCACTGATCCGGAAAATAAATAGCGCACATTCTTAGTTCTACCCTTCGTCCGAATGAACCTCCTAGCCGTCGGAGCCACGATTCACCAAGGGGCAGGAAGCTCCACCTCGGAGACAATCCCCCTGTAAATTGAATAGAATCTCACACCGATATTCAAAATCGGTGTCCGACTAGTTCCTAAAGCAGAAGTCCTCTGGAACTTATTCCAAAACGGACATCTCTCACGGTTGCTGTAAAAGCCTGACCAAACCGGCAACGAGGACCGAAGATGAGCGGGAGTGTGGAGAGGGCTATTTTTGGTACAAACTCACATGCGTCTGCATCTTCATTCCTCTGCGGCCTTAGACGTGTACCAAAGGAGTGGTAAGGGCTCTCTTCCCCCGATGTCACTGGGACATGAGGCATCGTTACATTGTGTATGTAGTTGTTATGTGGGGCAGTGTCCCATCATGACACTGGTTCTCCTCTTCCCCCTGATCCTCTATTAGTTGAAATGTGCGTAATATACTGCTAGACCTGCCTTTCATGCACTCTCAATCTGCTCATGAAGGTCAAGCGCTATCAGTAACTGCTTTAGCGCCGGTATTACATAAGGTTCGTGGCGCACGCGTTCGATGCCGGTACCATTGGCTTTAAAGTTTAGAGAGAACGACACGCCTCGGGCTCACACACGTTAATTAATCTGTCGCGTATCGGAGGAATGACAGCCTTTCTTGATTAAGGTGTTCGTACTACATCGACACTCGTCATCGAAGCTCAGGTTTTCAGTACAATCCTACGCCCCTTCATTGAACGGGGTTTGAATTTGCGACAGTGAATGATAGCAACTTTCACCGCGGTAAACCAGATATGTGGAAGTGTCGTAAAAGACTGGTTCTCATTCTGAAGCTGTTGTGAAGATGGGGCCTCGTACTTGACATTTCCAGGGCTCTATTTTCTTTAGTTCGTCAGAGACCCGTCATCGAGTACCCTGGGCCTCGCAATGTCCGTTGGAAGATAGAATATGCTCCCCCTAGTAGACTGAATGTGTCGAGCGCTCCAGAGAGAAGCTGCAAGCTAGTCAACCACGCGATAATCCTCTTTTGAGTACCTTCACCGCTTGAAACGGGAGCAGGAATAACATTTATAGGACATTCGACGAACGATCGCCATTTCGCACCCTCGTTATCCCTAGTAACATCTGACCATTACTTCAGGATGGTCTACTCCACCTAGACGTTTTAACCGCGTCCTTGGCGTGAATACAGACAGTTTACATTCGTCATAAACTCGAATTCAAGTCGCTCTTGGTTCGTCACTCCCCGTTTACGGGCATAGTGGTTGTCTTATGCACCTTACATTCAGCTCCACCGACGCTCCACCTTTGGCAGATTAACAAGTGGTACAGTCTTCTCCCGTATCTAATCGTGGGTTCACTGTGTACTTGTACTGTAAACGCACCATGTGAAGACGAAGTGGAGCATCGCAGAGGTATTCCGCCGACGTTGGGGATATAAAGGCAGGGAAGAAGCACTCGAAATCGACAGAGTCAGTCGCTCTAACAGTCCCAAGCAAGTCTATTCAGCAACATGCAGTTCAAATTCTTGTCCACTCTCGCTCTCGCTTCTCTCGCTGTTGCTGCGCCCACTGGCGGTGACCCTGCCCCCATCCCTCCCAGCCAATGCAACACTGGTCCCATCCAGTGCTGCAACGCGGTCACCAAGGCGTCTGACCCCGCTGCTGGAGTCCTTTTGGGATTGTTGGGCATTGTCCTCCAGGACCTCAACGTCCTCGTCGGTCTTACCTGCAGCCCAATCAGCATCATCGGCCTTCCTGGCAACAGCTGGTAAGTCGGTAAACGTCTCGAACGACGCGTCGGTACTGACATTGTGCACGATGCAGCAACGCCCAACCCGTTTGTTGCCAGAATAACTCTTTCAGTACGTTCTCTCTAGGCCCGGTACTCCGATATTCCGTATTAACGAAAACCTCTTTAGACGGCCTCATTGCTATTGGCTGCACTCCGATCAACATCAACCTCTAATCAAGTGGCCAAATAACAGTTCGTCGAGCGCCCCGTCCAGGGCCGCGCTCCGAATCCATTTCCCTGCCGCTCGAATCTGAAGTAACCAATCAATAACCATCACCAATTGTCTTTTTCCCTCGTTATGTGATATGCTCCCTTGTATGCCTACTTTTTCGCCCACTTCAAATATGGTTCGATCTGTACAATCGTAGTAGCGCTATTGTTGTAGCGTGCATCGATTTAGCTATTCCGGAGATACGGATTAATGCCATTCCATCTATCCGCTTGACTTTTAATGTGCGTTGTGGGAGGCCTTAAGCCGGTGTATGAATCCTGCATCTAAATGCTGACCTTCAGTTCGCAACCTGAGCACAAATCCCAAACCTGCTCTACCTTCCTGACCTTGGCAACCGGAGAACTTTCTATTCTGGTCCATTGTCAATCGCAAGGGCCATATCCAAAAGGCCCTCGTGACCCCCGCTCTACACTACATGAGGTTATATCACTTTCGGTAAGGACATTATCATGGCTCGCACAGAGTTCCCATTCAGAACAAATCCCAGTTGTTACTTCATGACTGTGGCGACCCGTTTTCATGCCATGTACGTACATACCCGTCGTTCTATTTTGGAGCTCCGATCCAGCTTTGCCCCTGCATCAGAAATGAGGCGACCAAATTTGTTCAAGTCTTAGCGGTGGACAACTTGGGCCCCTGAAAGTAGTACTTACTTACGGCTTCAGATATCGTGGTACGTAGAACATTGAGCCTCTACTCAGCCCTCGGTTCCTTCGTCGGTTCCACCCGGCGAGCTCTGGCAGATAAGCGTAGACAGAAAATTAAATACTAGTATGGAAGGCGATACAACGCAAGGGATAATATCAGGAACAGTCAATCTCGATGTTGAGAAAATAATCGGCATTTTCCTGCTCTCAAAGGTATAAAAGGGAGAAGAAATCCACCTAGAACGGCAGAGACAACATCTCTAATAGCTCCCTCACAAGCCATAACACTCATACGCGATGCAATTCAAGTTCTTGACCACCGTCGCTCTCGCTACTCTTGCCGTCGCTGTCCCCACTGACCCGCCTCCCACCAACCAATGCAACGCTCCCAACAACCTCGAATGCTGCAACTCTGTTCAAGCCCCAACTAACAGCGGCCTTATCGGCACGCTCCTTGGGTTGCTGAACATTTCCGTTGGGGACATCACTGGACTCGTGGGTCTCACCTGCAACCCGATCTCCCTCATTGGAGGCGGTAACAGCTGGTATGCCATTAGCTTCCTTGAACGTTCTCGAGCTGTTACTGACTCGGCCCACCAGCAACGCCCAAACTGTTTGCTGCCAGAACAACCACTTCGGTAATATCTCCCGGTCTCTTGTCCTGTGACAGTACTCAGTCAGCCTCGACAGGTGGCCTCATCTCTATTGGGTGCACTCCCATCATCATCGACGTCTAAGCAAGCAATGAAGTTCGTTTGTGCGAAAGGCACCTATATCGCACGAACATTGGTTGATAATTGGGGCTGTTCCTGAACTGTGCACCCCGTCTCTGCCTGTTGATAGCCTGTACGCGTATGGTCTGAAGATAAAACCCATAAAACCCTGTAAACATAGTGCCGTCTCAATCAATGTACTTCTAGTAGTACCCCTTTTTTTAACCAGCGCAGATCGTTCTTTAAGGCAATTTCCACCCCATTTTCGTCAAGGACTCCACCTTGGCAGGTTTGTCCATGTTTGTTCCTTCTCTCCTTTTGGGACCCGAGTCTCCGACGCCCCTTTTTCGTTCTCGACCATCACGACCTCGTCAGCGTCTCGAGTTCACTGTCTCTCGCAACCAAGGGGCACAAATTCACCCGAGGGGGTTACTATACGAGGTCCTAAAATGTGCTTAGTCTTTTCAGGAGTGCGGATTTCCTTTTACGACCACATGGAGCCTTCCCAGACAGTGCCAATCGAAAAGGGGGTGGGGGTGGACATGACGACAACCAGAAACATGTCTGGGCTTGGGCGTATATAGCCAGTTGTTTGAGACGAAAGGTTTGCAATTTCCCTTTCTTTCCCAATTTTTCTACCGAACAAACAGTCATCCTAATTCGCAATGGGTACGCTGCATCCTTTCTGATCTCGGAATCACTCCGTATTGACCCTGATCTAAAGGTATCGGCGACACTATGAAGCATATGTTCAAGGACGACACCGCCTCCCGGTCTAGTCGAGACATCGAGGAGCTTACTCGTGAAGGGGGTCGTTCCTACGACAGTGAAGGTTTGAACGACCCTTCGAGATCGAGTAAGCTACCCACCGGCACAGGGCCTGGCACCACAGGCAAGGTCGGATCTGAAAGGGTCATGGAACATGATTTGGATAGAGCCAGGAGTGATCAAGGCATTGCGGGTTATGGCACCGACGCAGCCGCAGCGACCGGCGGGTCATTGGCTGGAGCCCATCAAGGTGCCTACTCTAGTAGTGGGTTCATTGGCCGTGCTCGCATTGTTCCTTGGATCTGATTGCTTTCTAGATGCAAGGTCCTCGACTGGAAGCACCCATTCGGGCACTATCCCGGGTACCAAGCAGTCTGCTACTATCGCCAACCCTGATGCTGGTGGTGGCTCACGTCCCGGTGAATTCATTTCTGTCACTCGCGAGTTTGGTCGCAGTGAACATCGCGAAGGTGAGTCTCACCTCAAACTGTATTATTCAACTGCAGCTTACCATGTATCTAGTCCTCGACGACCGCCATGTAGCTGGTCACCGAAAACGAGACGTCATGCCAACTGGCGACACTCAGGAGGACACTAGTCAACTCAACCGTGAGCAGAGTTGTTTCGTGACCAATTGAATTGCTCTTCCAACCGTTGTCTTAGCCGTCACTCACGAATATATACGTCACCTCGAAACTGAGGAAGTGGAGCGCATCAAGGATCTCGAAAGACATGGTATGTCGCCGCTAAGGCGGTGTGGCCCAAATTGCTAATACCACGGGTTAGTTCACCACGTCCAGCACCACACCCAACCTGTTGTTGCCCGTCAAGATCTGCCTGAAGGTCATAAGGACTTCGTGAGCTCACTGGTTTTTCGTTTTCGCCCAGGTTCTGACTTGCCTTAGATCCACCCGGTCACTCGCATCGAAGAGCAACACACCAACAAACCGGAAGATGCGGCGCTCTTTGACGGGCAGATGAGGCAGCATCATGATACTCTGGCACGTTGGCGTTTCGGTATACGGTTGAGGGTTCTGCTCATTTTTCATCGCTTACTAGGAACATGGTGCCAAGGAGCGTACCGTCGTCGACAAAGGAACCAAAATCACGGAGCATGTTCACCACCACGTCCACCATGTCATCCAACCAGTGATCGAGAAAGAGAGTAGGTGTCCCCGGCTTCCTTCACGCGCTTGACGTTGACCAATGGAAATTAGCAATCGACCGCCAGCACATCCATACTACGATCCCGATTCACGAGGTTACTCAAGAAGCCCCTATTGTCCACCAGTCGCAAACCCATGCTCCTATCCCTATGGACCATTTCGTCGAGCGTGGAGGCGCGCTCCGTGGAGGTACCACCCCCGATGTTGTTGAGAAGACCCTCCTACGTGAGGGTAAATGTATTCGTACTGTTGACGGTGTCGCCGAAGATATGGAAAAGAGGCTTCATTTGGGAAAGGAGGTGCGCAACTTCTACTCTGGCGGCGATGAGCTGTGCTAATACGATCCCGCAGTCTACCACGGCCGTCCACTCGAAGGACCCTGAGTTGATTAAGACCAAGGTCACCCAGCGTACGACCACAGTCGTCGATCCCGACTTGTATCAGGGTCCCGCTCCCGCTGGGCGCAATTAGACGAGCTGGATGGCTTTGTGATGGGTTTCACTCTTCATGACATGTACCCTTCGACCAATGTAAAGTAAACTGTAATAATTCTACGCTCCTTTCCATCTATTACTATCAGCTGGCCCCCTATAGATTCCAACTACCTCCCTTCATACCCTCCTGAGCCTGGTCATCCGTCGTCTGTCGCTCTAACGACCTCTGGTTTTCCCCTGAAACATTCTCAGACCTCTGGATCGACTGCCAGTCTCCGGCTCAACAGTAATGTCTTCGTCCATGGATGAATTGGCCGTTCCTGAATCGACGTCCAGCCCTTGCATGTTCACATCCCGATTCCGATACGAGGGTGTCAGTCTCTTTAGTCCATTCCGCTGGAACGACCGTATGGCTTGACTGAGAGCGTCCTCTAGCTCGCGCGAGACTTCATGATAGTCAGAGCCATACTCGAAGACCGGAACGTTAATGGCCGGTCGCGACGGGCGCCCAGTCGAACTTCCTGGGGGAAACGGACTTGAGGGACGAGATGATGCGGGCGTTGCTGCTGGGGGCGTTCCGGGAGGAGTATGAGAGGGTGACCCTGTCGGGGTTCCTTCTGGGCTGACTACATTCATGACTGTACGCGTAGTCAGAGGGGTCGGTGCTAGATGTTATGGAGGCATAGTGATACTCACCAACGACGTTAACCCCCGCTTGATACACCGCCGAGTCGCTGGAGAACTCGTTATGAGTGGAGCCATCAATGTAATCGTTCTGGTTGGCTATAGCTTGTCCTCCTGCTATGACAGTGACCTGTGATTGCGGAGCCTCACTCTCCCGAAGTCGTTCTGAACTTGACATTGTAGTCGAATGGGTGCAAGTGGGAGTGGCACCAGTGGCCACTCGTTCTTCCCCTTTTGATCACTATGCCTCGAGGCTGATCCCACTTAACTCGGAGCGTGAAGATGTGTGCTTCTAGATGGGCTGTGTAGGCACTCTGCATAAATGATTAAGGTGAGGTTTGAGTTATTGATACTTGGGCCGAGTAGGTTGGCTAGGTTATCCGCGATCGATCGCGACACAGGGATCATGGTTTGGACCTTCCGGGCGGATTTTGACGGAAAGACATTGTGCATCTTCTACATTGCAGGAAGACCTGCTGGGGTCTTTCAATAGGTAGATTGAATGCATGATATAATGCATATTGCGTGGTGAACTGTCCGGAGAGAAGTGAGTAGGCACATACGGAGTGTCGAAGCAACCAAACCATGCCTTGGATGATGCACAAAGTTGAATGCGAGAGCGGCACGTTTAGTTTTCATTCAAAATCCCGTTCGCTTCGTTGCTCAACGAACAGAAGGTTGACCCGGTTCCTGTGGAAATAGTCGAGCGCCGCCCTTAATTCTTCCTCCAACGCCTGCGCAGTTCCGCCTGTGATTTGGTCAGGGTCATTGAACGCAGAGAAGTCGACTCATTTCCCTTCGAACTCATCTTCCTCTGTACCGCCAGGATCTAGCTGCAATGTAGACGTTCGAGTCGGAGTGGGTGAAGCTACAGGAGAGAGAAGTTGAACGGGTTCGTGGTAGTTGTTCGTAATTGGGTTGCCGTGAGTTTCATGGCCATGGATCCCGCAGATACTCTTGCAGGCCCGGATATGTCAGAGCCTCGCACATCGAGGACGAAGCTTCCGACTTCATTGCCGAAATCGCTCTGGGTTGAAGGCATTGTTTGGGCGCCAGATTCGAAGAACTTTGAATGATAGACATTTCATCCAAATCGTCGCTCTGAACCGACTGTTACCAATAGCCTAAGTAAAGGTCAGGGTAAGGATGAGGAGGCACAGGCATGGCGGGCGGCTCACCTGCG
This sequence comes from Coprinopsis cinerea okayama7#130, assembly GCF_000182895.1. Taxonomy (NCBI): domain Eukaryota; kingdom Fungi; phylum Basidiomycota; class Agaricomycetes; order Agaricales; family Psathyrellaceae; genus Coprinopsis; species Coprinopsis cinerea. The sequence goes on from NW_003307535.1 coordinate 1,873,742, forward strand.
CAGGTCTCAGTTGTAACAACAGAGACTGACCGTCCAATCAGGGGAGACTATACAGTGAAGTTAATGGTCCTCTGGTGGATGGATGGATTGTTCGAATTTCGAAGGGGTGCGGGAAACAAGAGGACTGCGCTAGGGGCCACAGCCTACAGTTTTGAGGCTCCAGTTTGATGAAACCGCTTCGAATCGGGGTAAAAGGACTTCACCCTCACACAGGCATTGTTTTGGGAAGAATTGTTGTCGCTCCGAGCTCGAGACCTGGTGACCGTTTTGATCCCTTCGTACGCCTGGAGTTTCCTGATTGAAGCGCGATTACAATGAATGAAGATTGGGATTGTTGGAAGAAGGAAGGTCGACTCAAAGGATTTACATCCTGGGAGACTCCACCATTTCTGACTCCCAGCGACGGGAGGTGACAAGTCGACACATGGCAGCCTCCACCTCCCGTCCTGGACCCACGGTGGACCCACATGAGCATTGCCATCGACGTGAGCATTCCCATTTCTGCCTCGTCCGCTCAGAACATGGAATATGGTATTCATACCTTCGACTCCAGGTTTTATGAGAGTCTTTTCTGATTCCTCCGCTGATTTTCACAGAAATCTGAACAAAATGTCACTCTCCCAAGTGCACTCTCCGGTACCCGCCTAAGCGAGGATGATCCGAACTCGGAGATTTGGAGGACACACCGGGTTGTACAACTTGGTGGGGATAATCGCAGGTTCCCTACAAGACCGACACCCCCTTTTCAAACACAGCGAATGTTGGCAGGTCCAAGTCGAGCTTGAAGCATCGTTGTCAAGCAGGAAACAAAAAAAACCCTCGAGAGGAGCAGCCTGAGTGTTTGCCCTGTCGGCGTCAATGTCTTATCAAAATTGATCTCTTGGCATTGAACGATGCGATCCTCGAGGCGGCTTCCGCTCCAAGCAAACCCTGGATGGTGATTGTAGTGAGATATCGCTGCTCGATGGAAGGGGAACAGACAGTAGAGATAGCGAGTGAGTGGCTGTCACAAAAACTTCATCCCATGACTGCCCGCAGTCACCTCTGTTATATCATTCAGAATTGTGAGAGAAGGAAAAAATGTGTCAGCGCCGATTTTGAATGTGTCGAGGGTCTCTGCGCGAGGCCAGTAACGGGACAATACCGCGGGCAGTTGGGAGAACTATAGATACACTATGAGATACAATGTGGCTCGGTTCGATATTTACAAAATGTGTGACAGAGTACATGTGGCGAACGTTGTTGTTCTTCATCGTGCATTGAAGGAGGTCGTATTACTGCTTCACAACTCTGCCATTCCTTGCCACAGAATGGTTGGGCGATAGGCGTCTCAATCCATTGGCCTGGAACGACTTGATCGCGTTCGTCAATGCTTCTTCCAACTCCCTGGCTACGGGGGTGACATCTTCGTCGAAATTCATATGTAGCGGTGGATTTGGGGTCGGCGATTGGCTGGCTTCGTGCATACTGGCGCTACGCGTAGAGCTAGCGGTATGCACAGAGGTGGGTGACGAGATTTGTGAACTTGTCGGGCTTCCATATACGTGGGGAAAGTTGTAGTTGACGTTGTAGTTTATGGCTGGAGGGATTCGTTCAGCGCCGATGTTGATAGTATCAGATTCGACACCGTACTTCCGTGGTTCTGGGCGTTGTAGCTGTCGCGACCGCTGATGTTTGCATTCCCTTGGACCAGTGAGCCCCTGAAATTGAGGGCGGGGCTCTCTTCTACCAAGTCATGATACCGTCAGTTATAATGGCCTGGCGACGAACTGGAGGTGACTCGAAGACGTACCCGGATCATTTGGCAATGCATGAGCCAGTTCCCCTCCATTAGATCTGAGATATTCTCGGTTTAGCGACGTCCTTGACTGCAAGGTGTAATCGAGACCTTGTGGCGACTGTACCCGAGTCACTCATGGCTAGGTACCTCTGTTACGCTGCAGGATGAGATTAGATGCGTGTGTTGGCTGGGAAGAGGAGGAGACTCACCGATGTATTAATCCTTCCTGCTTTCGAAATGCACGCAAAGTGAATACTTGTTGAGTGAATCGGCGAAGAAATCCAGCAGAAAAAAGAAGGTTGAAGTGGTTAATGAGGAAGACAGAAGGAGAACCCTTTAGTAGACCTCTTTCGGCACCATGATCTCGTCATTCGAGTGTGACCAGTGACTGTGACACCTAACATTCATTGAATTCAGCACACAAGCATTGCACTAAAATTGGATGCTTGGCTGTCGGAGGAACAATGAGGAGGTACAGGCGCGTTGTCAACATGGAGATTCAAGGAGCATAGCTACCCGGGTATGGGTCTTCTTGTCTTGCCCACGGGTGGAGGGATTTCCTTCCAACCTGTGCGAGCCAAGCGTTGACTTCGTGCGCATCCTCAGGCTGTCGGAGAAGTTTTGTTTTGATCCCAGCTGATGAAACCTGCGGGTGCGACAAATTCCTTCAAGATAGATCTGACGTCTTAGCAAGTTGGATGCCTGCTAAGTAGAACGAGCTCTCGCAGCTTGCCAGAAATAACTTTCCTTCCACGAGGCTGCTTGCCTTCCCGTTTGCAGGCTCACATGTGGACCCACAAAAGCATCGCCACCGGCACTCCTTGAACTGGTCGGGGTCGGCCTCCGGTGATCTCTTTTACTTCCGCGCCTGGTCGCGACGACCCCGAAAGGCTCCGACGATTAGTCGCCGGCGTGGGAACCGGAATGTTCTGTTGAGTTGCGGTCTTGGCGGATTTCAAGCTGAGATTCATTTCCAGGTTTCGCAGCCGTTGCCATCCGATTGCAACTTTGACTGGAACGCGGAACTTGGTCCTTGATCTCGGATTTCGTTTGCATTCGAATTCTGGTGTGCGTGTGTGCTACTTATTCTTCAGTAACCCTTCCACGAGTACAGTTGGAACCACCCACGGTTTCCGTGTCAAACGTGAGCCAAGGATAGACAGAACTGGTCGAGCTATCGAACTGGCCCGGGTGAGCGACAGTTTCTCTCGTTGAAATTCGCTGACGCTTACTTGCCATCCCTTAGATTATCGTTCCATGGGTAAATCATGTACCTGAAGGAGAGGCATTACTGCGCATCATCGGATATTTCATGGAATCTCAAGAAGATTTTCAAGAAGGATTTTCGCCTTCTTCCGCACCTGAGGCTTTTTCTAGGACAAATAGGAAGGCCTAAATCACTTCTTCCTCCTCCATCTACCTGCAGTCTATCTGTGCGAGGTTTTGGCGACTAGGCCATAAGGCTTGTTCTCCTCTGGCTTCCTCTGAGGCCAGATGATCCGTTTGCACTTCCTTCACCCAGCGGAATCTTGCCTTTCGTCATTCGAAGTGCGGGGTACCCTGATACGGGTGAAATAGAAGTTTTGGCTTTCTCTTTAAATTCACGTCTCTCGCTGTGGGATGTGCCAGTCGACCATCTGCTCACTCGACCAAAAGAGATGAAGGTGTCAGCTTTGGTCCCATTGGCCTTCGCGGCTGCTGCCTATGGCCACACGATCTTCCAGGTGTGTCTCAACCCCGCAGTCTTTCAACTGTAACCATTTGACATTAAGAATTAGAAAGTCTCCGTCAATGGTGTTGATCAAGGGCAGTTGAAAGGAGTTCGCGCTCCAACCTCTGACTACGTACGTCGATGAAATTGTTTGTTCCCAAACGCTCGACTGAACCAGAGGATAGCCCATCGAGAACGTAAACGATGCAGAGTTTGCCTGCAACAAGAATATCCAGTTCAAGGATAATACCGTTATCAACATCCCTGCTGGTGCCCGTGTTGGTGCCTGGTGGGGACATGTCATCGGTGGTGCACAATATCCCAACGACCCTGACCATCCCATTGCCAGAAGTCACAAGGGTACTTATCTAGCTCACCCAAGTCGAACGCTGCCATGTGCTGACCGTCGTCTGAATCGTAGGTCCCACCATCGTCTACCTCGCCAAGGTGGACAACGCTGCTACAGCCAACGCTCGAGGTCTCCGATGGTTCAAGATCGCAGAGGATGGCCTTGACACGAGTACCGGCCAATGGGGAGTCGATCGTATGATTGCCAACAATGGCTGGCAATACTTTACGATGCCTACTTGCGTTGCCCCAGGCCATTACCTCATGCGAGTTGAGATTATCGCTTTGCATGGTGCTTATGCGACGAACGGGGCTCAGTTCTACGTGCGTCCACCTTGTTGGAGCTCCTTCACCCTATTGACTGGGCTGTTCAGATGGAATGTGCCCAAATTAATGTCACTGGTTCGGGTACGAGCACAGGCACTGACCTCGTTAGCTTCCCAGGAGCGTACTCTGCTAACCATCCGTGCGTAACATTGACCCCTTGCCAGATAGTAGTACCCTGTACTTATACCCTTTCAGTGGTATCACGATCAACATCTATGCTAACAGTGTACCCAACAACGGTGGTCGACCGTACTCGATCCCAGGTCCTCCAGTTCTCAAGTGCCCAGCCGGCGGCGTGAACCCACCCGTTCAGGCACCCTCTTCCCCCGCACCGGGGCCTGTTGCTCCCACCACTGCACCGGCACCGGGTGGTGCAGCTCTCTATGGCCAATGTGGAGGTAACGGATGGACGGGACCTACTTTCTGCTCACAGGGAACTTGTAAGACGGTGAATGAGTGGTACAGTAAGTCGTTTGTTTCTCTACAAGCAGACTGGGAGGTTTTCTGACCGCGTTTTGCCCCTTGCTTCTCATCGTTCCAGGCCAATGCGTTCCTTCATAAAGAGCGGTGATCGCGTGGATGGGTTATTGAGACCGACCTTTGTTTCGTTGTCGGAAACGGAAGCATTTTTAAATAATGAAAGCTTCATGTCTTCGTAATGAGTATCGAATGAAATCGAGAAACGTATGGAAGAAGCTAGTTTGAGATCTGGCGTTTGAAGCGTGTTTTGCCGCCTATGCTGTCAACGACGCGAGCCTCCAAAAATAATCATATTATTAATTGACTTTTTAAGTACTGACTCGAACATAACCGCCGTTAAAGTACTGGCCATGCTCCTTAGTTTGCTCCCGACGTCGACAAGGACGTCGAGCTCGCCGTCACCGCCAGCCACGACGACCTCGCGTTCATCGCCCAAATTGTCGAGGGCATTGCTGTGGCTGTGAGACGTTATCAACGGCGGCAATTTCAACTGACATCATTCTTCCTCTCCACAACGTTGGACTCGAACCACGACGTCGACCACCAGACCTGAACAACGTCGCCGACGACGAGCAGCAAGATTTTGGATGGAATGTCAGAAGATCGCTCTTGCTGCGGCGTCGTGGAGGAGTCGGCCGCTCGAGCTCGTGCACGACGATATGACGACCCCAAACCACAACCGTGGCTCGTCCTCAAACTGATGGTCGCGGTCACCTTGGGCATCATGGGCTATGCTGGCTACGTCTATATCGGCGTCTTCGTTGTGCCCATGCTGGAGGAACGACCGAGAACGGTGGCGGGCAGGGATGTTGGGATCGCGCTGCTGGTGCCATTTTCAGTCCTTTATGCTTGGATGGTTTGGGCGTATGCAAAGGTGAGTTCAGGCCTTTATATAGCTTAATGTTGAGTTCTAAGTTATACGTGGCCTACAACGTCGTCTAGGTCGTCCTCACGTCGCCGGGATACGCTCGAGACTATGTCGAGAAGACCCAGAAACCAATGATCCAGCAGTCAGCCTTGGCAGCCTTGTATCCCCTGCAAACGGACGATATGAACGCCATTGCGAGGCCGTCGTACGAGGATATCTTGAAGGCAACAGGGCCTCCACCACCTTCGCCACCCAAGCCACCGCCGGGGTCGATATCTCAATCTAACAGCATGGCCAGTGTCCCACAAGGCTCGGCGCCAGGGATGGGACGTACAGCAAGCACGATCACTATCAGGAGTGGCTCAAGTCATGGACGAATACGATTCGATGCGGGCGAGATGGCGAACCCGACTCTGCACGAGGACACGGACGAAGAGAGAACAGCAGTGTGGTCGGCAGACAACTCACCGCCTGCCGCAAGACCATCAACGGCTGGCTCGGCTGCTTCAACTGTGCCAGATATCGAGGTTCAAGCGGGGACGTTGGATGCGCCCGGCGTTCCTAGCGTTCCCGCACCTCAACGGAGACGAAGAAAGACTGGAAAATCTGGGGACCGGGATACACCTTTATGTCTGAAGCTGTTGTTCTGCTGCTGGGGGAGCCAGGGAAATGACAACGCCGACCAGATGGAACGGGGAGAGTACGACAAGTCCCCTGCCAAGATTCGCAAGAAAAGGCGGGCACCTCCCAAACCCAAGATGTGGATTGCTCGACGGCCACCAATGACCCCATACCTCCACGCTGCTCATCGCTATTGCGACAAGGAAGGCTTTGTGAAGCCATACAGAACGCACCACTGTCGAAGCTGTGGTACCTGTGTCCTCAAATACGACCATCATTGCCCTTGTAGGTTTAAGCAATGTTCGAATAATTCATTTCTGACAAGTTGTGTAGGGATAGGCCAGTGTGTCGGTGCTCGCAACCACAAGGTGTGTACATTTTCAGGGTCCCCGCGCCTAGTCTGATTTGTGTAATAGTTCTTCTTCAACTTTTGCGTGGCAGCCTTCTTCTTGACTGCGTACGTGTTTGGCACGATGCTCGCCTACACGGCTATAGCGCATACCCGAGGCCCATCGATCGATACCAGCCCACACCAATTCGTGATCATCGCCCTGTACGTTCAATTGATGGTGTTAATTGACACAAAACTGACGATGATCGCAGCTCGGCTGTGTTCGCCATCTTTACCTTTGCACTTGCAATATCCCATGCGTGGTTGATCATGCACGGCCAGACCACAGTGGAGAACATGCAGATCCGAACGATGAAGCACCGTGAAAGCCAGCAGCTCAACAACGCTTTCGGCTTCTGTCAGTTCCAGTACGTCGAACCGGGGCCAGATACCCGTCCTCGTGGCTGATGATTACGATCTAGGGCCAAATACCTCACACGGAAAGAGTGGGACAAGGAATGGGGTGAGCTTGATACCGAAGGACATCTGTGGTGGATAGGGGGTAAGCGTAGAGAATGGGAAGACGTCATGGGTTCGAATTGGTTAGGTTGGATATGTGAGTATATTCCGTCCTTAATCTTAGCGTCTGCTCATGGATTGTTTTCGCAGTACCCATTGGCCGGAGCAAGAGCGATGGACTCGACTACCCTGTCAACCCGCGTTTCGACCCCGAAGGGAGGTGGAGGAAGCGAGAAGAGTGGCCGCCCGAGTTTCGATGATGCTACGATCTATGTTACGATCTCTTGGAACTATTTGTTGCCCATGTTACGACTTGTAATGGTTTGTGCTTTTTCTGATCTATTGCTTTCTGCTTTGCATATTTTTGACTATTGTATGCTGTTGCCTTTTTTACAGTACCTTACGACTGCTTAGATTTTAATGACACTGCCATCTTGATGCCTTTTATCCCATTCTTCTAAGCTCTCCTGAAGTAACGAAGCTGGAAGCTACCTCTTTGCGCTTGCCTGTCAAGACTGGGGGTGATTGCGTCCACTAGGAATGGACGGAAGTTCTGGGACCGACATGAGCGATAAGACAATACTAGGAAGAATGGAGCAAGCGTTCCATGAAACGATTCCGCTCACGATCGTGTTCGACTGGCTGCAACACTGGCTGTACGTTGCGAAACATACAAGGTTTATCGCACCGTCTACGACTTGTCAAGTAGACATTGGGCGCCCTAGGAGACTCAAGTCTCGGGCTTGGTGTGAAAAGGTAACGGAGAATGCTACATCGACATAGGTTCAGTGCGATGAGACTGAGCGCCCACACAGATGCACCGCGTCGAGACTGAATGTCCGCACGGAACCGTGGAGGACTCCGGGAAACAGAATGAGCGCGCCCAGGTAAGAATGAATCTCTTCCCAGCTATAAAACAGAGGACATGGCGTGGCCAGTCTTGCAACAGTGAACACCCAGTCCCCCAACCAACACCAGCCTTTCAACAAACACCCAGCCTTCAGCAAACAACAAAGCCCTAATCTTCAAACATGTTCGCTTCAAGCAATCGCATCCGAGTCGCAGCTTGCCTGGCCGCTATCTTCGCATGCCAATGGGCCGTCCCGGTCCTCGCCAGTCCGACTCCAGTCGACGCCACGGTCGCGCAGCACGACCCGAGGCTTGTCGGTCTCATCAATCCTTCCATTTTGGTGACCCCTCGTGAGTACATCGTAACATTGCCCCGGCTTTGGTGTCCCCCCTTTTCTGAGTCTATGTACTAAATGATTGACCTCTAGTTCTTACTGTTACGATTACGACGGTCCACATCCCTACGTTCACGCCCATTGTTTGAGGAGGTTGAGCTCGCAGCATTGGACTTTTGGTGTTTGGTGCCCCCCCCTGGTGGAGGGCAGCGATGTAATAGATGCTGGAATTCATCTAGATATTCTCTAACTTGAAGAAGAGTGAAGTATGCATGAGCTCTATACGATACGGGTCAATGCCCAAGTGGTAGCGAGATCGGTGAGGATGAGTGAGAGCGCACGGCCTATGGATAGCAACTTCGTTGTCGTCTTACTTAAATCAAGCAAGAGAGAAAGAGGTCAGTTGACCGAAGGCGACCATCTGCACCTTATCTTTTCAAGATAAAACCCACCGCACTCCGTCATCGTGAAATCCGTTTTAGGCATTTACTTCGTCGAATCGGGAGCTTACAGCTGTGATCTTTCCCTCAACTCCTCGACGCCCGCCGTCGAATATATCAAATAACACAGTACATAAGAACACGACTAGTGAACGCTAGTGAACAGCAATTGACAATGCAGAAGAACAAGTGTAAATGGGTATCCTCCATCCGAGAGTATACAGAGAAGAAATAAGTATCAGGTACAGCCCGGAGAAACTGGAAACGATGAAAGGTAAACATGTAAACATGACACGGATAATACAACAAGGCCTAGTAGAACAATAAAGCACACTAGAGGTACACACAGGGATATAAAATCAAGACAAATGGGCGATAAATGGGGGGTTGAAATCGTAGATAGGCATAAATCACAAATGGAAGTGCTGTCGTCTCAAAGTCGTGAATGTCGTAACAAAATCGTAAAGGGGTTATTGGGTTATAAAGAAAGGAATGGAAGTTCTGAAAGAAAATGTTATTTGTCGATAATCAATCAAGCGGAATTCGTGGCTTCGGTGGCTGAGGTAGATGGTTCGGCAGTCGATTTCACTTCTCCGTTCTCCTCACTTGACGGGAGGGGAGTGGATTCGTTATCAAGCTTCTCCACAGGGACGAGGGATTCTAGACAGCTTCAGTCAGACAAAGTGACCAGAAACGGGGGGCCGTATACTAACTAACCTTGAAGTACAGCCTTCACGTCAGCCTGGCTTTCCGAAGGCTCATCTTCCATTACTGTGGGCTCCCGACTGTGCCCGGCATCGGAAGGGGGGCCGGATACGAGTGTGGCGTCAGATTCAGTCGACGCTTCCGCTACGTGTTTAGGAATGACCTTGCTAGGCTCTTGTCCTTCAGCGTCGGCTTCTACAGTTTCGGGGATCGCTTGTGCTTCAGCTGGGGCGCCCGGTGGACTGGTAGGTTTGTCTTCTTCCTTGATCTTTCCTCGAAGGCTCTCTTGGACGGCGCCGAGCAAGGCTTCAGCGCTAGGAGTGAGTCCGGCCTCTACCAACTGCTCTATCGCGGTGGGAAGATCAACAGCAGATGCGAGGGATGAGGTCAAAGCTGGATCGGTTTCTTTGGTGGGGACGTTGGCGTTGGAAGTTTCTGCATCCGGGGAGTCGCGTCCTTCAGGTAGATCGAGAGAAGCAAGCTCTTCCTGAGGCGAGAGGACCGTGACTGGGACCGTCTCGTACATGGAATGTTGGGAGAGGTCAGGGAATGCGGCGCTGGCACTAGTAGGGGGAGGCAAGACTGGTGCATCTGCAACTGGTACAGGTTCCAAATCAACAGGACCATCGTCAGGGCCAAGGTTTAGAGGTTCGATGCGTTGCGTCGCTGAAGCGATGACAACAGGGCTGGAAGGGACGTCCGACATTGGTTGAGGTTCAGAATGCGAGGTGGTGACAGAAGGCTCTGTGGACAACTCAACGACGTCCTCGCCTGCAGAGCCATTGATGCCATCGTTGATTCTCGTGACGTCATCTTTCACGGGTGCTTCATCGAGAGTTTGAGCTTGAGGTTCCTGTTCGTCGGAGGGCGGCTGAGGCGTTTCTTGAACCTGCTCAACAGGGTCTTGGGCCGGATCTTCGTCTTGTTGCACCTTATCTCGCATTTCGACGGCGTTGGGCTCAGAGGGTACCTCGAGGACCTCATCTGTTGCTGTAGGCGCCGATGCGGTGGGCTCTTCTGCTTCCGCGATGGGAGGAGTGGCCACTTCAGCTGCAGGGGTTTGAGGTGCGCTAGGTGCTGCATCAGTCCCTTCGACCGCAGGGTCTGCAACTGGAAGGGCGGCAGCAGTGTCAGGCGAAGCGCCTTCAATGACAGATTCCGTGACCGCCAAACCTTCCTCGCCCAGGGATTCTTCCGTAGCGATATCCGTCTGCGTTTCAGCTTCCATAGCCGGGGGAGCTCCTTCCAATGGGATTGCTTCGGGCTCGTCCTTTGCGACCACCTCTAGTTCAGGATTATCGGGAAGACCTGTCGAATCGATGTGAAGCGAGACCTCAGTGGGGGCTTCAGGGTGCTCAGGAACGGCTTCATCAGTCAAGGTCGAGTCGAAGTCGGTTGGGGCTGACGAGTCGGCTGGCGGTGCTGATGCAATAGGTTCAGCGATTTCTGCTGAAGATTCATCTTGTTCCACCCTGGGCTCAGCTGCTCCAGTTGAAGAGGGCACTTCCTCAGTTACTGGTTGATCCCCATCCTTCGTTTCATCCGCTTCTGCGGGTACGGATGAAGTGTCCATTGCCGGGGTTTCGCTCTCTTCGCCTTCTGGCGTGGGTTCGTCCAGGTTTCCTGTCGGGGCTTGATCTTCGACAGAGGCGCGTGAATCCGACTCTTGCGTAGCGTTCGCCTCGGGCGCGAAGGGCTTCGTCGCATGCGCATCCTCGGTGGTTTCAGCCGCCTCCGATAGAACGGTCGCATCGATGGGATCGTCCGGTTGAGACTCGGAAGGAGGTTCGACGACATCGGCTCTAATGTCAGCGAGTTCGTCCTGTCCCTCCGCAGACACGGTCGGTGTCGAATCTTGGTCGTCGTGAGCCACCTCATCCTTCCCTTCGATAGGGTTGGATGACACGGTCCCGTTGACGTCGTCGACAGCTTCAACTTCCGGGGCGGGCTCAGGTGCTATTGAAATAATGAGTTTGCAGGCGATCCGGGAAGATGTCTTTTACTGACCTGTCGAGACTTCATCTGCACCAGGGACCTCAGAAACAGTGTCGACGGGTACTTCGATGGCGGTTTCTACAACAGCGTTAGTATAAACTGACACGGCAATGAATGGAAATTATTTACCAGGCTCTACTTGCTCGTTGACAGTTTCAACATCTTCGGTTGATGCTGGTTCCGCGTTTCGCTCGTCGACCGCTGTTTCTTCTTCAGCGACACTTTCGACCGGTTCTGCACCACCGTCCGCGCCATCGCCAGGCGACATCGCAGGCTCTGCTGCTTCGAGGATCGCGGGCGGAGTGGTTATCTTATCGACCTCGACGATGTCGTGGACAATCTCGACCGTGTCGTCACGAGAAACAGGAATAGGGGTCGCCTCGTCATCTGGTTCTTCGGACTGTGGAGGAGACTGATCCCCAGTAGGAGGAGCTTCCTGTTCGTCTTCCTTCGAGGAGGCGGTCAGGGGTTCGGCATCGGCCTCATTGGAGTTGGTGTGGGGAATGGATGCCTTGTCCTGAGCGTCTGCTTCGGAAGTGGGTGCTTCAACAACAGCCTCGTCAGCAGGAGCGGGGGCATCCTGGATTACTTCAACATCATCTCCCTGGCCTATTTCAACCGCAGGTTCAGGAAGTTGGGAAGGGTCTTCAGTATATTCCACGACAGCGGTCTCATCACCCGTCGAGATCTGTTCGGATGGTTCCTGGTCCGAGTCGTTGGTTGGCTGAGAGTCGATTTCCAATGACAGTTCCACGGGAGCAGGGTCTTCGCTAACTTGGTCGAGTGAGGGCGACGGGTCTTGGGATGGCTCTTCAGCAGGCGTAGTAAGAGTTTCCTCCACCAGTGGAGCATCCTTCACGTCGTTCGCGTCTTCATTGGGATGAGGGTCGGATGAGTCGTGTTCGCTGGGTTCTTCGACCACGACGGGTTCGTCGGTGACTCCTGCCGGTTCCTCTTCCACAGATGTTATTGCTTCGCGATCAGTCTGGGTATCGTGCACAGCCTCCGCGTTTGGCGTGGAGTCCACAGGTTGAGTCGTCGTGGAACGATCATCGATTGTTTCAACAGGTGGGAGATCGGGCTCGGGGGCGTGGGAGATGGGCAGTTCCGATACGGTTGCTACTGGAGAGTCCTTCGGTTCGACCGAGTCTGTCGATTGTGGCTCCTCTGCGGGTACCTCGGGCTCCTCTGCGGTAGTCGGTTCCGTCTCCACCAATGGAGCTGGGGCAAGACTCTCTTCTTCCACCGCGTCGGACGCGTCCTTGACGTGTGGTTCATCAGGAACAGCGGATTCTTCCTTCGTCTCTGACCCGTCGTCGACATCGATGGGCGGTTGTTCGTTGGCCTCGGGTTCTGCTGTAGGCTCGACGATCACATCTTGGTCCATGTCGTCAACAGGGAGCTTTGGCTCTTCGATGCTGGATGGTTGCGCCTCTACTGCGTCGATGACATCCTCTCCTGGTGCTTCTTCGGCGACTGCTACAACTTCACTCGGTGGTTCTTCCTCAGTAGCCTCCTCGGGGAGAGTGGGATCTTGTGGGGCATCTTCAGCGATTTCCAGGTCCGTCGTTACTGCAGGTTCATTTCCAGTCGACGCCGCAGGTTGCTCTAGTGCATGGTTAGAAGGCGATGTAGGAACCGGAACACTCGACTCACCTTCAACGACGTCCTCCATATTGGCGGAGCTGGAGGCAGGTTCTTCCTCTTCCCGAGATCCTTCGACTGGTTCGGCTGGTGGTTCAGGTAGCCCGTCTGCCGGCAGGTCATCCTGTGACTCGACTGCGGGATGGTGAATGTCGGTGGATGCGTCGACTACTGGGGTAGCTGCCTCTTCGGCATCGCCGCTATCCGTCACTTCTTGGGCAAATTCAGCGACGGGGACCGGTTCTTGAGTCTCGTCATCATTATGTTCAGGCTTTGCAGCTGTAACAGAGAGGTCGTTGTCAGGTGATGGTCCAGCGACTTCAGTTGGAGAGATCTCCTCGGACACGGGAGCGTCTTCAATCACTTCTGGTTCGCTTGTGACTGCTGCTGGAGTCATCTGTCAGGCAAATCCGGTAATATTCTATGCATTACACTTGCCTTCCACTGCTGGGGGTTCCTCGACTGGAACCGACGATTCCACTTCTTCCACCTGAGCTTCCGCCTCCACCTGGTCTTCGACAGTGGTAGAGTCAGCTACCTCATCGTTAGGGGCCACGTCTGTATCAGGGCCGGCGATGATGGCTTCCGCTGCAGGTTGCTCTTCCGCCTCGACAGGGGCTTCATCTTCCTGTAGAGGTTCCTGAGGCGAATCTTCGACCACCTCCGTAACGGAACTGGTCTCTTCTTCCGATTTGGAGGTCTCCTCAACCGTGGTCGTCACAGGCTCGACGTCTTCAATCGAGGGAGCAGTGACTTCAGCAGCTGGGCCTTCTTGGGGATCTGGCGACGGGGAGGATCGACACGACTCTTCAGTGGGTTCGGCAGCCTGCTCGACCGAGTCTTGTGGGGCTGGCGCTGATTCTGTTGCAGCAAGAGAGTCTTCGTCGATCGAGGCTTCTGCGGCATGTTCGACCACAGGTTCTTCCTTGAGTTCGACCTCGGGTTCAACATCCGGTACCTCCACCTTGCCTTCATCGTCACTAACGACGGGGACTTCAGTTGCGACCTCCTCTCCCTCCTCCACTACTTTGGCTTCAACGTCATCCTCAGCCTCGACAATGGCCTGGACCGTTTCTTCCTTTGCTTGCTCGCCACCAGACGGTTCGGTGATAGGGTCCACACTCGGCATTTCATCCTTCGATTCCACGCCGACGTCAGCTGTTGCCTCAGTCAAGCCTTCAGTTGCGCCAGTGACTGGGGAGGCCTGTTCGACCTTGAGCTCTTCATCCACGGTGGGCGTTGCAGGGCGGACATCTTCCGGCACAGGAGAAACGCCTTCGACTGTGGATGGTTCCTCTGAAGGGCCAGCATCGGGGCTTCCTTCTGTGTCAGCGGCGACCTGGTCTGCGGAAGAATCATCGGGGCTCTCTGCAGGCGCTGCCACGATCGCTTCTTCTTTGCCCGACACGCCCTTCTCCTCCGGTTCAGCCACAGCTTCGATCGCCGGAGCCCCGTCCTTGTCTTCGTCCTGGGAGACACTAGATGGGACGTCAGCTTCTTCCTTCGCCTCGACGTCAAGTTCGCATGCGACGGGAGTAACATCGTCGACGGGTTCTGCAAGCGGGACGGTCGTCTCGAGCTCTGCTTTCGCGTCGTCTTCTGGAGACGCTGTCGTTTGAGGTAGCTCCTCGGTGGGAAGAACATCTTCGACGATGATCGCGACCTCCGCAGACTCGATCGTTGCGCTGGGTTCGAGGACCTCGTCTGATGTTTCGGCCATTTGCGCTTCCGCAGCGGGTTGGTCTTGAGACGTTTCCTCTGTCTTCAGCTCAGCCTCCTCCGTACTCTCCTCTTGACCAGCCTCTAAGACGGCGTCACCAGCTTCCTCCTTTGGTTGGTCATCTGCGGATTCCTCGACAACCGAAACCACTGCTTCTTCCTCCTGGACTTCCACTTCAGGCTCAACTACAGAAGGTTCCTCCTGAAGCGTTGCTGCCACAGGTTCCACATTCGAATCGGAGGCCTGATCATCGGCAAGGTCGATGGCAGAGGCTTCGATGGGTTGTGCGTTCTCGTCGACTGCTGGGGCAGATTGCTCGGCTTCAACTGTTGGCTCCTGGTCCTCGAGACTAACGCCGGGCACCGGAACGTCTTGTGTGTCATCAGCAGCATCTTCGATAGGTTCAGCTGGGGCGTGTGCCTCTTCTGTTGGCTCAGTGGGTTCGAGAATCGCCCTGTCTTCTTCGACAGTCGAAGGCTGCGCGTGCTCAGGCTCTTCGTTGGCACGCAGTGGTACACCATCGTCTTCGACGATCGTGCTGGGCTCAGGAACGACGGAGGCTTCTTCGGGTTGCGGTTCGACTTCACCTTGAGCTGCCACCGACGGAACAACCTCTTCTGCGGGTGCCGTCTCTTCGGTACTTACAGAGGGCGGGAGGACCCCATCTGCAGCTTGAACGTCAACCGGTGTCTCGACCTCGATCTCAGCCTCTTGAGTTTCGTCGGGGGTGGTTGGAGTCGACTCATCATCAACGACTGTGGTCGCGTGCACATCTGGAGCAGCAGCATCGGGTACAGGGTTCTGTGGCGAAGAAGGTCCTTCGATAGTCGGCGAATGCTGCACTGGGTCGGGGTCTTGGGACTCGTCGGCAACGTTAGGGGAGATGTCTTCCTGGTGTTCGTCTTCTTGGGGTCCTTGAGCCTCGGCTGCATCCACAGGAGTGTCGTCCTGGGATAAAGGTACCGCGGGTGCGGCGTCAGCTTCAGAAGTGGAGGTGGCTGGCAAGATTGGTTCATCAGCTTGACCGGGGGTGGCGATGGCGCCGTCGCTGGACACAACTGATGCCACTTGCTCGACTTCTGGTTCGTCCGTTGGTTCTACGGGGGCGAGAATAGCATCTTCCTCCACCACTTCCTCCACCGCGGTAGGGATGGTAGCCTCTTCGACTGTCACGGGCTCTTCACCAGCTGGCGGTGCGACCTGGGTGTCCTGGACCACTTCTTCCGCAGGTAAGGGGGATTGCTGTTCTTCAACATGCACCTTCTCTTCCGCGACGAGAGCACGGGTAGCCGTTGTTCCGCTTTCGTGCGGCTCTGTCTCAAACTCGGTAGGAGCGGCAGGGGGAGTCTCTTCCTTCACCTCGGTAACCGCGGCGGGGCTTGCAGTTTCTTCGACAACAGAGGGTCCTTCTGAAGTGCCCGCCTTGACGACCTCGGGCTCCTGGGAGGCGTGGTCCACGGGTACTGCAGGGTTCATCTCTTGGACAGGCTCTTCTTCGACAACATCGAGAGAACGAGTAGCGGGAGCCTCAGGTTCTTTGGGTTCTGCAACCACTTCAACGGAAACGGCTGGGGGTTCCTCGACCTTGGAATCGACGTCGGCCTCCGGTGTGACTTCCTCGCTGCTGAACTTCTCCGTGAAAATGGACTTGGGCTCCCCCTGTGCTCCCTCCTCTGCGACGCCCTTGGAACCCTCTTCGTCTTCCTTCGTCTCCTCCTTCGTCTCCTCCACCACCTCTGGATCGCCGTGTTTCTCCTCGCTCGACGTGGCAAGCGCAATAGCCGTGGCAACCCCTCCAATGGCAGCGGCCGTGGCGGCGGCAGCGACAACGGGCACTTTGCTCTCTTCGTCCTTAGCTTTTGAAGCGGCGATACCCGCGTCGATTGACTTCCTGGGGACGTCTGTCGACTTGCGCGGTTTGGGGGAGGGAACTCTAACCCTAACCACGCTGTCTCGCTTCCTCTCCCTATCCCGCCTTGCGGCAGACGTCGATGCTCTCGACAGCGGTGCAGAACCTTGCTCGTCTCCGTTGTCACCTTCTTCCAACACCTCTCCCATCTCGCTGACGCGGAGGGCGCGTTCCTTGTCCTTCTTGCCCCTTGTCGACGACACGACAGATGAAAACGAGCTGGATCGGGAGGTGGACCAGAATGCGAATCGCTTCTTGCTCATTGAAGATGGAGAAACCGGACGTTCCTGTGGTTCCTGAGTAGGGGTTGGAGGGAGGGGGACAGAGGTAGGCGAGGGTGGAGGCTTGACGGTAAACGCCTGCTCAAGTACAACCCACTCGACAGTCTTCTGCTTTCCTTCTTCGCCATACGATAGTTCCGGGACAAGGGAGGGTCGGATCCTGCAGACGACGAATGAAGGCCAGTTGGAAGTAATTGGGTCGAGGAGAGCATCACTCCAGAAGTCGACGAACGCTTCATCCAGCTGGACGATTTGGACGGAGGCGATTCTCGATTGGAGTTCAACGTGGTGGTCTGCAGCTTGTGCGGGGCCTTTCGTTTCTCTGGTTTCTGGGTGGAAATCGACACTCTTTCGAGGGATAGAGGTCGTCGACGGAGATCTTCCATGGCGACTGGGCCGTCGAGAAGGTGGGGGAGGCGACGTCCGTTCGATATCGGTACCGAAAAGCGTAGACGCCAGGGGGGTATATGGTGATGTTGCACTAAAGCCGGCGCTTGAAAAGACGCTCCAATCTTCGGTAATGGCAGTGGTAGGCGCCTCGTCGGTCGATTGGCTCTGCGTGGAGGTGGATCGTTGTAGGCCTGTTGTGAACTCGCTCAGCGAGAAGGACCTGCGTTTGCCTCTGGGAGAAATGGGGGAAAGGGGGAGCAACGCGACAGTCGGGGAGCGGATACTTTGATCCGTTTCTTCCTCATCGGGTACAAGGGCCAAAAGGCGAATGGTTTCATCGGAGAAAATTCGCGCGAGTGGAGTACCAGTCCCTTCGACTTTCGACGTAGCCACGATTTTCGCCCATACGCTTCCCAGCTCCCCTTCTGAACTGGATGCCGAGAGTGCCTCAGCAACAACACGGAGTGGATGCACATTGGATTTGGGGCGAAGGCCTTCATTGGGCAATTCCGTCATAACCCGTACGAGAAGAGCGTCGAAGAGGCGCGTAGTAAAGGTCGGTCGCGGTAACAACTGAAGGTCCGTCGCCGGTGAAGGATCTTGGTAGTATGGGTACCGCGTGACGAGCTGGAGCAACCGGAGTGGTGCGCGATGATGAGCTCCCTCGTCGCTGGAGAAAAGATTATCAGTAAAATTACCAGGAAGGGTTCAGAACAACAAACCGTATTTGAGCAAAAAACAAATGTTCCAGTTGCCGTCCTGTCCTTTCCCAACGATCATAGAAAGTTTGCCAATCGTCATTGGTTTCAACGCGATGGGCGTTGAGCAACCACAGGCCGAAGACCTTGGACAGCTTGCTTCCAGAAGTACTGTTGGTATCGGAGTAAATTGTGAATGATGAAAAGATTTCGAGGACTTGCTTGAGCAAATTGAAGTGAGTGGGCGGGATTAAGGGTGCCAGAGTCTCTGAGAATGCCTTGGGAGGGTGGTCTGCCATTCGTTCCGCAGCGAAGAAAGTGTTGTACCACTGAGGATGGTTTCCAAAAGTGTCGCCCTCGAGTTGAAGGTGACGCAACCCCCAGCGCAAAACGGCTGCGACATCATGTGGGGACCTGGTAGAGTTGATTTCGGATTCGAAAGAAGGGATGGCGGATAGTGGGCTTTGTGAAGTCAATGAATGAATGAATAGAGAGATTAATCTGCGTTGAATATCCGGAGAAGCCGAATACCAGTGTGGGGTCATGATTCCAAGGGAGTCAATCCCTGATTGAGATCGTGGTTAGACTGTAATTAATGAAGTGGGGTGGAACTCACCTCGGAATGCGATAGCTTCAGAGCATGCGCGTATCAAATCCAGAGCCTCCACGGGCGTCAATCGTCGTGCACCGATGGTTGACTCTGACAATAATAATTGCGAGTCGTCCAATGGTGAAACTGGTTCGTAAGTTGGGTCGTTAAAGAAATTCAAAGAAAGTTGGGGTAATGGTGGGGTTTCTTCCCTTCGACGGGGGGACCTAGTGGGTGAAGCTGCTCGAGATCTAGACCTGAAGAGCGTCCTCAATGTGCGATCTTTGTCTGTGGACCTTGCTCGTTCTCTTCCCCTAATTGGCCCGTTCGTCATGAGTTCCGGGAAGTTCACCGCACTCGGAGAAACATTGGGCGACACATCTTCGAACTTTCCACCCAATAGTTCGCCTTCCGAGGGGGAAGAGCCTTCCCGGTCGTCTCGTTTACGTCGTAAAACCTTCGAGAAAAATGAGGACATCGCGTCCAATTCGCGACGGTACAGGGCTATAAACTTGGTTCAGAGGACATCCAAGACGCGACTTGGATAAGCTGGTACTCACAGGAACGCTTCCAGGACCCTGAAGTCCTGTCCGTCGCTTGGGTTTGGCGTCCGTCGTCGTGGTCGAGGTACAACACGTGTAGCGGTATTTTTGTAGTCTCGGAGGGGCCAAATCTCCCCATCATCAACCATACCGGATCAATCATTTCATCCTCCGTTCAAAACGATTTCAAAACCAGCCAGGTCGGCAGCTCCGGCAGCTCCTTCCCCTGGAATGCAAAGGACACGCTACTGTGTCACTGGCCTGGCAGCCCAAGCCATATGGACCGCATTGGACCCCATATTGATAGGTTAAGTACAGGTGTTTTGCGATCCGAAGATCAAAGTCAAAGTAACTCCCACAATGTCCGGGCTATGGCACCAAGCCACGAACGCGAAGCCTCCGATTCCCCAAACCTCGAAGAAGGCGGTGGAAAAGCAGCCCTCAGCGCCCTGGCCCACGCTTCGATGTTCTCGTCAGCCCTAGCCTCCAAAGCTTGTTCGACGTGCACAAACTCTCCCGTCACATCCTTCACCTTCGAAGGCGTGGTACAAAGGTCCGACCGATCCACACCATTGATGTACCGCCCGAACACATTCTTGCTCGCGATAAGAGCGCAATTGCTCTCGTGAGGAAGCGAAATGTTCCATGAGGGGAACGACTTCCTGAGCTCATGCTGAAGTCGTTTGATTGGACGGTCAGTTGAATCGGTGTACCAATCGATCGAGGCGTTGCTTCTGCCTGGATGCACTAATCAGTACAATGATCATTCTGAGACGGGTCTAATTCGTACCTAGGCCTGACGAGAGGAAGATTTGGTCTTCCACGCAGGTCCATTGGGACTTGGCGTGAATCTGGATAAACGCGCACGAATCATTGGGGCAGCCACCGTGGCTAGTCTGCCAGGAATGAATCGCAATACTAGCTTCTACAAAAGGCTCGTCCTAACCATAATAAGCACCCGAACTCTTGAGTATTGTGTGATTCGACGACCTACCTTCGAGTGTGTTGGGTCAGTTTGATAATAATAACGTCCCCCAGTCGACGGTGAAGTACAATTCGAAGGCTGAAGGAAGGCGGACCGTGCGCGTCCAGATAGCAGTAAGCTTTTTGCTCCGGAAAGCTTGAACAGACCAGCTGCTTGTTCCACTGACCCCGTATCGTAGACAGGATGTGGAGCTGATAGGTGGATTGTTCGGGAGCTTGTGGGTCGTACGATAAGGCTTCCCCAGCCCCTCGTGGCGTGTTGCGACATGGTCGAATGTTCCGCTAGCAGGCAATATCGCGTTCCATCATCATAGAACGTCTCGATTCCATAAAACGCTCGTAATGAAGCGGGAATTTCGACACCACGGCAGTCGCCTTCTGCAGCCACGACACTCTGGACCAGAGCATTCCAGTCGCGTCTTTCCAATGGGGTTGGTTGGGCTTGGTTATATGTCAAAGTATCGTAACTCCCATGAAGAACTGTGAACCGGTTGAGACAATGAGCCAGTTGAGCCAGGTCATGAGCCCATGAAACACATGAGCTAGCAGTAGGGGGATAGGGGTCCGTGGACCATGCCAGCAGGTGGAAGACAAGAAGCTCCTTAAGCCAGTACAGAGCCATTTCGTAACTTTCCAAGCGTTAGATTGTTTTGATATGAAATGAGTAGATGCAGCTTACCCTGAAATCCATTAACAAGGTGATAATGGCCCAGGCTCACGACGCGATACCGGCGCTCCAAAGGAGGACTGAGCTTGAAACTGGAGCTCAACTTTCGCTTGGCATACTAGGCCTTCAGGTTGCCGTCTATGGGAGTTCAATTCTCTCCCGGGGCATTTATTTAAGTACTTTCATGAACGAATCGTCTGGCCCTCATAATGCAAGGATTCCAATTCAACTCTTCATTACTAACGTTAAAAATAATTTTACAAAGCTTCCTATCCACAACAAAGTTCCACTTAGTTGCCGCCGGTCCAGCTAGGTTCAAAGTCAGCACCGATCTTGTAAATCCGAAGAAGAGAGAAACTTACACTGGGGGGCCAGGAATCGGGTAGGGCTGCAAGGAAAGTTAGTAAGCGGATTCTAAGTGAAAGCAGCAGGGCACTAACGCGAGAGGGGTCTGCAAAGAAAGACGATCGTCAGCGATGAGATGCTAAGAAAGGAGACAATTCACGTACCGCTGTAGACGTCGAAGACGATACCTGGGGTCTGGGGTGTGTACGCACCAGGGATCGAAACGAGGTAGCTCGAGTTGGGGAATGCGTTTCCATTGCCAACAACCTCGACTTGGGTGCAGCTGGGGTAGTGCTGGATACCGGGGTAGTTGAAGGCTGTTCAACTGTAAGGATGGCTTCCTCAGGAGGTGTTAACTCCAGGACTTACCTCCGTGCAACGCAACCGACTCGTGTCGAATCAAGTATTGGCCAGGTCGGAGGTTGGGAGGAATGCGGACGGTGTAGATGTGGTTGGTCTCGTAGAGCTTGTGGGTAGCGGCCCACTTGCCGTCGGGGAACTTGCCACTCTCGTCAATCTTGAACCAGACGGGGCTGCCCAACCAGGAACATCAACAAAGTGAAATAGAATACCGAAAGAATTCCAACATACGCAGTACCAGGGCTCCACTTGGTGATGTCGGAGGGGGCACGAGCCATGTAGGTGATCATAGGGCCGACGTGGCTGTCAGGCCACTCAGTCCAGTGGAACTTGATGGTATCTCCAGCGTTGATCTTGCCGACGATGCTGCTGGGGGCGGTAGCCCAGTTTCCGGCCGCCCAGCCGTTGCATTGCATGCTGCGAAAACGAACAGTATAGCAGGTTAGATTACTGGACGCTTTACAGGAATCAAAATGGCGCACTCGATGGAGGTCAGATCTTCGACGGGACCTAACCAGAAAGAAGTCGTGATGTGAGAACGAGAAGACTGGGGAAATGTGGGGTAAGAAGGGTGCTGTACCGTTGCTGGGAATCTTTCGGATGATTCGGTCGGGGTAGGGGTTCATGTAGCTAGAAGACGTGCTAAGCGCCATTGTTCGTATATCGTTGACCACCTAAACGTACGGGTCCTGGTAGGGAAGGGAGCCAGTGTACTTGGTGGTACCGAGAGTGACTTCCTGGACGTATCCATGGGCCTCAACGCCAGAGGTGGCGGAGAGGATGGTGATGGCAGCGGGGATGAGGGCAGAAAGGGCCTTGAGCTTGATCATGGTGAACTAGAGAGGATTGCGAGAGAACCTGGAGAAACATGAGTGAAAGCGAACGCGTTTTTATAGCCTTCTGGATTCCTTGCCAAGGAAGCACAATGTCATCGAATGACCAACACAACGATAGCCCATGATTTGCAACATGAGAGCCCTGTAGCAGAGTATAGCACGATTCGACGTGCTTCAGTGTACTTCGCAATGCAAAGTTTTGAATAAGGCCGAAGCATCTCCGCACTACCAGCCAGAAGGCGGAAAAACCAGCGCTATGGATGCAGTTGATTTCCCCGGATTTAGCGCTCCGGGTTGACTGATAGACGTTGTTGTGCTGCAGTCGTTCAAGACAATTGTCATATCCACTCCGGGCGCCGTTTGTCAACCTGTGCCGCGCGAATGGGTCAGTTCTTTGCACGAAAATGGCAGGGGAGAAGGTTAAATGGAAGGAAAGTCGCCATTTTTGAGATGGGTGAACTTCCAATGTTACCCCACATAGCGCATCATCCGCCTGGGCGACGGTCGGCAGACCAGGAGAGCCGTGCAGATATGGCGACCAATGCTCGCGTGCAATTCCCGCTTGCTTTTCGCGGAATAATAGCGCGACTTGTGGGCCTGTTAAAGGTTCAGTTGAGCGTGCTCAGTGCTTACTGGTCCTCTCCCCGCCCCAATCTTGGTAAAGGAAGCACGCCGCCCAACATATATCAGTGCCAAGCACAGAGAGAAGTTCAGCTGGACGGGCCGATACTGTGGCTTCATGAAAGAGTGTCCGGCGCGATGAGAAAAATATATATTGTGGATGGTCGATCGTGGTCGGGACAATTCTGAACAGTACTGAGTAGACTTGATTGCACTCGGGGTCTAGATCTACTCGTCGCCACCGGTCCATCTGAAAGCATTGGTGAGCGCACGACAAACGAAAGGAAATGAAGCTCACTTACACTGGAGGACCGGGGATGGGATACTCCTACGCAACGCGATGAATAATTCACAGGGATCAAAGAAGAGGCAAATACGTACGGTGGGACCTGTTGACGAAAGTTCTTAGAGAAGCGATGACGATGAGGAAACCGGATCGCCACGTACCGTTGTAAAGGTCAAAGACAATACCCGGAGTGTTCGCGGTATAGGCCCCGGGGAAAGAAACGAACTCGGTTGGGAAAGCATCACCTTCTCCTGAGACTTCCACCTGGACGCAGCTGGGATAAACCTGTGCACCGGGGTATTCGAAAGCTGGGTGCTGTCTTAGCGTTGCTAAAGTTAAAAATGGCATTTTTACGTACCAAAGTGGAGCGCAATGCTGTATAAATAGAGCGGGTCAGACGAGCATCGACTGGAAGGAAGCCTCGTCCTTACATTTCATGTCTGATGATGTACTGCCCGGGTCGCAATTTGGGTGGAATTCGGGCAAACGCTGCGCCACCGTTCTCGTTCAGGACTTCCACAGACGCCCATTTGCCGTCGGAGGTCCTTCCCTCGTGGTGAATCTTGAACCACACGGCCCTGTCGGGGAGGGTGAGTTGTATTGCAAAAACACTGTACGAGAACCGACTCACTCTGTGCCCGGATTCCACTGAGTGACATCAACGCCATCTGGAACTCTCGCCATGTACGTTGAAACAGGGCCATAGTGGTTAGAGGGCCATGAAGTCCACTGGAACTTGACAGTTTCCCCTGCGGCCACCTTACCGACAAGGGGAGCGGGCTCGGTCGCGATCCTACCGGCAGTGTAGCCGTTGCATTGGATGCTACATAAAGGTCTCAGTTGGGCATACAAATCGACAACGCAAAGTGATCGCACTCGATCAGTGACAAGTTGGTGACGGGACCTGGTCAGAAGATAAAGATAATGAGAACCTGAGGCACCAGTAGGTAAACCCAACCGCTCACCGTTCCAGGGCACTTTTCGAATGATTCGTTGGGGCGCAGGGACGATGTATCTGAAAGGGTCGGTGAGAGAGAGCGAGCAAGTAATATCTGTGCGAGACTTACGGGTCAGCGTAGGGGAGATAGCCAGTGTATTTTGTCTCTCCGAGCGTCACTTCTTGGACGTAACCATGAGCTGATACATAGGGAAGGAGTCCAAGAAGAGAGAAGGCAAGGGATAGGGACGCTGAAGGCCTCATTCTGTAGACTTTGGGGAGCGAAAGCAAGATGGCAACAGGACGTAGGGAGGGGTTCGTGAGGGGCCACAACCATTTGTTACTTCAATATGTAGTATTTCCCTTTCGGAATGGGGACCATGTCCGAGAAAAATAGAAGTCCCCAGTTCTGGCGGAACCGTTGTGCCACGCGATATCCGGTCACAGGTGACAGGAATTCTAAGGCTTTGAGGGCTCGAGGTAGCCAAACGAAAGTCTTCGATTTTTCCGCCCTCACGCGGTTAATTGAAAATGACCGGGCCAAAGACTGCTAGGTCTTTATCTTGGGCCAATATCCATAGATATCAAGCCTTGTGAGAGCTACTGAGTTTAAAACCATTGAAACATCGGAGAATATCGTACCGATAAATCAACGCGAATTTAGGATACCATTACTTGGCCATTTTCTAGATCATAGAAGCATAGATTGGTGAGAACGCGGGGGGGTTTTCTGCTCGTTTTGGGAACAAGCGTACTCAGAGATTAGGCACCCACTCCCGCGTGGTAATTCTGCAGAGTCTTGTCCATTATAGAACGTTTGGCTTGAGGAACGAGGAAGGAAAGGCGAAGGGCCACGTCGCGCCAACTTCGCTGTGGAACTGGAAGGCGATGCCAAACAGCGACAAGCTTCACGCCTGTGTACTAAGGAACCCGAGTCGGAACCTCCTAATAGGAAAACGGGTGTTGTATTGACTCATGTCGACGACATCTGGCAAGTTTGGTAGTGCTAGAGCTAGATATCTACCCTGATTGACGGAGCACGGATATCAGTAAATATTATGTGAAGTGGGATGTAACGGCAAACGCTTACTTGAGGACGTGACGGTATCTGACTTTTCCACTTTTCAAGTTTCGAACAGCCTCGCCGGCCTTGCACACTGCTGCCGTATTAGATGCCTATTCTCGAAGGTAGGACAAGGATACTCACTTGGAAGCATTTGGATGCGACTGGTTACTCCCTTCTTGGCAGCAAGGTTCAACATCTCGATGCTTTCTTGCTTGCTTCCGCTACAGATAGTTTAGTCCAGGAGTGGGAAACAGCAGAACCAGAACCACACTGACATCTTGCTCCCTCCGAGGAAACATCCACCAGGTACTAGATCTTTTAATGGAGGTCATCAGTCGCTACACCGGCTGAGTGAGCAATATATGACTTACCGAATGCTTTAAGAGGAGGGAGTGGTTCATCCGGAATTCCCACCATGATAAACCTCCCTCCGACTTTGAGAGTCGAGAGATACTTGACCAGAGGGAGGGCACTGCTTGCATCTACAGTACACTAAAAGTAGAAATGCATTAGTTGCTTGAGATACACATAAATGGAGGGACCTTACGATTATGAGGTCGATCTTGCCCGCCCAAGGCTCTGAGAAATTATCATCTTGGGTGATCACAAACTGCGTCGCTCCGAGTTGCAATGCATCTTCCTATACAGTTCATCAGATTAATGGAGCTCGGCGAGAGGAAGTCTTGGCGCTTACCTTCTTATTCTCAGAATGAGAGAATGCAATGACCTCACTCGAACCCAATGCGCGCGCAAACTGAAGGGCGAAATGTCTACGAAATGATAAGCGTGGCGCAGGGGACAGGCGTCTGATTTACCCAAGACCACCGATTCCGATTACACCGACTGTCTTCCCAGGACTACAATTCCGCCTTGGGTTACTTAAAGCAGAAGGTGATCGCAATTAGCCCTTACCCTGCACCGTTTCGCTTGAGAGGAGAGTACACGGTTAATCCAGCACAGAGCATCGGCGCTGCAATTTCCGAAGCAAGACCCTGAGGAATGGGCATGACGAATCGCTCATCCGCGCGAATGGCAGTGGAGTATCCTCCTTGAGCGATATCTCCCTAAGCAGGGCATATAAGATGTGTTCCTGGGATGAATAAGAAGAGTCTATGGCTTACGTTTGGGTATTTAGAATTGTAGGTATCCACTGGCTTCAGGCAACTAATCAAGGGAATACGTGAATAAAGATTACTTTCTGGCCTGCTGCGAACGACATACTAGTTCTCGTTGCTATTCTCACAGCGATCGCATTGGAAGCAGGAGGAAATCTGTGCACTGCGTGGAATAATCAGTAACCGCCAACTCCGGATTAGATGGAGTGCCTTAAGACGTACCCGACACCAACCCTATCACCAACTTTGAACTCGGTCACTTTGGGCCCAACCGAGACGACATGCCCAACAATCTCGTGGCCGGGGATTATGGGCTGTTTGAGACTCGAATCAGCTCCTGTTCAATTCTCAACATCCAGTCTGTCTGCTCACCAAGATAGCGTCGCCCCAACCTGCAGTGATAGTGTGCAACTAGATGTTCGATTGCATTAATGCTGCTCCTCGACCCAAAGATGATAAGGCCACCTACGTCGGAGCCACACACCCCGCAATAATCAATCTTGATATCGACATCCCTGTCGCCAGGTGTCTTGGGCTTGAAGTCGATGACTTCGAATTGATCCCACTTCGAGGTGTCCTTGATGCTGCAGGGTTTCCTTCCAGTACTGTTGCGCAAGCGAAATCAGTATACTCACGCGTATCCCTTGAACTTCAAGTCGGAGGTAGGCTTGGTCATGGTGAAATGTTGGAGAAGTGGAAGTAACGGGAGATAGGCTTGTTGGCAACTTGAAGAGAGATCGTGAAAAACGGATGACCGGTGTCCATGCCCTTTAAAATGCCCATGAATTTCGTTAATGACGAGTAGGAGAGACATTGAATGTGTGTGAGCTCCATATCACCGAGACCTATGACGCCCAGGCAGCGCAAGGCGAACGATTATTGAGGAGATGACTGGCAGATAGTACTCGCTGGTGACGTCAAGGCAGCCTGAGGGATGGAATTCGGATGAAATGCAATTTGGCTAGTCACATTACATATCACCATGACGTTCCAATGACGCTCCCTTACAATCCTGTGCGTCACATCCCATCCGGCCCCCATCCTGCTCAAACCTGCCCATATAACTCCCAAAACGCCCATGCAGCTCGCCAAATGCCCATGAGGCTCCCAGGCTCTTCACCTATGACCATCTCATTTATCTACAGTTGTTCTTGTTCTTCGCCTTCGCCAACTCGATCGCCGTCTCCTCTCCGTGTTGAAGCCCCTGGATCGAATACCGAGGAAGAGGACGATCAAGAGACTGCTGCCCTGTTTCGTCAAGGGCTTCCAGGTGCATCTTCCCAACGCTACGTTCGCTAAACGAAAAAAGAAAAGTTTTCTTACTCAGATCTCGGGTCTTGTTTTGCTATCGTCATTTTCGGACCTGCTGTCGTGTTCTCTCTGCTATGGGTTCTACTTGCTTTGGGTCGAGTCGCTCTGTCTGTCTCTGTCAAGTCTGGTCTCAATTTTACTGCACACTGTTACATAGTCACACCTGTACAATAAGCAACTGGCCGTAATTTGGTCGTAATTATCATTTCTTACCGAGCAGTGTCCTATCGTCTCATGAGTCTGCATATTTCGACCGACTTCGTTTTGGCGCTATGCTTGGTCTCACGAAACAATTGAACGTTTGCTAGCGCCTAGAAACATCCTCGACACCCTACATCACAGCATAAGCTGGGCTACATGGGCAGAGTATGGGATATAAATGGAAATTTCGCCGTTACATGGGCATCGGGCGGGGTGCATGGGCATTGGGCGGAGTGCATGGGCGTTACATGGGGAGGTTTGCTCGCAGATGACCACGCATGGGTGCGAGCACCCATGCATGGGCCTACTTCCCATGCATCAGTCCGATGCCCATGTGACCTCCAGGCCTGGCAACGGTAAGTGGGTTTCGCTGATGTGTAACGGGACGAGGGCGGCCGGTTTTCGAATATTGATGCCAAGGGAATCGTCTGGGCGCCAATCAGGAGGAGTAGCGACCATTCCGGATCCTCGCCTATGGGATCCTCCAACCTCGGATTGGATCAAATTTTGAGATAACGAGAGTGCTAATAGTACATTGCCATCATAAATACAGTCCATACTAAATGAGTGACATAGGCGTTAAGCTTGTTTTGAACTCAGGACAAACGATCTCTCCTCCTCGGAAATGGAATCCTGACAAGAGTGATTAATAGTTGACACGTACGGGGAATATGAGTGGACTACCTTAACTTTGATATCGCCTACATAGGTCGACCTAGATATACTTACACCCCCGCTTGTCGTGCTCTCCGGGTTCAGGCTCAATACATGGCCTCTCTGAGCTCGATGTCAGCTTTGGTGCGTTCAGTTTCGGCCCCCGTCATGATGTGCTCACCGAATCGCGTTTCTGAGGAAAGGTCAGTAAAATTTTGAACCTATTTCGCAGAGAGTCTACACACCTGTCGATCTTCGAATTCGATTTCACTCGTGAACCGTGCATTGCTTGTTGTGTTGATCTCTGTTGCTTTCGCGAGTGCCATTCTGCTGTTCAACGTCGCTAGCAAACTGTTGGCGTAGACTGTTGCAGTGGTCAGTAATGTACCCGCTTGCGCCGACTTTCCGTCAAACTCACGTTTTCCAATGACGAAGTCGATTGCCAGGTACCAATAGGCATTGGGTCGCAGTGAGAACTGGAGGAGCCCGTCAAATGTGTGTCTCGGAAGCGCAAGGGAATATCGCTTACAATTATCACTTCCACGACGGCAACGACCGAGGTGAGTATGCATCGGTTGATAGCATAGATGATGAGCATAGTAACTAGCCGGTTCGTGCTGAAATTCTCAGATGATCAGTGTAAGTCCCGAAAGGTCTCCAGGAGGCTTACTTTCTAAACCCTGTCCTACTTCCATGTAGAAGCACGCAGAGAGATCCAGCGATAAGGATATCCGACAAAACAGCAGTGATTGCAAACGGCGTTGCTGCTATTAGCTATAAGCCAACTGTTAGAGCGTAGGCGCCTCAAAAGACCCAGATTAATTACCGCGAATTCGTGGAGGCGCGCAAAGTCTTTCTTGATGAAGCTGCGAGCGATCAGAAGCCTGCTCTGTAACTAGTAGAATCACCCTTACCAAAACACGACGGTCTCTGGGAGAGCTCGTGTCAGAATCGGAGGTGTTGCTCAAGAACGATATCTGAGGCTTACCAACGCCAAACGCAAAGTGCGCAAAGACTGTAAGTCCGATGATGCCGCCTAACCACCATCGAGCACGTTGACTTGCAACTGGAGTCGATGTCAGCTTTTAGGAGCTGGTGTAGAAATGCTTCTGGCGTCTTACGTTGGAAGATGCGGTATGTGAAATAGCTAACGGTCCGTCAGCTACTCTGTCTGTTACCATATCCGCTCGAGACAACCTACCTTTGCACGATACACGCCACGATGACCTGCGGGGAGGGCACCGATCAGTTAAGCGCTCGCGAGAACTCGGGCAGACGACGAACATTGCACAGCACGGATGTCTGAACGTGGGAGCTGCTTCAGCAAAGGCACTTCTTAGGATAAAAATAGATGTAGTTACAAAGAGCGTCCTGTCATGTAGAAATTCCTGATTAGCGTCTCTGTGTAGGCGCGAGAGGCAAGCGAATCATCGCTCGCATTCACGTACCAGTGCCCTGTTTTCAGTCCTTCTGGATTGTCGTAATTCGTGACCAGATAATAGTATATGCACCAGGAGACTTAGAAGCAGTCAGCGCCTGATGGCGGGTGGGAGAACAGGAGGGGACAAACCCAAAGCTGTGTGGACACTGTCGATCACCCTTGCAAAGATTACATGTTAAGCACCCGGATCCCCGATCGAAAGGGTTTGTGGCCATACCAGACTACGGCAACCTAACGTTTAGGTCAGCCTCATCCCAATCAGCAATCGCCACAGCGCCACTCACCAAGAGTTTGTTTCCGCGACTGTCTTTGGGATAATACAGATAGAAAATGTAGGTCTGGGCTGGTTAGCGCCTGCACATCCAATTCAAGAACCCAGACAACGCTCACCTGCAGCGTCGTCAACCCATACATCCTACATCCTCCAAAGTTGAGCAAAGGCTGAGGGTAGATGGCTATCATATACCCACATAGCGTTGACAAGGGCTCCAATAAGCCCAGCACCTACCCTCATCGTTAGCTCTCCAATATCTCCAACGTCGATTTACCAACGAGCCTACCGAAACGCTCATGGATGGTAGTCGGCACAAGGAACGCCGCAGCACTGGGCGCCATCTTGAGTGAGGGGACGTCAGGGTTGAGGGGGGGAAGAGGGATTGAAGAAAAGCCGGCCAACAAGGAACTCGGGGTACATTAAGTAGTAGTTATAGTCTCGAAATGGCAGGACTACGGTGACCTAGGGAGCTTTACGGCCTTGTGCCATCAACGGTACAGCCATGTCAAAGCTCCCCTCGATGGACATCAATCATCTTTGGTCGGGTAAGCACATGGGGGTATACTTCCAAGAAGCTGAATAGACATATCGTGAGGTCAGTATGCGGCCAGGCCGTTGTTTCGCCGCTTACCTACTCGAGTTGGAAGGCTCTGGATCCGCTGGAGAAGGGTCTCCGGCTGTTTGCGATCTAGGAGAACTTGATTCCACGAGACACTCTATGGTCTTCTGTAGGCTTGCCGCTTCGGCTGTACAGCACCCTAAATATATGTCGACTGGAAGAGCGAACATCTGAAATCTGCACGCAATATCTCATCTTGCAAGCCATTAAAGGCTTGTTTAACTCGCCAAAGATATCCTCGGAATCAAAGTGGCTGATCCACCGTCGTCATCAGACGAAATGATTCCGCAAAACCACCGCACCGCAGGCGGTTATTGTGGCCAGGCACAACCTTGTCCCCGGCCAGCCTGTATATTCAATCAACCTCCCCAAATGCTCACACGACAGGTAAAGTAATCGGTAACCAGAGTGAATCAAGAGGGGGGAAAAATGAAGACAATCTTGGCCCTACCCGGCGTTAATCTGTCTCAAGGAAATCATGGGCTCGGTTTCGGGGTGCAATTCTTCAAAGACGCGTTGAGAAGGGCGAGCTTCGGGCTCGTTCGCACTTTCTGACAGAGAATCGTCGAGGGGACTTATGAACAGGTCTTCGGCTTGAAGAACCTGTGACAAAAGAGATACTGCAACTCGCTTTAGGGTCCCTCACACAAAGCAGGAGACATACAATCCTCGGGCATTGCTCGCATCTAAAATGTCAAGCTTGCGAAGTCTGTATTAACGCAACAGACGTCGAGACAGCACAGCTCCAGAGGATTCATTTCTCGTCATTCTAACAGCTCCACGAGGTCGCAAGACGCAAATCAGGACCAAGACGCTTCATTCATCATCGAAGTTCGTCGAGTCGGTAGGAGTAGGCGGAGATTGAGGTGATAGACATGTCCCGACCTTTTGTCGAGCTCGTCTGCATATCTAAACCCCACAAGATAAAGTTCCATCACAAAATGAAGGTCTACATATCATCCAATAATATCTTACATATCACTCTTCCTTTGGTCTTCTCCAGATTGGAATCCAAACCTAATCAAACTCCACAAAAAGGCACACTAGATTTCAATCACGAAATAAACAAAAAAGAGGTCGATAGCGATAACAAACACGACAACGACTTGTACGATAGTTAGCAGGCGAGTATGGTACACGATTCACTTGGGTTGTTGTAATTGTTATAATGGTACGTTAAAGAAGTAAAAGTCGGAATGAACACAGTCCAACGGGAGAGAGAGGAGAGAGTGAGAGGAAGGAAAACAAACAAGGACGTCGCAAAACATGACAAAGGACAGCGGGAAAGGGTAGAGAGAGAGAGAGGGAGAGAGAGAGCAGATAACCTAAAAGAAAAGTTGAACAATAAAATAAGGAATGCTAATCACGGAAACCTTGACGAGTAAGACCAGAGAGAGAGGGACGAAGAACGAAAACATTCAATCAGTAACTTGAGAAAGCCTTAAAAAGACGTGAAGGGTTTCCATCCATACGATATGCCAATCAAACGAAAGTGAAGTGAAGGAACGACGAAAGGTATAGCAAAAGAACCCTTCTTTAAGAATAGAACATAAAATGGTATGCGTGAAACATGAAACAAAAAGGGGTGGGACACTGACAGACAGAAGACAGGTCACTTCGATCTAAAAGAATCGAAGGCGTTCCACAATAGCTTTGATCATCGACCAAAGACGAAGAACCAAACCCCGCCTCTCAGGGATCCAATGAATCGATCGGACGCTAAATCCAATCACAATGCATCACCACGCATCAGGATCATGCACCATCCCAAGCTGCAACTCCTCCAACTTGGCGCCCAAATCCAAACTCTCCATCTCATCAAGGAACATCTCATGTTCCGGCTTCAAAAACAAACTCCCAGGGCTCCCAGTCGTACCGCTATTGATCGAAAAGTTTGCAGTCGACACGCTCATGGCGGATGAGACGGACGTGTTCAGTGGGTTGCGCCCGCCGTCCTGCATCAAGGGCGGCGACCGCATCCTCGGGATGAGCGAGGACCGAGAAGTGGACCGGGTGTGCCTGTGGAGAGGGGAGTGGGTGCGCGTGGGGGGTGAGATGCCGTTCCCATTTGAGGTCGGTGTGGTCTGGTTTGCGGGGTAGCGATAGCGCTCCATGCTGCTCCTGTTGCTCCCCGGATGACTATCGAAACCGTGCGACGGGTCTTCGTTGATCAACATCGTCATGTTGGCAGGCGGGACCGGGAAAATGGAAGAGGAGCTGCTGAGACGCCGGGCCTGGTGGAGCGTCGAGGTCGAATTTGACGCGTTGGGTGTTAGATGTTCGGCCGTCAGGATGTCTTCTGAGTCGTCATGCGAAGGATGGACGTATGAGCTGCGTCTCGAGGAAGGCGCGCTGTAGCGGTCTCGCTCCCGCTCCGATTCCATACTACGGCGGAAATACCCACTCCCATTATGTTGCTTCGTAATGGGAGTCTTGAGTGCCGAGTTATTCCAAGCAAAGCTACTACTCCCCGCCGAAACAGGCGGCACCCTCGTCGACGACAACTTCAACGACGAAATCTCCCTCCTCAACTCCCCATTCGTCCTACTACTCTCAATGCACTCCATCCTAAGCTCATTACACATCCTCCTAAGCTCCTCATTCTCCCGCTCCAAATGCGAGAGCCGGCTAAGCCGATCCCGCAAATCCGCGTTCTCCTCCCGAAGCATGCGCGCCGTGCGCTGAGAGTCGGTGAGCGCGCTCAAGAGAGCACTCATCTCCGTCTGGTGTTTATCACGGAGATCACGAAGTTCCTCGCGTTCGCGTTCCCTCTCTCGCTCCCTTTCCCTCTCGCGTTCCCTATCCCGATCCCGGTCGCTCCTCTCCCGACCAAAGTAGCCTGATATGCTGGTGGCAGCAGTGGATGTCGCAGATCGGGGGGTGTCCTTGCTATCCCACTCCCTGCTCCCGCTCGACCCGGTGAAAGTGGGGCTCTCGATGAGTCCGCCACCACCACCAGGACCAGTGGAGAACGACCCACTCCCCCGCCGATGTCTCGTAGGCCCGCCAACATCCGAGAACGCCATCCGCGAGTTCGATCGGGGATGGCTGGGGTTGTACTCAGACGACGCGCGGACAGAGTTGAACCTCGTCGCACTGCTGCTGCCGCCACCATTGCTGAGTGGGGACGGGGCGAGGACGCTCCCGGGGTTGGCGAGGCTTCCACTGCGGTTTCGCGAGCGGAGGACGAGGTCCCTGTCGCGCTCGGAGGTAGTGCTCCCCCTCTCCGTCGAGCGGTCTTCATCGAGGAGACCAGCTGCCTGGAACGCCTTGCCTGCATGACGGACGAGCCAATCCGGACGAGGGGGGAGAGTGAGATCCCTATCCCTTCTCGCGCTCCCAGACATGCTCGTCCCCGGGCGCGACGAGTTGACACCAAACTCGCTGATACCCGAAATATTACTACTGCTGTTACTGGGAGGAGGCCCGCGCTCCTGCACGCTCATACTCCTCTTTCTGGACCGCACTTTCGCGAAAGAGAGGTGGGAACCGGGAGAGAGACGATCGTCACTTGCGACGCTAGCGTGCTCCGATCCAGTTTGTAATGATGGTGTTCGTTGACGTTCGCGCGTCCGAAGAGCTGAACCTGGCCGACTATCGATCGACGGGCGTGTGGCGGTTGAGTCTAGAGAAGGGTGGTGGCGGTATCGAGAAACAGGGGACTCGTCGATGGGGGTTGAAGGGGAGGAATGAGAGTGGATTTCGATTGTGGCTGAACTGCGCTCGGGTGAGGGCGAAGCTCTCGAGACGAACAAACCCGGTCGTTTAGCTGAGGCTAGTGCCGACCCGCCTCGACGAAGTTCAAAGGATGGTCGACGCGTTCCGTCCATGTGCGCTCGTCCTGTATCGAGCGAGGGCCGTCGTGGTGTCTCAAACTTTGACGAAGGCGTCCACTGAGGCCGGCGTGAGTCGAGAGAACCCCGTTGGAGAGCAGATACGCGGGTGGGTGATGGCGGTGTGGAGAGAGAGATGCGGGGGAGAGGAAGGTTGGACGACGATGAATCCTCGCCTGCATCCGAGCGTGATGAAGGCGAATGGCCCAGCAAGATGTTTCGGAGCGTTCTAGGCGGCCTGCCTTTGCCAATATTCATCGCGTTGTCGGAGCCGAGCATTCTTGCACCTGCGGATGCAGACAAGGAGGATGAAGCTGGGGGGTTAAATGTGCGTCCTGGGTTGGCTACCAGTGTACGTCGAACCGCGGGAGTCGAGGTGGATGGGCCGGAAGGCGTGGTCGGGGAGAGATCTGGAGAGGGGTGGAAGGGGGACGCTTGAGGGGTTGTTACGATACTTGGCGGGGTTACAGGCGATGGAGGGAAGCGCGGTGTACTTGGAGACCCTGTCGGCGATCTGGAGGAGGAGCTACGCAGTCTAGGAAGGAGGGATGGGTTTCGTCGGTGGGAGATCGAGTTTGGGCTCAGCAGAGCAGCCAGGTCTGGGTCAACTGATTGACCATTGGGTTCAAGACTAAAGCTCTCGTCCGCGTCGATGATGACAGCTTTGTCAGAGGTTGCCCAGTCCCTAACTGCCGAAGGGGAATCGGTCGAATTGAGAGCTGCGAGGACTTCCTCGTTAAGTTGGGCGGGGGATAGATCCAAGCCGGAGGTGTCTGCATCACCATCGGAAGGTTCGGGTGCCGGTTTCGATTCATCGGTGGACGACAGAAAGTTCCTTCCAACAACCGTCGGCGAGGGAGGCGCGCTGGAGCCTGAATCGCTTGTCAAACAAAGTGCGTGCTTCGAGATGCCTGAGCTATCCGCTTCTATGATTGTGGATAGTTCTAGGGAGAGAGGTAAGCCCGGGGAAGGTGTCCTCAGGACAGGTGCTGGACAGGATTCTAGGTTAGTGACGAGGCTAACTCAAAAAGACTTGCTGGTGCGTACCTGAGGTCAAATCTTGCTCGCTGGAACAGGAGGTCGAATCTAGACGTGATAACGACACCGAGCGCCGTATACTCGTGTCTTCTAGCTGTGAATCGCTCTTGGACCGTTCTATGGATATCACGGGCGGCAACCCTTGGCTCGATAGGGACCCTTTCCGCTGCGGTTCTTTCGTCATCGACTTGCGCACAGAGCCAAACCCAAAGCTTGTGCTCCTGCCGACGCTGGGTGGTGTCGCCGTCGTTGCTGGGGCATTCTTTCCAGGTCCAAACGGGAGCAAAGATCGTAGGGCGCGAAACGAGGGTAATCCTGAGCCGGCAGGGGTGGTCGGTGGTTGGACTGGTTGCGGGCTGGCGGCTACAGACATGGAGCTCCCTGAACTTCCAGAGAAGCCCCCAGTCGACGACTTGCGACTTGGCGTCGGTATGAGTGTGGGTTGCGCATTATTTCCTGGACCACCGTTTTTCTGCGGTGGCAACGTCGTCGACGATGATGATGATGGTGGGATAATATGCGAGGGCCGTTGAAGCATTTTGGGGCGTCCAATTGCTTCTTCTGGTCCTTGCGCGCTTTGTGACGGCTGATTATCGCGTCAATGCCATGCTCGACGGCGACGAAAGTGATTAGACGGCCAACTCGAGCGCCGGGTATCGTGGACGTTGCTGAGAAAAAGTTGGTCCCTCAAAGGGGAGGCGACCTAGTCCAAAAAAGGCAAGTCTCCGAAAGGAAATCCGCCCCTGCCCAAACGGGTAGACTAGCCCCTGTGTGCGATATCCCTCCTATCCTGCAATCGGGAATGAACGAGAATGAGGGGCGTGCAAGGTGGGCCACTGTTCACTGAAATAGCATTTATTAGAAGGTTCACGGATAAGACAATACGTCCTTCAGTCGTTTCCATCCATATCATCATTTTTCAGCTCATGACTTGCTTTGTTAAACGAGGACAAGGAAAGGGTGACCAGTCGGTGGTTCTGTATAAGTAATCGAACTCGGCTCAAAACGCGCTACACGATCCCGAAATTAAGTGGTCTTGTCGATAAGTGTAGCAATCTATAAATTAAAATACAGAGGACTTTTTGCGTATAATATAAGTAATTCTGGTAAGAGCTACCCATCGTTAGATTCACCCCTACCAGATCTACGTCTCTGGGCCGATTCCGATATCCGCGCCACATCCCAATACCGATCCTCTCCCCCATCATTATTGTCGGTCAACCGTTTGGGGGGCTGGTAAACGCGACAAGGCTCAGTCTGAGTCTCCGTGGCATCCGAGTCTGCGTCGCTCAACACAGCCTGGTCCTCCACGTCCCCAGCTGATCCCCCCAAGTCAACCTCGGGCTCTATTCCCTGCTCAACTCCTCACGCAGCGACCTCCGGGAACGATACCCAAAATCCACCTCACCCTTCGCACTGGGCGAGAAATAAGTCCACGCACGCGCACACGTAAGGACCCGATCCAGCACCGGATATTTCTCCACCAGACCCAGATAATCGCGGTGCGAGTCCCCGTATATACCCCGGAGGTGTATCCGAGGCTGTAGACAGCAAAGTTTGGGTGGACGTGCGAAGTGATGGTGGGGAAATCGTCGAAGGGGAACTTGGTGTAGGTGGTGTATGAGCTGCACGAACGGGAGTCGTCGGAGCTAGGCGTCAAGTAGCGACGGATGGACGCGATCGGGAATTGGTCCTCTGCGACCAGCGCAACAGCGTGTACTTGAACACTTTCTCCTATATGTATCCCCTTGTCAGCGTTCCAATTCCAATTTCCAAAGGGTAGCCGAGTGACGACCCTTAATCTCAGACAACACTTACTTTGAACTCCGGGAAAAACTTCCTCGAGTGCGGAGCAGGAAACACCTTACCATAATACCGCTCCAGCACAGACTGCTCGGGGAGCAACGCCCACTTTCCCTGGACGAACAGGTCTCGCAGCGTCGCGCTCACTTTATGTGCCTTGTCAGTCAGCGATAATACGGTATTGGGGGAAGAAAAATGGGGACCTAGTAGGGTCCGACCACCTACGTACCGAAAAAATATATTCTTCCTCGTATCAAGATTGAGACTCATATGCTGGTACCCAAAATTGTACTCAAAGGCGGTCATCTATTGGTATCAGGGTGGTTACGTTAGCTTGCTTCAGCCTTCAGAAAAACAGGAAACCTTCAAGCACTTACGAGCTCATGATGCGCCTCGAATTCCTTCGGAAGGACATAACAAGGAACGACAGGTTCAGGGGACCCATCGACGCAGTTTTGCACTGCACACCGTCCGCCATTCGGGTCTTCCCTCAACGCACGCAGCGCAGCGGATTCCGGCGGGGCTAGAGGTTGATACGGCGTGGACATCGTGCCAGACGCAGAACAGCCTCGACAGCGAGGATGACGACGAGGACTGCTAGCCGGAAGTGAATTTTGAAATTTAAATCCAAGACATGCTGCAATGTACATCATGTCCCACGGGTCAGATCCGCTGATCATGAGCGGAACACGAATTCCACATCATGGGCGCTTCAGCTGCCTGCTGTTTATTCACTGCTGGGCGGCCAGCCTTATGAATGTGTGGGAGGATCACCAAGGATGTAGAGGACCAGTTGAGCGAGTCGCCGATAGTCGAATGGGATAAAAGCAGATCTACTGGGGGAAGCGCATGAACGAAACGACGGGTAGCGCAAGCGCTTGGTATAGTAGCTTAAACAGTCATGGTGCAGAGTACAATAACGGAAAAAGGTATGTATAAAATAATAACATGAACAACTTCTAAAGCGTTGGATCATCTGGCCGAGGTACAGTATATGCTATATATTTCCCCCTCGGAATGAAGGGTACCAGTTCCTAAACTCGTCGCAGAGCGAGTTTACTTCGTTTTCGCTGAGGGGATCCTCAGAGTCGTAGGCGCTGTTGCAACTCGACCATTCCCCTTCGTCGTCGTCGTCGTCCGCTTGGCCCTCGATGACCGCCGTGCCGGAGGACTCCGTCGGATCTCCCTCCAAGGAACAACCAGGCACGGGCTGAGAGTCTGGCTGGTCTTCCTCCTCCTCTTCTTCCTCGTATTCTTCATCCTCCTCCTCCTCCGCGTCCTCTTCGTCGGAGCTGGTATCGTAGTACCGGTTCTCGATGATCGTCTCGCCGGTATAAGGGGTGGTATACCTATTATATCGAACCCAAGTTTTGGGATCCTCAACAAGCCCCTGTCCACCATCACCCTCCGTCCCCTCCTCGTCCCCGTCCTCCCCGTCCTCCTCATCCGTAGCATCCCCATCACCCTCAACCCACTCCCCCTCAGGCACCTCCAGCAACCCACCCAACCCCTCCTTCGGCCTCGTCACCCACTCCCCATCCTCCCACACCGTCTCCCACCGCGCCAGCCCCGAATTAAACAGCACCGCATCCTCCAGGAGGCCTTCAATGAATTCAGACCCATCATGGTCCTCCACGTCCAGCTCAATCCTCCTCCCGAGGTATATCTTCCAAGTATCCCCCGGTTTAATCGCCTCGCCCGCGAACTCGTCCCTGATCCACTCGTCCGCGTAGGCGTAGATCCCCCCCTGGTTTGTAAACCGCAGGTGGAAGGCGTCGATCATGAGAGGTGTGGCGCCCCGCTGGATGAGCTGGCGGTACTCCTCTGCGCGGTCTTTCTCCCATTTTGGTGGAACGCGGATGTGCCCGACGTCGAAGAGGGGTGTGGAGCTGCGGTTGGTGAGGCTCCGGTCGGGGTGTTCGGCTTGGGAGACGGTTGAGCAGCTGTATTCGGTTGGTTCTAGCGGCTGGGGCTGGAAGTCAGCCAAATAGACGGGGAGGGCGTGATCCACGCAGTGACGCACCTTGTATTCTCGTCGACAGAATGCACAGTGATCCTCGTCGATCTCCCCGTAGCAGTCGTGGCAACGGTAGACGCGGTCGTGGTCGTCCCAAAGCGGCTTGTGGTCCTCATCCTCGTCGTCTCTGTCTTCATCTTCAGCAGCTTCGACCTCCTCGAGCTGCCTTTCAAGCCTCCGTTTATCTGCTTTTAGCTCCTTGATGATCTCATCTCGAGCAACGATCTTGTCTTGCTTCTCTCTCAGTTGCTGGCCCCCAGACGCGTGAAGGTATTGTAATTAGCTCCTTGACTTGACATATAACATGTACGGTGAACCATACATACCTCTTTGAGCCTATCGATTTCGCTCTGCATGGCGATGTAGTCCATGGTTTTCCTCTGCAGCGTTCCTGCGAGGGATAGGAGGACGAGTGAGTCACTGCACAAGTTGATGGTCGCGTTGGAATTTCAATTTCAATTTGTCTCGGTGTCGCGTGATCGCGACATTGCTAATTGCTTACGTTACGCCAAGGCTGATTCCGGAGTAAGCGCTCCGAAGGGCCCACTACCACTTGCGATGAACTTCGACTTGCCAGAAGAGCATGAGGGGCGAGAGGAGTATACTTAGGAGAGACATAAGGAGACGGCCAGCGTAATGACCTCCACGCCCTTTCCCTTGAGAACACGGCTAAATGTCTCTCTCAGGCCTCAAATTTGTGCGAGACTTCGTCTTTGTTGACCCTAGCGCCACTGGCATGTCAGGTTTTGAGGTCCTCTTCGAGTCCCAAGCCCAGATGAAGCCACCTATCGAGACCTCTCAATCCCGCTGGGGTTTCTTCGAACTTAGCGCCCAGCGTCAGGGGCAACAGTCACGTGTATCTCTGCCGGTTGGATGCCGCCATCAGTATTCACACGGCTGAGGTGCGGGTGACGCGACTCTTCCGAGTCCACGACGACCCAACGACCACGACGGCACGGCATCGACGCACACTCTTCCACTCATTTGACTGCAGACGCTCACAATGGTTTTCGGACTCTTCTCGAAGAAGTGGAATCCCGATGGTAAGGTCAGTTTCCTTCTGCATTTCCACCAAAACTTCGAGCGCTAATTAGTTTTCTTCTGCTTTTGATACGGTCGTTGAAACGAAATACGTCTGGGATATCTACACTCTTCACGTTCGACTCAACAGCATGTCTACATCCCGGGAGGAAGCCAAGGTCTCGGTCTCGCATTGGCAACACTCTTGGTTCAAAGAGGCGCACACGTCTCCATCGTAGCACGGAACCAAGACCGTCTAAACATAGCTCTGGCTGAAATGGAGGTGCGCTCGGCCCTACCTACCTGCCTCCCACTCCTTAACCCAAAATAAAATTCAATTTAGAAATGCCGACAAACGCCCTCCCAAATCCTCCAAGCCAGATCCCACTCCCTGAGCACAGCTCAAGGTGCCAAAGCAGCTCTAGAAGCAATCTGCGCAGCTCATAACGGCGAAGCGCCCGATGCCGTCCTGACCTGCGCGGGCTCCTCCAAACCGATGTTCTTCCTCGAGATGACAGAGGGGGATTTGGCGAATGGGATGACGAATGGGTACTGGGTGCAGGCGTGGACTGCTTGGGTGCGTCGTCGCGTCGTTACGGTCTTTGCGCCGTCATGCGATGAGACTGAGACTGACAGGGTCATGACATAGGCAGCGGCGAAGAAGATGGCGCAGCAGAAGAAGAGGGGAGCGAAGATTGTGCTTGTGAGCTCTATGCTGGGGTATATGTCGTTTGTGGGATGGGCGTCATACGCTCCTGCGAAGCACGCTCTGCGAGGTTCGTTTCATACTCAATACTCCTTCACGTACTCAATTCACCCACCCCCCACAGCCCTCGGCGACACACTCCAATCAGAACTCATGCTCTACGGTATCGACGTCCAGGTGTTCTTCCCGCCTACCATGTACAGCCCCGGCTACGACGAGGAGAACAAGACGAAACCCCAACTCGTGAAAGACATCGAAGGGACCGACGAGGGACTCACATGCGAGCAGGCTGCGCTGGCGATGTTTAAGGGCATGGAACGGGGAGACGCGCATATCTCGGGCGACATTTTGACGTCGCTGTTTGCGGCGTCGACGAGGGGTGCCACGTATAGGACGAATTTCCTCCTGGAAGGGTTGTTTGATTTTGTTGCTTATGTGAGTGGATTCAGAGCTTCTGGGAGGGAGGCCGACGGAACTCATGACGGATGGTTTGACAGATTGCGACTCCGGTTTGGAGGTCGAGTGTGGACAAGCAGGTGTTGGCTCATCGTGAAGAGCATGAGCGGTACCTGCAGCAAAAGGGGTTCTTTGCGCAGGGCGCAGAGTGATAGACCGTATACCCATTGTTATGCTAATACTACGCCTAATTCTAATGCTCATTTATTGTCAGCATACAGTTCAATCTACCTTGTTTGGGCTTTCAGTTCGGTAACCGCGTCGCGTCCGATGAATGCAGTGGGAACGTGATCGCGGCATAGGGGTTCGACATATCCACCTCCTCTTTGGCTTGGACTCTGGGCTCTGGGAGGAGGTTCCATGCATTCTGTGGGGTAGGGACTCTTTTGAGGGCTCAATTATAAGCCATAGAAGACCTATTACTGTAAGCTTTGTTGGTTCCTCCCATAGTGACCAAGACTTCCCTGCGCTCAATGCTTCGTCTTCGATGCACTGGAGACGAAAGTCTGCGTCCTTTCAATTGAATGAAACTCAGCGGCGATCGATCTCCATTTGATCCAAGGAGTGTTCTATTCCCGAGGAGAACATACCTAGGTTATGTCCTTGAATCATTCATTCAATCCACCTTCTCGATCCCATGACAAGAGTTAATTAGGCCGTAGACCAAGTGGCGCCCTTCTTTGAACTCTTTCACAGCATCACACCGGACCTCGATGAGCTTA
Source organism: Coprinopsis cinerea okayama7#130 (assembly GCF_000182895.1). Lineage (NCBI taxonomy): Eukaryota > Fungi > Basidiomycota > Agaricomycetes > Agaricales > Psathyrellaceae > Coprinopsis > Coprinopsis cinerea. Next base: position 1,916,136 of record NW_003307535.1, read on the forward strand.
AAACATTCATTCGAATTGGGGTTGTGTGGTGCGTTGCGGCTTTCAGGTGGCGGTTTTCTAGAAAAGAAAAGGTAGCCCTGGTCTGGTCTGGGAGAATTGAGTACTAAGATTTGGGGTGATATTCAAACTTGAAGGTCTGGTGGAGGGTGATTTGGGTGAGTTCGCCACATAGGTCGTATATATCTATCCTATTTACGTGTAGGGCATCCGTTGAGGGTTCACATTCTCTCTGATCACCTCCCCAGTTGCCGATTATGAAGTGACAACTTGAAAATTTCCACTCTTCACGCTGGGCCTCGTCAAAAATATGTTCGTGCCTTCGAATCAGAACGCGTCTAGAAGTTGGAACCTCTCGTTATCCACCATCTCGGTACAACGGAATCCTTGGACCCTCGCGATGCTCTGGCTCGAGGGGTACATGTTGTCTCGAAAGAACCCGGAGTCGGAAATGAAGGGTTAACTGCAAGTATGTACCTTACCGGCATCGCGATGCTCTGTCTGACTCGAAGCCGAAGCATTCTCCGACATCCTAACGAACGAACGTTTCGGCACACCAGATAACACAGATCGCGTTACCACAGGTCTACCTGCCTAATCTCTCGATATTCCTGCTTCTCGGAGGTCGCAATACTCGCCTCATCTTCCTTCCGTTTTCTCCCTTTTTCACGAACATGGGCTCGAGAGTCGAATTCCACCAGTCAATGTCAAACCACGGCGAAATACGCGTGCTTCGAATCAGATAACAATGTGTATCCGTTGCCTCGAAGGGCTGGCGAAAAAGGTAAGTGTATCCCTCTGGATGTGAATGCCTTTTTCATGCTTAATTATCGTCCTGGGCTGGGGATGGATATGGCAACTGTGAGTCGCGTTCGTGGTAGAGATTACGCCGGCGTACTCACGGATGTCGCTTCTCTCGGATAGAGAGGCCGGCAAGCACCCTGCGAGCGCGCGTCCCAACTATCAAACAATACTCTGAGACTGTATGAGAACAAAGAACAAAAGCCAGAAGAAACCTTGCAGAGATTGTGCGTTCATCAGGAGCACCCCCGAATTTCAGGAAACACGCCCCAAAAAGGAAGTAGCGGCTTATGTGACGTCAGGCAAAGAAGATCTCGCGGGAAGGGGTTTCTGAGATTGAATCGAGACTTGCGTATACATAAAACCCTTGTTCAGGGGCTCATTTCTTTCTTCACCCCCTTCCCTATTCTCATTTGGATCGCCGTCGTCGTTTGTCGACAGCGACGAGACCAGAAAGTTCTGAACGATGACCTCGACGATTGATCCCAAGACTATCGGAAGGCCGACCCGTCCTCGTCGCCATGTCCGAACTCTGACGGGTAAGAAGATCGCCTTGTCACGTCGAGCAAAGCGCTCAGAACTAACCACGCCCCGACGACGAACACAGGTTATCTCCCCGAGACTGACGCGTCTGGCAAGGAGAAGTGGCCCCGCGGCGAGGAGAAGGTTTGGCGCGCCGGCATGCGAAGCGTTGATAAAGGTGCGGCGGCTATTGATGGGACACATCGTCGACGCGATTCAGATGTCTGACTCGGACATCGCTTTAACCTAGACGTCGAGAGTATCACCAAATCGTTCGTCAACCACGTCCAAACCTCGCTCGCTCGCCAGCCATACAACCTCGGTACGTGCTGCTTCGTCGCTGTCTGGATTTGGCGCTGAGCGAGATTGTGTGCATAGATGATTTGGGCGCATACCAGGCCGCGGCGTTGTCTGTTCGCGACAACCTCTTGGTGAGTCTTGTTCTTGTTGCCTGGCTTTGTTCGGATGGCTAAATCGCCTTGTGCAGGTCAACTGGAATGAGACCCAGCTCAACTACACCAGGAAGAACCCCAAGCGGGCGTACTACCTCTCACTCGAGTTCTTGATGGGTCGAACCCTCGACAATGCGGTACGTGGACCAAGGCCAATTGCGGAATCGTTGTCGTTCATAATTTTCGAAACATGTAGCTCCTGAACCTTGGTCTCAAGGACGAGTACAAGGAAGGTGTCAAGAAGCTCGGATTCAACATGGAAGACGTTCTCGACAAGGAGCGTGACGCTGCCCTCGGTAACGGTGGATTGGGCCGTCTTGCTGCCTGCTACCTCGACTCTGGTTCCTCTACTGTGGGTCACATCTCTGTCTTTCAGGTTTTACTCGGTTCTCATTTTCTTGACAGGAAATTCCACTCTGGGGTTACGGCTTGCGCTACAAGTATGGTATCTTCCAACAGCTCATCTCGCCCGAGGGGAATCAACTCGAGGTGCGCATATCGTATCACGCCGGACTTCCTTTCACTAACCAGCGTCTGCTAATTAGGCCCCGGACCCATGGTTGGAGAACCAGAACCCCTGGGAGGTAAGAGTCGCTGCCGTCACGCGCGTCATCCATGATTTCATTGTTCATCATCGTCGCTTTAGCTTCCTCGTCTCGATGTCACCTACGAAATTCGCTTCTATGGATCTGCGGAGAGGTTGAATGACGGAAGCGGACGTGCCCTTTGGACTGGTGGACAGGAAGTCGTTGCTATTGCTTTCGATGTGATGATTCCTGGTTATGGCACCAAGACTACTAACAACTTGCGGTTGTGGGAGTCGCGATCGAAGCGAGGTTTCGATTTGAACTCGTTCAATGGTGCGTTATCTCCCTCGCGACCTTTCGACGTGTATAGGCTGACTTTGGGATAGCTGGAAACTACGAGGGAGCTGTCGAGTCGTCCAACTCTGCTGATGCCATTACCTCTGTTCTCTATCCTAATGACCATACGTGCGTGATGCTTGTTCATTTATATCGTGCTTGCTTCTGACCTTTCGACAGTTCTTGTAAGCACAGTTGGCTTCTGCATCCCCAGGACCGTACTGACCTCCCACAGTCGGAAAGGAGCTTCGCCTGAAGCAGCAATAGTAAGGAAGCTGTGTCTATTTTGCACCAGAGATGCTCATTCTATCTTTTAGCTTCTGGACAGCTGCTAGCTTGGCTGATATCATGCGACGATTCAAGAACCAGGGCAAGCCCATCCAGCAATTCCCAGACTGTGAGTATCATCCTCCGCCTCCTTTCGGGAAAGGATAATTTGACCCATTTCTTCTTTAGATGTCGCCATTCAGCTGAACGACGTGCGTATCCTCCTGGCGGTCTTGATACAGCGTCCGCTCATCCTACCTTTTTTGTCCAGACCCATCCCACTCTTGCTATCCCCGAGTTGATGCGAATTCTTATCGATGAAGAGGATCTCCCCTGGGATCAAGCCTGGACTATTGTTACCAACACTTTCTTCTACACGAACCACACCGTGCTTCCCGTTCGTATCTGCATCTTCGTCTTCTGAAATGATGCTGAACTGGACGTCTTTCCTCCTTTCAGGAAGCGCTTGAGAAGTGGCCCGTTCCTCTCATTGAGCATGTTCTCCCCAGGTACGCTCGTCCGCATTGAGGTGTTGGCAATGTGTGTTGACCCGCTGTCTCTACAGGCACCTGCAGATTATCTATGACATTGTGAGTGGCCTGCTTCCTTGACCAGCTGTTCCAATTCACTTTGCTGACATTGCCTTCTTTCGTCTTTCTAGAACTTGTACGTCAATTGCATCTTTACCCTGTGAAGGTTCTCAGGAGTTCACCAATTACGGCCCTTACCTCCTATGATAGGTTCTTCTTGCAAGGTAAGTTGTGCCTTCCATGATTACGAATTTATCTTTGACTCCCGTTGCTCCGTTATTTAGCCGTTGAACGCAAGTATCCCGGAGATAGGGACAGGTTGGCCCGTATGTCGTTGATCGAAGGTAAGAATCACGCATTGACTCTTCGCGGGAGGATGGTTACTGAATGGAGCTTCACAGAGGGACAGCCTAAACAGGTCCGAATGGCCCACTTGGCCTGTATCGGTACGCTTTCCGTGGAAGTTCTTTCTATCTCGTACTGACACCTTGAAAAGGAAGCCGAAAGGTCAATGGTGTTGCTGAGGTTAGTTGGTCACAGAACTTATGTAGGTGCTGAAGCTAACGTTCGTTCATATAGCTTCATAGTGATCTCGTCAAGACCACCATCTTGAAGGACTTTGTTGAATTTGAGGGCATTGACAAGTATGTTACCATTTCCTTAGTTCCACTCGATATGATCTGACCCTTTTATTCTAGGTTCAGCAACGTAACCAACGGCAGTACGTATCCTTCGAAACATTGCATCTAGCGCTTACCATCGACGATTGTGCAGTTACTCCGCGCCGATGGCTCGACCAATGCAACCCCGAGCTGAGCAACCTCATCACCAAGACCCTTAAAGTCGACAAGAAGGTCTGGCTCAAGGACCTCACCAAGCTTGAGGGCCTGCTTCAGTTCACCGAAGACGCTGCATTCCGCAAGGAATGGGCTGCCATCAAGCAACGCAACAAGGAGCGATTGGCCCACCACGTCCGCACCACCCTTGGCTTCACTGTTCGAACGGACGCGATGTTCGATGTTCAGATCAAGCGTATCCACGAGTACAAGGTGCGTGTTGCGCGAGGGAGTCGAGTTGAAGGTTTGGACTGAGGACTGTTTGCTGTAGCGTCAATCGTTGAACATCTTTGGTGTCATCCATGTAGGTATACCCTTTACATTGTGCAAGACAGTGGCTAACGGCGTTCCGTAGCGCTACCTCACCCTCAAAAACATGTCTGCGGAACAGAAGAAGAAGGTCAACCCGCGTGTTGTGTTCTTCGCCGGAAAGGCTGCCCCTGCTTGTACGTCTGACCCGACTGTTTCATTGGAAGTTGTACTGACCGCTCCATGTAGACTACATCGCCAAACTTGTGCGTTGACGAAAGATTTCTCTCCGGTTTTCAATCTTAACGGCTTTTACAGACCATCCGCCTGATCGTCAACGTTGCCCGCGTCATCAACGCCGATCCCGATACCAAGGACTACCTCCAACTGTACTTCCTCCCTGACTACTCTGTCTCTCTCGCCGAAGTCCTCATCCCCGCTTCCGATATCAGTCAGCATATCTCGACTGCCGGAACTGAAGCCTCTGGTACTTCCAACATGAAGTTCTGTCTCAATGGAGGCTTGTTGCTTGGTACCGTTGACGGTGCTAACATTGAGATTGCGGAGGAGGTTGGAGAGCAGAACGTGTTCTTCTTTGGTCACTTGACTCCGTAAGTCTTGTTCTGATTTTCTTTTCTCTGAGGTCGAGTACTAACTATGGCTCGCAGTGCTGTTGAGGATCTTCGCTACCAGCACATGTACCACCCTATTCCCATCGAACAGAAGTGCCCTGCCCTTGCCAATGTCTTGAACAAAATCTCGTCTGGCATGTTCGGCGATGGTAGTGTCTACGAGCCGTACGTTCTTTTTCTTCAAGGACCTCCGACTGCAATTCGGACTGACATTGTCTTCCTTATAGACTCTTGAGCACCATCAGGCAGACTGATTACTACCTCCTCACTGAGGACTTCGACTCCTGTGCGTCTCTTTTTTCCTCTACGACGAGTTATTCCTGACGACGATTGTTCTAGACATCGCTGCTCTCGCCATGGTTGACGAGGCCTACCAGGACAAGGAGGAATGGATCAAGAAGTCGATCAGGACGACTGCTAAGATGGGCAAGTTCAGCTCTGACCGAGCCATCTTGGAATACGCCGAGTCGTTCTGGAGCGTCGAGCCCACTCCTGTTGCGTAAATCCTCTTGGACGCAGTAGATCTTCCCCGCCTGTGATAGGGGTAAGATGGACGTTTGCTGGATCTTGGCTTAGACTCTCCTCTTTCGTTTCATTCCCATTCCCTCTTTCTGCGATTGCGCCTTTAGACGATGGCTTGCTCGCCTTTTGTTGGTTCTGTTTTCATTTGCGTTTACGATTTCTACGTTTTTCCAAGGGCTGATATACTTATTGCTTATGATCTAGTTTGTGCTGTTGTTGTACCAGTGCTAAATCTTCTTGCATATTTGTTTGTAGTCGTGTATGAAGTTGTACTTACTCACAAAATGATAGATGGACTCTTTTTTTTCGCTCTGCTTTAATTCGGTGGGCTGGCCCTGTTCTGATGCATTCATTCTACTTCGAGTGATTCAATTACAGAACGATGTGGGGTTTATATAGAAGTACACAGTAAGCAGTACAGGGGTGGTAAGTATAGTGATGATCATGAGGTAGGAAAAACTGAAACAGTGTCAGAGCTAATTGTTCAACCGTGCAATCGGTTGTGGGTAGAAAACAAACAGTCGGTGAATGGAGCTTGGGCATAGATACGAAGGTTCAATAATGAGAAGGTGCATTGGTTGGGGAAGACGATCAAAGAATTATTCACGAATCCGAACAGAGAGTTATTCATATAGTACAGAGCGCTAGGTTGGTTTCCAGCCTGAAGCCCAATAGATACAAGTGTCAGATGCGATGGTGATGATGAGGTGCGGCAGAACGGCGGTTAAACGGTGGCGGCAAAGGCTTGAATGTCAAAGTCTGACTCTCGGATGGCGACAATCCATGGATGGTTCTATGAGGAGAGATTCAAATCAGCAAGACGAGCGAGCTTCGCAGTTGAGATTTACCCGTACCAATAGTGCTTTCGGCGTTTGCCTCTCCTCTGGGTTCTTCAACAAACAGATATCCACCAGGTCCACGGCATCAGCTGGGAATTTGTCGCTCGGGAGTCGAGGTGAGGGCTCCTGAACGATTTGATGGATCAGTTCAAAGATGCTCATGGTGGACAACTGCCCATCTGGGTTGTAGGTGAGTTTGCTTCTGCGCTTGCTTGCGCGTTTGGCGGTCTTTTTGCTGAGGAGGAACGAGTCGCGGTGTGTGGGTGTGCGTTGGTGTTGGGCGTCCGATGGACTTGGACTCGAGGAGTCGCCTTCGAGGTCGGAGAGGTCGTCGTCGTCGTCGTCTGGTGGGTCTGTGAAGGGGAATGCACCCAATGCGAGTTCGACGAGGGACATGCCGAGGGACCAGACGTCGGATTTGACCGAGTAGCCGTCGCCGTGGCTTTGGATGCGTTCGGGCTTAACGAGTCGAGAGGTTAGGGAATTGGGAATGGGTGGAGAATGGAGGTATGGATGGGAACTTACGCTCATGTAGACTGATGTCCCTACGAAGGTGTTTGCGATGGAGTTGATGACTTCGCCGGACACGCCAAAGTCGCATAGTTTGATTTGTCCTTGGGAGTTGAAGAGGATGTTTGAGGGTTTGATGTCTAGATAATATCCGTCAGCGCTGGTATAAGTAGTGGCATAGATGGCGACGTACCGCGATGCATGATGCGATGAACATCGTACAGATACGTCAGGCCTTCCAAGACGGAAAGCGCGACCATCCCCACAACCTCGACCTGCAGCGGTCCCAGTTTCTTGTAGATCCCGTCGAAGGACCCTTTGTCCATGAATTCCATACAGATGCAGATGTTGGGTTCTGCCAGGAACGACCCAAAGCATGAGATGATGTAGTCGGATTGGCACTCGTGCATGATGTCGAGTTCGCGGAGGATCTGCTTCCTGACGGACGATTTGGCATCGATCAGAACACTCTGTACGTGTACATGTCAAGCGTCAGCGCCTTTCTCATATACAAGGACGTAAAACGACAAATCGTTTGTTTAAATGATACCCCGCACCTTCTTAGCCATGATAGTTCCTGTCGGGAGATGCTCGACTTTCTCCACGCTTCCGCCATTACCCTGTCCCAGATCGGAGAGCTTCTTGAGATCGTCGTTTTTGAGGTCTTTTATCCGTTTCTTGAGTTCGAGTTTGGCGAGCTTGTCGGAGAGGGTGGCTTGCATGGCGCTGTGGCGGCCGGTTGCGGGGCTTTCACCTGGTAGGTCGTCCAAAAGTGGGAGTCCGCCCAGTGGTGCTGGGCCGCCTCCGAGCGCCATAGCCGCACCGAGAGGCGGTGGTCGCTTCTTTCCGCCTGGAGGAGGTGGGGAGGGAGGTTCCGCGCTCAGAGCGAGGCCTTTGAAGTTTCGTTTCGTCCGTAGAGGGCCTGAGGCTTGCACGAAAAGGTCTGTCATGTTGTTGCGGATGTGCCGGTGGTTCTGGGGTTGAGGTGTGGGGCGCTGGTTGTCGTTGGGCTGGAAATCGAAAAGATATAAAGCTAGAAAAAGTTATTTAGGTTCAGAACAAGGTTGTGACGAAGAAGAAGTGGGCACCGCCGCCGTCAGGTCGACACCGTCACGATAGATCATGGAGGGCGTTGCGGTATTGCCTTTATCAGTTTTGATGTGACAGAAGGGGATGATGAAACGGAGGCTTTTCGAGTGGGCATGATGGATATCCGCCTCGAGCTGGGCGACCGTGAACATAAAGTGATAGCCGCGCTCCTCACAATAAGAACGAGACTGGGACAAGAGTTGTATACCACACAGAATCAGCAACGAGCATCTCTGTTCAGCGAAAGGAACACTCATCAGCTGCCCTACCAGTTGGCGGCCAGCGCCAGTGCCGAACTGGGCGGCAAGAACCCACACGGCTTCTTGATTATGATCATGATTCATACTTGGAGACGCTAGACGCATAAGACCAGTTTTGTAGAGTCCAATCTAGCTCCTAGGGAACAGTATGGAACCCGGTAGTTCTGAGCGAGATATTCCAAGCAAGAAGGAAGGAGTCGGGACACGCGATCGGAATTTCAACTTGGCGTTTTCAGCGCCTCTTCTTGTTTGTCGGTGTTGCATTCACAAGGCAAAGGCTTCTGGCCGCGTCATAGTCTCATTCATCGCCCAAGATTCATACCAATACTGACTTCTTTCTGGACCTCCAACCACAGAAAGCTTGATAGCGTCGACTTCATAGACAATATGCTCCCTCCCATTCCACAGGTACTCCCAGTGGTTACAGTGCAACCGACTCTAGGAGAGGTGTTGCACGAAGTCCAAGAGGGGATCATACCTTTCGAAAGGGTCTGGATTTCTTGCTACAAGACCTCAGAGACATCAGTCCATGGAAAATTCATAGCGGTACTGGATGATGTCGATCGAGACCTGGTAACTCTGTCCAAAGAGGAGCCAGGAATTGAATTCGACTTTATCGGTAACGGGAAACACGGTCATGTACGTCACATCAAGTTTGATTGTCTACATCGCGTTTAGCTCTGAACCTGTATTGCAGGAATTTAAAGCGTCTTGTCCTTCCCTTGGAATTCCTGAAACCAAAATCCTGTTACCCAGTCAAGAGTACAATAAACTTGATCGTACAAACACGAAGAGAGTGAGTTAACCATAGTGACCTGTGACATCCGACGTATGTTGACACAAGTGTTGGAACAGCCCCAGCCCATAACAGCATTCGATGTGTCTCCGGATGTCTCGAGATTTGCCGTAGGCTACGGGGATGGGTCCATATTTGTGTACCCTACCTCGTCGATCCCCGGGAAGCCATCATTCCTTCAGCACAAGCCCCCTGCATCGCAATCCAAGGTCTCGGCACGGCCTCATGTCAGTGAGGTCACGACCTTGAAGTTCTTCCCTTCTTCTCGGGTACTTCTGACAGGCGGACTCGATTTCTCCCTATCCATAGTGTCCGCTGAGCTACCGGACCCGGCGCCTAATGCGGAACCTCAGAAGGTGGAACCCGTCCGAACGTTCCGTGGTCACAGTCGCTCGGTAACAGGGACGGCCATCCTCGGACCAGGTCGCAATTTCCTCTCATCATCAGCAGATTCGACAGTCAAACTTTGGGACGCACCTTCAGGGACGACGATCAACACCATCTTTGCCTCTTCGCGCTCACCCATCCTCTCCATCTCACTTGGCAGCAGGCTCTCTCGATACGGAGATGCAACCACCGCAACGCATCGTGATGAGAGGGAAGCGCAGGAAGTCGCCGACAAGGGTGTGTTCTGTGGGCTAGGGAACGGGACTTTCGAGCTTCTGGATCTTTCTACCAAATCATCGGTCTACCAGTCCCCGACCACATCGACCGCGCCCATATCTTCCATTGCCTATTCCTCGAACATTCACCTCCTAGCCACGGGCGCCGGCAATGGTGTGGTTACCATCTATGATGTGCGGTCGCTTGACCAGCCGTTAACTTCGTTCGTCAGGCAGGAGGGGGGCATTACGGATATGGCGTTCTTATCGTCATCCAGGGGTCCGGGGGACTTTGGGCTCGCGATCGCGACCAGTGACGGGCTTCCATTTGCGACCAGGTTGGGCCCAGATGGTTCGTTCGTCGTCGACGAGCTCGTTGGAGTGGACTGTGATCCGGTACGCAGCGTTCGTGTGCGAAATCAGGCAGATGGGGATGAAGTCTGGTTGGCGAGTGACGATGGGGTGGTTAGGCGATATCGACATACATAATTGATAGCACTTACTCCGCAGCCCATTGAATTCGTAACAGAAACGTTGCTCCAGGGCCTTGGTGTCATGATCTGAAGAGGGGTCGTCGCAGAATAGGCATGTCGAAAGACGATGGCTTTAGCTTCGTTCCTCGCAATTCTGGGAGCGTGATTTCCGAATCGATCCATCAATTTCCGCCCCTTCTTCCTGACATCATGGGTGTTCCCATCAAGCGCTCAGGTTTCGGGTCTCACGGCCATCCCTGAAAGGGCAAAGACGGAGATCACTCACGCGCTCAAGAGGTCGTTGGAAGAGTTTGGAAGGGGGCGATTGGGACAATGATGCCATTCAGCTGGGTCTCGGGCGGTAATCCACTCGTCGGCGGAAGTGAACGTGGGTTGACAGATTCTCTCTGGGAAGTTTCAGGTTGGGATGTATGGCTGGATTTGCGGCGACAGGGCTGGATGAGATCCTCGGGTGATCTTCGTGCGGGTATGCGAACCCGTTGTAAGCTGTATTTCTCGTTGGTGAACCAGCTCGAATGGGGTTCTGTGGTTAAGTGACTATTAGGGCGTTCGTGTGTGAGAAACCAATATGACCTGTGTAGCGCAGATAGTAATCTGGGCACTTTGTCTGTCGGGGCCGACATCCATCTGGACTAGCATGCGGTCTGTCTATGCTATGTATTTCCCGATGACAAGGGGAACTACTCGGAGGCTGTTCACCATGAAGGCCGGGTCAGACTTTGCATCTTTTTATGGATAGTGCGAATGAGCTTATTCAAAAGGTCAATGACAGTCAGTATACATCTCGGAGGCACTCTAGATCTGACCTGGGGCCCCTTCAAGTCATTCTGCTGCTCTAAAGAGTGTAGCCCTGATAAGGTTGGATGACTTTCAGATCTATATCTATTCTTAGGGAAGTTGCAGAACTGTCAGCGAGTGCAATCAGCACACCCTTCAATCACCTTTACTTATCAGCTTTCCTATACTTACTCACATTACGGGCACTCTTCACTGCCTTACGCTTTCTATCATGAGCATGAAACGGGCCTTCTTTCCCCCTAGTCACCAATTCCTTCGAGCGAGCCGCTATATCCGCGCAGTGCTATGCAATAAGTCACTGATAAGGCATCGAAGTGGAAGGTTCGACATACATCACGTTTAGTAGACAAGGCTCCTCGATATTACCAAGGGTTCAGAAGATATAATCAGAACTGATCGAAGGAATGTGTAAGGAAGCCCGGGGATGAATCATGTTGCTTATTGGACTTCTTTCGTAAATTGGAGATTGCAACGGACGCACAAAAGTGTCTTCACGAGTCCTCAAAAGTGCTCGACCCCTCAAGCGTGCACCGCCTTGGGTCATTGCGCTCAGGATAAAGGGACTTGAAACAAGTCAGTACTATACCAGCATCAACAAGGGGCTTCCGATGATAAGGGATTCAATGACTCGAAATAAAGGAAGCCCTGGCTGATAAGAATATCTCTTGAAGAGAGATTAGATAGCTCTGATGCACGCCCACCATCGGGTCAACCGGCTGGATTTGCCTCAAACGGACGGAAAGGCCAAATAAGCGCCCGTAGAAACGCCTCCGGCTCAACGGTCCGGACCAGCGCTTAGCCTTCCCACTCCTTCCCGAGGTAAGCGGATCACGCGTCTCAAACGCGGGCGAGCTCGAAAGGCTTGTTAAATCAGAAGGCAACGCTTCGCATGAAGACATTCCGAAAAGCTGTTGAACGACGCATGGTCCAGGACGTTCTCTGGGAGTCGGTATTCCGAAAAAACGTACTCTCAGCATCATTTATTTTATTTTGTTTCAGCTTTGTGGGAGTTCCTTGGATTGGATTGTCGATTGTGATGCTGGGGATCATCACGGAGTCATTTCACTGGTCATTGATGGAGGAGGAGAAGTTCCCGTCCAACTTTCAATCAATGAAGTGTTCGCGTGCAGTTGCGTGTGGCCTCGATCTTCAGGTTCGTGTTAGCAGAGTCAGTTAGCGAAGCATCGCACTAGAGGTGAGATCACGGACTGAGTGCCCAAGTCGGTGGTGCCTGAGGTAGATAGATAGTAGGCAACGGATGGCAGGTTGCGTTTTGTCGTGGTGAGCCTTCTGCTCACTTGCACCTTCGGTGGGGGAGTGACCAAGTTTATGTTTGTAATTTTAAAATTGTGGGGGAGGGTGGGTTGCTGCAGGTCAGAAGTTCGAACTCAACTGAGTCCAAGTTTTGCTTATTCATGTGGAAATATGTACGTGTTGCGTTAGCTAAATCACAATCCGTCTAGCTTCAAGGCTCGACCCTGTTCAATACGCCATCACGGCGCTCCCTTCAATTCAGTCAAAATATTGGGGCACTATGTACTGCGTAAGTAGTCGCACTGGGATCAGAAGGGCGACGCCAATCATTCCCAGAGCTGCTCCGTGTCTATCCAAGCAGATGCGTGAACCAGCGTATACGTACCAATTCTTTGGAAGTAGGTCCGTGGGGCCATCCCAAGCGCCCCCCGGAGTACAATTGCATTTCGTTGACCTTTTCCACCCGCCAACTTGATACTTAGATGTGAAGAGCGCTTGTCTCGTCTTGATGACCCTTGCGGCGGACTCTGGGATTTGAACGGGTGTGAATAGTCATGGATTTATCAGTAACATCCTTCCAAGCAAAGTTAGCATGACCTGGTAGGGCATGCGAGGCGGAGAAACACCATCAAACGCGTTGGTGCTGATATTTCACGAGATTTATTGGATCCATGTCCACAAAGCTCATGTGTGCTGTTTCAGATTTGCCAAGTTGAATATGCCTCTTACAGCTCCGAAAATCTGAACCTACCAAAGCCCCAGGACACGGGCAATCCCTCATTCGGTTGCCCGCTACTCAGCCGCCTCAGTTGAGGGCGGTTGTTGGTGATAATGGGCTGTATTGACTAATTTAGGATGTTGACACCCTGCCGCCCAACGTCATTTTAACCGAGCACAAGTCCGCATGCGAACAGGCACTCGACTGAGATAATTCGCACAGGAAAGGGTGGTCAGTTTACGCGGAGCAGCTCTGCAACCGGCTCATTCGCAGACCAGACCAAGACTCTGCATCCAGGATTCAGAACCATTTGGGATTCTCCATCGTGCATGGGAAATACATAGGATGTATGCCATCCACACGTAACTCCTTTTAATACCTTCCCCAACCTCCCATTCTAACCAGGCCTTTTCTGTACCCACCCACGGCCCTCAGCGCGAGATCATTCCCCGGCAATCCATCTGCATTTTTGTTGGACTGCATCGCATCAAGCCATCAGCATCAAGATCGGGATGTACTGCCTCATCACAGCGTCCAGTCCGAACAAATCGACATGGATGGTTCAACTTCTTCGACCCTGTGACGGGGGTTGATATATCTTGATTTTTAGCTCCTTGATTTCGTTTTCTTTCACTTTCTTCTCTGGTTGTGGTCCGTCGACGATAGACAAGACGAAGCCTTTTGCGTCGCGGCCCCTTCCTTAAGTTCCTCCTTCCCTCACCTCCATAACTTATTGCTCCTCCCCGTTTTGGACCTCAGGGCCGCTGCTCCCTCACGACCACAGCTCCTCCATCGCCACTGCACAAGGTTCACTGCCGTCGATATCACCGCCCTCCGTTCCAGTCAGTCAAAGACAATCCCCGACGCATCGCTGTTAACTCAACTACGCCGCGGAAGCCTGAACCATTCTCGTAGGAACCCCAAGAAGCAGCGCTCTTTTCGGGTTGGTTAGACTAGGAGCGTACGAAGCCAGTAGTTTAGCATACAAATAGGTGCGCCCTTTTGTGCCAATCGATCGTTGCCTTCGTTCTGACCTGCTCTGCCAGACGTCTTCAGCCTGAAGTCCTGCACACCGGAACCGTCTCCGTCATAGAAGCCTCTGGGAAGTCCGACAGTGCCATAAAGGGCACCTCGGTGAATTACGCAAGCCTCCTTACATAAAACCCGTATCGATATCCCTCATCCGCGCTTTACCTTTCTGCTCCTGTGGTTTTGGAGGACATTCGCTTCAGGTGAGTTTCTCAAGGCGTTGTATTTTGCTGGGACCACACCATCTCGGTGAGGGCGGGCATGATCTGCCTTTGATTGATTGGTGCCTTCAACCGGGACTCGCGTTGTCGTTGTTCTTTTTCCGTGACAGAGTGACTGATAAAAGGGTCCTTCTTTCCGTAATGTAGCGATGGACTCTTATCCCAACGCGTCCAGCATGCAACCATCCACTTCGTATGGAAGCCAACAATATCTTTCATCGTCGAATCCTTCGTCGACACATTCATCGCCACGCTCGTTCACTCACGATCTCGACCCATCGACCTCCTATAGTACCCATCCCGCTCATTCGCAAACTTATCCCATCCCCGGAAACCCATCTTGGTCCCCATCTCTACAGCAACCGCAGGCGCAACAACGTCGACCCAATAGTTTCCAGAACCGCGCATCATTTTCCGGGACATACTTCCATACTCCTAACACGCCCTCCCTCCAAGTCTCCACGAACACCACCTCGGAACATGACCCTAACGAATGTACAGCTCGACCAAGCAATGCCCATGTCCACGCCCAATTCCACAATTCGTTGTCGCTTCCATTACCGCCCATGCCGGATTCCGGGAATAGCCTCGTGACCCCAACAGCGACGACCGCTGGTTCATCGTCCATCTCCAGCATGGAGTCTGCAGGGCTCAGCTCGGCACCCAGCCTCAGCTCCGCCTCCAGCGTAGGATCAAACTTCGTCGAAGCCCAACAGCAACATTTGCAGGACCAGAGGCAAGCCGCGTTGGATAGCGGCTCCGACTACATCGCTGGGACGCCGGGCCTATCCAAAGGTCTATCACGCCCACTCACACAGCTAGAAAAGGACAGATTGGAATATCTGGATCGTCTCAAGTACTTCCTGGCAACCGCTCCATCACGATGGCACAGCACCGATGCTGAACAGGGCGGGCCTCTCGCTGGTGGTTCGACTCCATTCGCCCCAAATGTGAACGTGTATCCGGGGATGGGTGTCGACGGAAGCTTCTCTGCCCAGGCGACTCCTAACACCCCATCTCATCCCCAACTCAACCGGTTCATGCTGCCGAGTCAAGAGTTCGTAACCTGCGTTCTTTGGAACGGGCTTTATCACATTACGGGAACCGACATTGTGCGAGCATTGGTCTTCCGCTTCGAGGTGAGTACCAGTTCCCGTGTTTCCGCATCCTTCCTAGGGCTGCGAAGACTGTGATCGGCGCGAGCTGGAACGTAGCCGACGGCGCTTCTTTGATCCTCCCTGTCATTTCACTTCTTGATTTGGCATTCTGGCTGCATTTTCAGGCGCTAATCATCTTCCTCAGGCATTCGGCCGCCCTGTCAGAAACATGAAGAAGTTCGAAGAGGGCGTCTTTAGTGACCTCAGAAACCTGAAGCCTGGCGTCGATGCCTGCCTCGAGGAACCCAAGGTCTGGTTTAAATTCCGATCGCAATCAGTCTTGATTCTCACGTATTAACCTACAGAGTCCATTCTTGGATCTACTCTTCAAGTACCAGTGCATTCGAACGCAGAAAAAGCAGAAGGTTTTCTATTGGTACGTCTGTTTGCTCAGAATCGAGACCCGCATCGACTGACTGGGCCCCAGGTTCTCTGTTCCACATGATAGGCTTTTCCTCGATGCCCTGGATCGCGATCTCAAACGGGAGAAGATGGGTCAAGAGCCGACAACCGTCGTGACAGGGGAGCCCGCAGCTTCGTTCACATATGATCCCAAGCGACCATTGTACGAACAATTCAGCAAAATGCTCGGCGCAGTCGATGGGGAGAGCGAGTTCGACAGGAATGTTAGGCTTGCTGTGAAGGACAGTCGTCGAACCGGAGACAGCGCTACCGATGGCGATGAGAGCAGCATGGACGATGAGAGCGATATGCCCAGCGACGCCGACGACGAGCGCCGTCCTCGCACAGCCAGTGACGCCCTCGGAAAGCAGATCTTCGGTCAGATTCAACTACTTGGAAGCCGGACCTACAAACACAGGAAGCGAACTGCAAAAAGGGGATCTCGGCAGGAGAGCGAGGGCCTTGGTGATGAACCTCGAGGACGGGGCGACATTCCTGGGACTTCTGGAGGTCGCTATGGAAGCACCAGCGCATCTCGAGAGCGCTCTCGAGCCGGCATCAGCATGCCTCATTTCGGCAGCATGAGGGACGAGTTTGGGCCCGGATCGGTCGATGAAATGCAGCAGAGCGAACCCTCTCTTAGTGCAGCTGATTTCTTCTTGAAGCAAGCTAAAGGAGAGCTCCTCCCCGCGGATGGTATCGCACGGAAACCACGGGTGCACCAGCCGGTCGGTGAGGTCGAAATCATCTATAGCGAAGGCGCTCCACCACCCCCCTCCAGTGCATCATCGGCCTCGTCAGAATTTTCCCTTCACAGCGTCGATGGCTCTGGTCCCCGTTCCACCTTCAATCACTCCCGTACTCGAAGCGTCGATGTTCCCTCTGCATCCTCACATCCCCATCGCCATTCCTACCACGGCAGCCTCTCATCCTCGTTCGCTGACAGCTTTTCCTACCTTGGTTCTTCAGGCGCTACTCAAGATCCAGCCGCACAATCAACTGGAAATGCGCCCAATTCTCAGCCACGCTCAGACCCTTCTCAACCTGCCCCTGTATCCAGCACGGCCATGTATGAACAACATGGCCCAGATGGGAAGATCAAGGCGTTCGTGTGCCCCCTCTTCTCCTGTGGACGACTCTTCAAGCGCATGGAGCATCTAAAACGCCACCTTCGGACTCACACCATGGAGCGCCCGTTTGCGTGTACGAAGTGCAACAAAAAGTTCTCGAGGAGTGATAACCTCAATCAGCATCTTCGAACGCACGATCGTACAGGTTCCGGGCCCGCGGCTAATCTCGATGGGGGCGATGAAAGCACAGCCCACCGTGGTGGTGGTGACTCTTACATGGAGGATGACTCTGAGCAGGAAGCGGAACGGATGAACAGGGTTACAGAGTATGCGAGTGGAGAGGAGAGCGAGGAGGATGCCCTGGCTCGTTTTAACAGCCTGGATGGAAGCTTGTATGGTGGATCGATGGATCTCAACAACATGGACCCTTCGGCCTTCGCGATGGTTGGCGGCTACTCAGCTTCCGGATTCCCGATGCGCGAACTCGAGGCGCGAGACGTTCAAGAGGTTCAAGGCGATGAAGAAGGCTTACTCGTCCTCTCCCCTTCCGCGTACAACGACCAATCCCAGAACAACTTCTATCCGGCATCGTCGACCCTGTTCGGAACCAACGGTGGATTCGGCGATCCTCAATGGTCGACTCGGGCGCAACCCAGTACGGGATACTCGTCGTTTGGAAACCCTACTCCGAATCCCCTGCAGATGCGTGGAAACCGCAATTCGATGGGTTCTCTCCCGTCAGGCTATCCACCGTCAGGTCAAGGACATTCAGCGCACTCTTCCATCTCGTCAATTCATGGTGATGAACTGGCGCCATCGCTCTCCGCACCAGTTCATAAACCGACTTTTGATCTTCCTGCGATGTACCAAGCAGGGATGATCCTCGACGATACCTCGAGCTCGGGTGGGCCAATTCGGAGACATCGTAGCATGACCCCATCCCTTCGAAACGGTGAACCAATCAGGCGACCTCCCACAGCTAGTAGCGGCGAATTCAACCCAGCTATTCCGGGCTCTACCCCAAGCAGTGTCGGATCCAGCTCGAGCGTATCGAGTCATCGTGGTTACCATCCATACGCTGGGTACTCATCTTCTCGGGGAGGCTCTGCACATTCCAGCCCTGCCGCTCACAACATCCCGCTGGGCGGCGCGGGCGACTACACTGGAATGAGGTCCAGGGCTTCCAGCTTTGTTGGGGCTCCTCCGTTGCCTATGATGGGCAGCGACGTGTCGATGGCTCCGCCGGACAACAGTTTCGGGGAGGCGATGTATCGAACGGAGTCGCCTGCGTTCATGGCTCAAACGGAATCCCCTGCTCCGTACAACATCGATCTTCCGGGCCAGTATGGTGGTGGAGGTGCTTACTATGCCACTCAACAGCCCGCGGGACATTCCGCCACGATGCCTACACAATATCCGAATCAGCAACAAGCCTCGTTTGCCGATGGGTACTACCCCCCGCATGTCAACACCCTTTAAACCCGACTTGCGATCTCAACTCGCTCCTCAACGTTCTTTGTGATCAACAACTCTATCATGTCCCTCAATCTAACGTCAACCATGATAACGAACTAACTTATTCACGGTCCAGTATGGTCGTCTCTTGCCACGAAGGAAGGAAAAAACGGGGAAGGAAGCCTCTTTTTTATCTGCAATGAATATTTATTATTTGCATTACATTCTTATTCCACTCATGCACATATCACTATTTATTTATTCTCTCACTAACACATATTTTTGCAGTCTGGGTCATTTTGTATAGTCGTTGGTAGTAAAAGGAATGTAATGATAACAGTCTTGACACCTGTATTATACGGAGGAGTTCAGGTATAGCTGGTGGGTCTTCTGACGATGAAGCTGAACTTCATACAATGGGACTTGGCATAGCAATAAGCTCTGACATCGATTGCATTTCTTTCAAGCTGAGTTCAATGCGGTTGCCAGTTCTTTCACGCCAGAAAGAACACCTTGATAAGAGGTTGGGGACTATCAGGTTTCCGGTGCATCGGAAATTGCGCAAAGCCATACTCCACTCTACGAAGCCTCATCCTATGATGTCCCTGTGAGACTCTGAAGGCAATGGCTCTGGTAGTTTTCTTGTGGGGGTGCTCAGTGCTCAACCGCTCTGCTTCCCTGGAAAATGTCGAGATGTTGGATTGCTATTTATGTTTTGTGGCTGTGTTGCGTGCAAGATCACCCGTTTTGGGCGTTATGATGTTTCAAATCCGTCACAGACTGGAATAAGCACTCCTTTCTTCTTCCTCTCTCTCCACTCTCACAGGCGACCGGGTCTTTCATGGAAGATGAGGGGTCCGCGTCTGCACATTGCACGACAAACTGACCTACCTTTTCCGAGTATCCCTTTGGTATGAAGTCGAGTCGTATTGCGTAAATGTTGGTGTTGACTTTTGGCTTCCAGCCCCCGTTCCCAGACCCACCTGATCCATCTGAACCCCCGTTGCCGCCGCCCGTTCCTTCGCCCCCTATACCTTCAGATCCCCCCACCCCAGAGCCGAGCGAGCCACCTCCCCCTCCACCACCCGAACCATCCAACTCCGAGTGCGTGAATAGGCTTCAGAAAGGACATCGCTAACCTCCGCTCGTTCCCGTAGACCGCCAGTCTCTTCCGGAGACGATGATTCAAGTTCGGTTATCCCATCCTCAGTGGAACCCTCAGCACCTTCGTCAGTGCCACCAACGCCGTCATCGTCTTCCCCCTCCCGCCGCCCTTCACCTCGACCGCCCAGCCCATCCGTCCCTGATGAAACTTCCGAGCCGCCACCACTCATAGATACAGTCACTGAATCTATCACCTCAGAAACTGTGTCTTTTACAACTGTCACCACCTCTGTAGATGGGAGACTCACGACATTCACCTCTGCTGTAACGGCTCTTGCAGACCCATCGACAAGAGGAGTCCACGGCGATCCACAGCGCACGGCCTTAATCGCCGGGCTTAGCACGGGGTTGGTTGCGCTTCTCTTGATTCTCTTGGGTGGAGCATACGCCTACATGCGACAGGTGCGCCGAAGGCAGCAGGCGGTTATAGCGGCAGAGAAGAAGCGGAAGGAAACGAAGAACCTCCTCGACGGCGAAGGCTTTTATGACGATGACGATCCTTTCCTTGCGATGCGGTCATACGGACCTTCGACACCATTGACCGGCCCTGCAGTGCCCAGGACTGTATCACCAACGCCCTCTCCGATACGCTCTCGTGCCTCGGAATCAGGTTCCATCTTCCGCGAGGATGTATGGCCTCCGCCCCAGGACGACCTTGTAGATCCCATATACAAACAGAGCAGCCAGGTCAACCTCAGTCGAATTGTAGATGAGGTCATGGGTCCCTCCACACACCCCAGCCATGGCAGGTCACGAACGGAGAGCACGTTGGACAGTATGACTTCCATGCTTAGTCCGAACGATCGTCGACATTCCACAGAATCCTTTACCCCGTCCTTCAATTCTTATGTGGACCCATTCAGAACACCTTTACCATCCGCTTCATACTCCTCGCAGAGTAACAGCAACCCTTTCGCTGCCTCACGGTCATCGCTGTCATTTTTGCCAGACGGCGCGGGCTACTCTCCAGTTGCGTCCACCTCTGCGACAGGCTCGGCACCAGCCAGTCCCGTATCCCTCGGTCAAGGCCCTTCATCCCCTCCAGGTGATACCCATTCGACACCACCACCGATATCCGGCTCGGCACCCTATTCTCCCAGCGGTTCTGTCACCCCACGAGCCATTTCGCCAACATCCACGCTGAATCCGAGTCGGCTGACCGCCCAACCCAAAAAGTCAAGTCCGCTCGCTCGGGCTCTAACCGAGGATGCCAAAATATTGCTGGGGAAGACACGGCATTCACCTCCTCATCCCCCTGAGTAATCTCCCACCTTGTCTGGACACGCTATCTTCATCCTTCACACTCGCATTCGTATTCGACTTTCTCAGACTTTCGTTCGCCGCTTTCCCGTCTTTCGACATACCTCTATTTATATTCGCAAATTCGACCTTCCAATTCCCACCTCTTCTATGGACTTTTCGAAAGCCAGCAGTGCGCGTTATTCCCGCCTCGTTTTTTCAAACCAAACGGACACTATTTTGCCGTTGTAGTATATTATCGTGCACCCACAACCATTTCGCTTTGGATAGACTCCCGCATAATCAGTGTACAGTACCGCTTCGCATATTTCTGTCGTATGATTGCCGCTTTCGAATGTGGGCGATTTATAGTATTATAGCATCTGCAGAGACAGTCCGTCCTTCTACTTATTCATCGTTGCAGAGTCTGTTCATAACTGAGGGCATAGCTTGAAGGTGGTGGAGAGAACAGCCGTCCCAATTGACGTTAAATGTAGCGTCTTGGATAGTCGAGCGCATTGGATTGGGCTGCGCGGAGTGGCCCTCACCAAACGTGGCTGCCATGAAACTGATTCGAATGATCATGTCACGAAGTACGTCTTGACCATCATGAGGAAGGAGTTGGCCGCTCTGGGATCACATTGTTTCGAAATGTAAGTATAGGGTGTGTTGGTGGAAGAAAACCGACGCACCCATGGCTGGGCTACTCCGCACCCCGTCCTTTAAATCCGTCCCGTTTACAAAGGCCTGTAGTTCCGGGGAAAGTTGGGAAAGCTTCAATCGCAGGTATGTGATTCGAGCTTGGTCTTCAGGTCGTAGAGGCCCTGGGTGCGTCGTCAAACGGTTGAGTTCCAGCATCATGCCCTGTGCCTCGCGCATGTCGAACATAAGCTGGGAATCGTCCGAGAGTTCGAGTTCTGGAAGCATCGACACTATTTCATCGTGTAGGCTTCTCCTGTCCAGGTTCAAGCCAGAGTTCGTAGTCGTCCGGGATAACAAGCCTTCAGTATCAGAATCCCCAGTTGGTTTCGGCTGTTTGACGAGCTTGTGGAGGGATATTTGCGTTGGGGAATACCCATTTTCGAGAGAGGAGGCTAAACACAAGCCATCAGCAGTTGAACCATCCAACCATAGTTCAACGCACCGTTTCTGCGCCGTTTCCAGAGCACGAAGAAGAGGGTGGCAAGCGCCACAACCAGAAGACCAATCAAGCCAAAGACAATCACAGATTGTGTTGTGGATAGAGCCATCGTCAAGAGAACATTGCAAAGAGGCGGAGACTGTGACTGTCTTGCGCAACAGCAGTCATGATCAGACGTGCCACATCACAGACCGGTGCAGCGAGGCGTGCATCGCCCGGCGTATTTGGGGAACTCGGAGTTGCTGGAAATGAGAGAGGGAATATCGGTGAGCAGTGAATTGAAAGAGATGACCTGACTTATCAGACAAGGACGTTGCCTTCCATAACGCAAGGCGAAGACGATGAAACCGGTGGGGAAAACAAATAGAACCGAAATCATATTCCGAGCGATTCGGATCGGATCCGACCAGGCCAAATGGAGACTCCCGACGCCTTGGTGACCGACTCTGGGCGCATCAAACTCACCCCTTGCTCCACAACAGTCACGACACGTCCGCAGCTGGGATTCGAAATTTCGCCACTGTGATACCCAATGCGCTGGTGGCCTATCAACACCTCCACTCTG
Organism: Coprinopsis cinerea okayama7#130; assembly: GCF_000182895.1. Taxonomy (NCBI): domain Eukaryota; kingdom Fungi; phylum Basidiomycota; class Agaricomycetes; order Agaricales; family Psathyrellaceae; genus Coprinopsis; species Coprinopsis cinerea. Next base: position 1,938,610 of record NW_003307535.1, read on the forward strand.
GAGTCTGTCCACAGTTTCTCCTCCGTACAGTAAGCTAACCGTCGTGGAAATCCGACAGTGATCTGACTTTATAGACTGAGGCAGATGTCCGAGTCCCGAGAGCAATGAAATGGGAACTCTACTTCAATCTTGCGCAGTGCAAGGGATCTATCCTTGGAAGAGAATAAAACACAGTGCCATTCCAGGGCAGCCCGTCCGGACTGCTTCTGACGGCGGCGCTGATGCCTTATGTTCCAGGTACAGTACTAGTCAACATCCCAACCCGTAAGTAAGTACTTACTTACTCATCTCATGCACCACAGTCGATGCTGATTCCCAGGCGCTTCTTGTATCGTGATTGACAGATGCCATCTTGGATTGTCTTTAAGACGTCTTCACCCCCTTTCCGGCACTGTGTTGTATGCACGATTTGTTGGGAATTTGTTGGGAATTATTTGCCACCGCCCGACCACCACCACCACGGTGAGGTCCTGGCGCTGTTAGCTTTTCTCTCTTTCCCAACACTTTCGCCATCTTCGGGATCGTCATACCCTAGTCGCTCCTTCAACCTACCCTCTTTATGCAGCGTGAATGCCCGTAATAATAGACGACACCCGAATCTCGTACTCGGATGGTTGGCAAATCTCTGGAACCAACGAACGGCAGGAGCAAGGACGCACCCATTTCACGACGACGTCAGGAGCAACCGCCACGATTACTTTTACAGGTGACTTTAGAGCGCTTGTTCTAAATATAAGCCATACTCAGTGCAGCATACAGGGACCTTCATTGAAGCATTCGGAACGAATCCAGCGAGCCATGCCGGAGGTCGTATTGAAGCCCTCTTCATATTGGATGGCGAAACCCCTTTCCGTCTAGAAAGGACCAGCCACGCCAGCGCGTATTATCGAGACTCTTGGTTCAAGCGAGAGAATCTGCCCAACAGAGAACATACCCTGGTTATTCAGAACGTTGGAACACGAGTTCCACTTCATCTGGACTTTTTTCAGATCGAAGGTTCCTTGGTGACACCCGCACCATCGAACCCCCCTCCACCCAACACGCCCTCTTCCCCTCCTGTAGAACCAACGTCATCCCCCACCCCTACTTTTTTGTATGTTTCCTGTTTTAATTCGAGAAACTTCAAGCGCTCAACTTCTTGAACAGCCGCAGTGTCCGCAGCTCTTCCATTGCTGAACCTCCACAGAGTGAGAGGGAGACTCCTACGCCAACGACTAATCTCCTTCAATCTTCTTCAATATTACCTGACCTGGACGAGTTATTGACGACGACGACTCGGGCCGTGACCGATAGCAGCAGGGAGAGGGGGAGTTCTAGTGGACGCAGCGAAAGTACGGGTAGACATACGGCCGACCTTCAGACCACAGTGACGGAGCTGCAGGTGGTCACAACCTCTATCTCCGGTCAGCCTGTGGAGATCACGTTGGACGGGACGAAACCATCTGGCGGAATTTCTTCAGGCTTGCCTATTGGAGCTGTGGTTGGAATCTCCTTGGGAGCGGTCGCGCTGCTCATACTTCTCGCCATTTTCTTGGTACTTTTGTACCGTTGCCGTCAGAGAAGGAAGAGGAGGCTTGGGGGTCACAGGGGCACCTATGCCTACGGTGGTAATAGTGGTAAGTTCGACCTTGCGTTTCCCTTTCGAACGCTCGAACTGACTGACGCCTTGATGCGGCGCATCTCTCCAAGACGCTCCAGGCCTTTTCCCCTATGAAGTGAGCGGCGGTAGACCCCTGACATCAGAGAGCAAGACAGCACTGGTTCGAAGTGCTTCAGACATTGGACGGCCATTCCAACTGCTCGACGACACCGCCAATGGCATCGGAACTCCAGCCACGGCTGCAGGAAACACCTCCAGCTTGGCGCCCAACCCCCCTTCACTGACCCTCGATTTTGCAGATGAGAAATCGCAGCCACTATCCGACTCCATGTCTCCATACACTGCGACGACACCACATGACGGCGGACGCGGTCCTTTTTCCACCCTCGCTAATCCTTCTCGCTTCTCGTCAGGTCTCAGTTCATATCACAACTTCGAGGCCCCTCCTGCGTATACCAGTGGTAGAGACTCTGACTTGTTTCCTGAAGGGCACATAAGTGTCGCCCGAGCGTAGCTCGTTTTTGTTTCGCTGATTGATATGGCATTGCATCTTAACGGATTTGCCCAATTGGGTGCCCCTCACGTTCATATTATCGCCTTTATTTAATTACTGTTACCTCTGTGTTGTACACGCACATACCTTGTGGCCAATTATTCCTCCTGTTTTAGTCACTGTAGTTTGCTGTACGAGTCTTGAGAACTCAACCCACCTCGTGTCTGTCTCTATATGCCACCTAGTCCATCGACCTAGTAGCCCCTTTCTCCGTGCCGTGCCGTGTACATCAAAACCTGGATAGTACCAATCAAACCAATCCCCTGGAAAGGTAAACCTCGCGGGCGCCTAACTGTTAAACGCCAGCAAGCCCGCATAATCGCCGCAGTCTCGTCTTGCTGCGATGCCGGTGACGAGGTCTTGACAGCATAAGAGTGTCGGGAAGGACTTCGACGGATGCCGATGAGTCATCGCAGAATGAATTCCGTTATAAGCTGTCTGGCACTTCTTCCCACCCTCCCATAGAGTCAAATCACCACCTACGCTCCGATAGTCAAACCACTAGTTCAAAGACGCGTTTCTGATCAACCATGACCGGGTCAGGAAAGGTATCTATGCAGTATGGTGAGTATTTGTACTTCGATTTACTCCAACGGCGCAAGTACTTACAGATCGCTTCCCGGCGAGTCGTCCTTAGTTAGGCTTGGGAATTCTGGCCTCAAGGTGTCAAAGATCATCCTCGGATGTATGTCTTATGGGGATCCGAGCTGGCAGGGGTGGGTCTTGGGTGAGGAAGAGTCGTTTAAGCACATCAAAGCTGCGTTCGTAGTCCCGTTGCCGATTCAGTTGACGGAGCTTCGGTACTGATCTGATTCAAGCTACGATGCAGGCATAAATACCTTCGATACTGCTAACGTAGGGACCCGTCAGCATCAGTAACTCTCAATAGTTCATTCACGTTCTCATGGCAGACATACTCCAATGGAGAATCGGAAGTCGTACTCGGTAAAGCGATCAAGAAATTCAACATTCCGCGGGAAGAGATCGTCATTTTGACGAAGGCGAGCTGCAGCATTGACCATTTTGTAGATCAACCAGTTGCTGACTCAAGATATAGGTCTACTTTGCTGTTGGCAAGAAACTTGGAGACAACGCGTTGCACGGGTCCGATGCAGACAGCAAGGGATACGTAAATCAATATGGGCTCAGTCGAAAGGTTCGATCTTGTCGGATGTATCTCAATAACTATCTCTATGGATTGACCGTTCGCGCAGCACATTTTCGACTCCGTTAAAGCGAGTCTGGAGCGTCTCCAAATGGATTATATTGATGTCCTCCAATGTAAGTACTACTTCGATCCAACGAGTCTCCAGTAACGCTGAAGGCCAATGAACAGGTCACCGATTTGACTACGATACCCCAATCGAGGAGACCGTGAGTGGCTTCTACTCGGCCTCTACATCAATGTTTCTCAAGGGACATGGATAGATGCAAGCCCTGCACGACGTCGTCCAAGCTGGATATGTTCGCTATATCGGCATGTCGTCCTGTTGGGCCTGGCAATGTGCGTTGCATCTCTCATTTTCGAGCTGCGAAGCCTGATGTTCTTCTTCCCAGTCCAAGCTATGCAAAGTATTGTCATTTTAAAGCCTCTCCAAGCTCGCTCACTCATTGCCGTCACCGCCTTTAGATTATGCGATCAATACTAAGCTTACCCCTTTCATCTCCATGCAGAACCATTACAACCTGCTGTACCGAGAAGAGGAACGGGAGATGTTCCCGACTCTCAAAGTGAGCAGCATGGCCTTCTGAGTTCAATATCGTTTCACTAACCTCTGTACTTTGAATCAAGTACCTTGGCGCTGGCGCCATTCCATGGTCACCCCTCGCTCGTGGCCTTCTCGCCCGTCCACTTCAAGGCGGAGATCAAACTACTCGAGCTGGCATCGACGAGTACGTCTTCACGCGCCACTTTCATTTCCCACCTGACGATCCGCTCCAATAGCACTTTGAAGGGATACAAGGTTGCGGAGGGAGGCCAAAAGATTATCTCCGCGTGCGTTGAGCTAGACAGCGATCACTGATTTGGTTCATCCTGATTTGGCATCCATCTCACAGTGTCGAGTCAATTGCAAAGAAACGCGGAATTACGATGGCTCAGGTAGCGCTTGCGTGGATACTCTCAAGGCCAGGTGTGTATTTCAACCTTTTATGAACGGGGGAACCTAACGAATCATGACTTTGCAGGTGTAACTGCTCCTATTGTGGGAACAACCTCTATCGCGAATTTCGAAGATCTCCTCGGTGCGTAGAAAACCCATCTCTCTTCACCAGGGATCCTCTGACCATACCGCAGGCGCACTCAACGTGAAACTCGAGGAAGAGGAGATCAAGGAATTGGAGTCCCCGTATGAGGCTCAGAACGTATTCGGCCACTTCTAAGGATGGCGCTTATTTAAGCGCCCACCGTTCGTTGTTTTCGAGAGAGCAGTACCTCTTCCTTCCTCAAACCACTTACGCACGCATATTACTCATAACTATCTCGCCGTGTCACTTTCACTCGTCAAATCAATTTTCGATGTGGAGTATAGTACAAGACCGTTTCTTACAGGAAATCAAGATCAACACATTCTTTCGTTCTTCTGAAAACCGTGGTAATTTCATCTCGCTCTGCCACGGGAACTTTAAATCCTTCTGCAGCCAGCTCAAGGAGTGCCAAAACAACCCATCGTTGGCTGACGGCCCAATCCGGCTCGGTAATGACGTGTATCGAGGCCACGAAAGTGATCTCCAAAACCGAATAGACCAGGAGAAGCAGGCGCTCGTCTGCTTCAAACTCCATGAGACGAATTGAGCGGACAGGGCAAAGGTGGAAAGCGACGGCCAAAGTCGACGGGTCGATGATCTCCCTCTCGAAATCACCCCTTTCGTCGAAGATTGTGGTTTTGGCTAATGTGGTGTTGGTCTCTACCATTCTGAATTTGTACTTTGAAGGACCGCCGATGTCGCCGAGTTCTGTGTATGCAGAGGCCTCCGGGGAGAAGATTATGGCTCTGGGAGAGCTTTGGTCTCGGAGAACGAAAGCCCACATCCCAAAGCGTGGGTCCGTAGATCGAGCGCCGATGCGATTTCTGCTGTATTGAACGAGATGGAGAGATGCTTTCCTGGTTGGCTTGGATGTGGGAGTTGTTGCGTCGTTTATTTGCTTTCTGGACATGTTTAAATTCTGAGATGATGGATTTGCGGGACTGTTATTAGTTGGGACATGTCAACTGGGCGTTTATAACATCTCCGGGCTGGCCAGCGCTTTGACACTGCTGGTCCCAGAGGTATTGGCAACTGTGGTCCATGCGACTTCAGCCTGGCAACCGCGGACTTTACCTGACATGTCCGAGTCCACACATTTGTAGGGATGGTCCAAGCACGAACAAGAACCAATAATTATTTCAAGCTCTATATTCTCTACAATACATTTCATCCCGTGTAGCACAAGGGATAATATCATAACCAATCAATCACTTTCCTGTTCTTTCTGATCGGAAAGATATGCTTTCTGTTTAAACAAACTTCTGCACGATTTGGTCCCATGTCAGGACTGGAACGGAGAATCCAGCGTCAGAAAGGGCAGCAAGCGATACCCCGACCCAGCGCTGACTGACGATCCACTCAGGCTCTGTAGGTCCGTGTACAGCTCGGCGTAAGGCGCCTCTCAGCGTCGCTTCCAGCCTTTCAATCGCATCCTGCCTTTGATCCTTCGAATCAAATGTAAACTTCTCCAGACGGATATCCATTCGGCAAGGGAGGTGGGGTGCCAAGTCGCCTTCCGTCTCTTTCAATTGCTTCTTTGACACATACTGAGGATCTTTGGGTTTGTCCATCTTGGCAGAGTCGACTTGGAATTTCTCGATCGAGTAGACGTAGAGAGGTTGTGCTGGAATATCCGGATTGGTCGAGCCGCGGGAGAGTGTGGTGGGAGATGCTTTAACGTAGAGCACGGTCAGGGTTGACTCGCGGCCCTTCCTAATTGCGAGAGCCCAGGTACCCCTCTCTGGAGTGTATTCAATGGTTTGGCCGTATCGTCGCGCGTAGTGGACGAGCTTCAGGGTGATGGTCAGGGGGTTCTGTTTGAAGAGCTGTTTTGCTTGAGCGAGGTGCGACATGTTGGCCAACTTAAAATGAGGGGAGAGGGGAAAAAAGAAACGAGTCGTACTGTACAGGAATCTTAGTACGCTTCCCATTTATACAGTTGAGGTGTGGCAGAAGTGTCTTGCGACGTATGTTGCCATTATCATTGTGTCGGTGGGAACACAGTGGCATGAGTTTGGACAATGGCCATACCATAGGCATTCCGCTATTGAATGTATAAAGCTAGCCCTTATCGTGTCCGAGCAGGCTTCAATGTGCAGGAAGGGGCAAGGTTGACATCACGTGATGCGTGGTCGTGGCCGCTTAAGACTTCTTAGTTAACTTAAGATCACCAGCGAGGTCTGACTGTCTGATGGTGCTCGATCGTTGACTCGACTCATCATAGACCGTATCTGTATCTAACTTATAGTTCTATAGGTAGGGCTCGGTATGAAGGAGAGCCTTCCTGCACTGACGCTCGGGAGGCAAAATGGAGCACAGGCTCTCAGCCTTGATTTCATAGCCATAAATCTGATCGTCTCTATGGCCTCTAGTATACTGACGAAGCTCTAGTCAATTGAATGTAAGAACTATGTGGTAGTGAACGATACCATTGCTCTGAAACTGATAAGTGGAGATACGATCACGGTGGACGCCGCCAGGGGGTGTACCGTTCAGAGGGTATTTAAGGGTGGCCATCTCCTTGACTTCCATCGTACCACTCGTTCTGTTGGTCGTGTTTGCGTTGGACCAGGTTAACGCACTCGCTGTTACGTTCCCTCCCAAACAGGTCAAGGTCAGGGAAGAGAAGTGAGTGGGCAGAATTACGCTACATGAGTAGAAGCTGGGAGCTAACGTGACTTATCTCTGTGCGCAGCATTGACTCGGCGCCGATTGCCGCTCGTGATCTTCCAGTTATTGAAGACCAAGCAGCCAAGCGAGGAGAGGTTGTCGAGGCCCGCGAGCCCATTTTTAACCTGGATGCCACTTTAATCAAAGGTGCCCATGGGCACTGGTCTCCTCGGATTGGGAATCGTAAATAGGAAGGAGTCAGACCATTGAATTTGTGGATTTTTGAAACATCCTTACAGTAGTTAACTCACGAGTAACACCTGAGCTTGAAGTTTTATGCCGAGCCAGTAGATTCTTTATTGAGTAAAGAACAGATTAGACATCCATGATTCAGATACCCCTTGATGTATGCTTGACAGAGAAGGTATTAACTGCGAAGGAGCGGTCACGCCCAGATCACATGCTCGACTGATTCTGAGTTAAAAGCTATAGTGCAGGGAATTCCCCCATATCTTCATTTTTTCCTTTTACCGCTATCCGAGTCCAACCCTGCTATGCTCTCTTCAGGACCAGGGCTCAGCTCTGGGCTAAGGACCCGTGACTATGGCGACATGATTATCGACTCTTCTTCGTGCGCATATATTCACTGGAAAGGTCTTGGAATAACTTTGGAGCTGGCAGAAATCTGGTCCAGAGTTGAATGACACTCGATTGGTGCACTCGAACCCCGCGTCAGGTCTCATTGGCAGGACGTTCGATGGGTACTCTTCACTGACGATCATCGAATTCGTGGCCCCCACCCCTGTTCTCCGAGATTGCCTTGGTCCTACTGTCGTCAGCCGAATTCTGCGCTGGTCACCAAGGTCCTCCTACGAATTACAATCATTCTGGTACCTGTCTCCACTCACCTACCCTCGATAATTGGCGAGGGGATTCCATACCTAGGTCCTCAAGGTCGCAATCGACCACGTGCACGAGATAGCCCTATGGTGCACGTAGGTCCGAGTCGGCGCGCATCCACGCGTCGAAATAACGCGGAGTCTCTGAACAAACGCAAACGACCTCTGGAGTCTGGGCGGGCACGAAACAATCCTGATCTCGCTCAGAATTCCTTTGGATCTGCTAATTTCTGCTTTGCTAATGGTTCAATGGGGAGCAGCTTCAAGATTCACCCTTGTTTTCTCTCTGGGGTCGAATCAACTGGACAAGTGATATCATTTCGACAAAGAAAAAGCCACTTCAGAAATCCAAGTTCTGACCAGGAGCAAGCCAGGAAACGATATTTCCGCGACGCGTCAAAACTATTGACACCCGACATCGCCGATGCCCGAGCCTGACCGCATCGGCTGCGCGACAAAGCGGCTGTGACACACGTGGAAAAGACTTGGCAGTGATGCACACGGCACGGCCCAGCTGTCTCCTCATCCTCCTCCGAGTCCAACGCCTTGAACTGTTTACACCGCTCGTCATCCTTTGGGGCGGCATATTCAACTTCCGTAAAGCAGTTGCACAGAACTCCATTGGCCTGACCCACAGATTTCACGTGTAAGCGTTTTCTTACCGGTTATTGCTACCTTATCGTGTTTCTAATACCACAATTTTAGACGCCGACCGTTTCTTGGGGTTTTCGAGCTACGTCGAGTAAACACCAAACCCGAACATTAAGGTCGTTTGTTTCCGCCCAGTCACCAGCTTTCTTCCTTCCAGTTCGCCAGCAACGAACGTAGCCCTCAACGGAACAGTAGACGTTCCTGACAGGACGTTGCAGCAACCCAGAAGCCACAGGCCTTGATAGGATATCGAAGATGGCATCGCCCGCAGTCTCCTCCACGCAAGCTGCCGTAGCCGCGGTCCAGCAATACCTCTCGCCTCTCCTCGAGCAGCTCTCGAAAGTCAGCGCCCTGTTCAACTTCAACCCCGCCATGGTCAAACTCTTGAAGGCGGTCGTCTTCGTGGTCTTCGTTCTCAACATTCGGTCATGGCCTTTGGTTTGGCACGGTGCGTCCCAATCTTTCCGATGACGCGTGCAGCGCTGACAGACTCAATGCAGTTCGCATCTGGCGCTGGGCAATCTTGAAACGTTTGGATTATCGTCTATTCCGCATACGCACTGCTCTGCACTCGAAGGAGAAGCGAGGGAGACTGGAGGACAAATGGGTGGAGAATTCGATTGCATTGGGAGCCCATCCCTTCAAGTATACGTCGTCGTATCACACCTATGCCAGTACGTGTTGCATCGACAACCCAATGGTTGCTTCTGACTGACCATCGCCCCGCTCGGCAGGCTTGGACGAAAGCGACTTCAACATGCATCTCAGCAACTCTAGCTACGCCAAAACGTTGGATTCTGCCCGATTTAAGCTGGCGGTAGAAATGTTCACTCCTTTCTTCCGAGGTGGAGGATGGATTCCGTTGGCCGGTGCGTTTGACTCCCCCTCCTCCGCTACTCGCCCCGCTAATCCACTTTCCATCACAGCTACGCAATATCATTTCATCTGTGAAATTCCCATCTTGGCGTCATACGAAGTTCGCACAAGTCTTGGTGCTTGGGATGGCAAATGGGTGAGTTGTATCCCCGTGCGGCTGAGATCGTGTTTTTAATGCCATCCAACCAGTTCTACCTCGTTTCGAAATTCGTCATGCCCGCCAACAAGTCGAAGAAGAAGCGAAAGTCGAGACCTGCCGCCGCAAACGGAAACGGAAACCCTGACTCCATGGCATCCCTTCGAACTCCCTCCTGCGAAGACGACGTCTCTTCTGGAACCTCTACCCCAGTTTCTGGATCCTCCGCCACTCCGAACCCCGTCGGCGCCAACGGCCTCGCTGCCCAGCTCTTGAAAGCCAAGGCCGAATCCGCAAACGGAAACGCAAACGGCACTGCGACGCCCTCATCCAAGCGACCCGAACACGACCACCTGGACATTGAAGAACCCGACGGCGCACAAGTTCACACAGTCGCCATCTCCCGATGCTGCTTCAAGGTTGGAAGGATCACCGTCCCCCCAGCATTGGTGTTCGCGTTGTGCGGTATGAGTTCGGAAGGCGCGGCTGCATCCTCCAGCTCGGTTGTCTCGGCGAAGAACTTCAAGCCTAGTCTGCCACCCCATTGGCCTGCGGTTCGGGCCACCTGCTCGCCCTTCAACGCGAGCGCAAAAGGCAAAGGAAGGGCCAAGGTTGGAGGATATGGAACGTTTGACCCTCGTGTGATCAGTCGATTCTTGAAGGGCGGTTGGAAGGAGGTTGAGGACCCCAAAGACAAGTGGTGGGAGCGGGCGTTTGATAGTGTCAGGGAGGAGAATGAGGCTCGTCTGAGGAAGCTGGAGGGTCGGGCGTGAGGGACGTCGATGTGCAACGGAACCAAGTCGGCCAGCGATGTTTAGTGGTGTGGTCGACGAGCGTCGTCGGTGATGCTCTTTTAATTTAAACGATAATCTTTGGACTTTAATTAGGTAGTTTACAGTATCGATATGGATCCGTTAATCTTTCGAGTCTACTGTCGATTCTAATCTGCGTTAAGAAGCGTCATCTCAGCTGGCACATCCGCAGTTTCGTTTCGTCGGGAAGGGTTTTTAAAAAGTAAACACACGGGGCATGCGAATACCGAAGTGAAAGCAGGTGTTCTTCAATAATCGTCATTTAGACGCTTGTTGGTTGACGGTCACTAGCCACTGCAACCACTACGCACCATGGAATCATGAGGCGTCCCTCATACACTTCACTCTGAGACACCGCGGCATCTCGCCCTCAAACACTCAACGACAACAACTCAGGAGCGACTGAAAAAAGGTAAATGGCTCCATCCTCGCTTTGAGCTCAAGCTGACAATCTGCGACAGGACCTCACCTCGGACGGCTCGCACTCACGGGGAAAAAGGAAATGGATGGCGAGTTTGTCGAGGTCACGTTCGAGGATTTCACCTCTACCTATCTTCCTTTCGAGCCTCAAGAGAATGAAGTAGAGGCGGCGGTCGACAGGCTGCTGCTTCCGGTGGAATCTCCCAGTTCCACTGCCACTGCCATTCCCACCACCGACAGCCACATCGACCAACCCCTTCGCCGTTCGGCGCGTCAAAATCCCAGGAAACAAACGGCTGAGCGCGAGGAACCGACCAGCATCTTGGAGCAGACTTTTGATGGCCTTCGCTTTGGTCATTATCGTCAAGCTCCCGGCGGTGCAGGTCTGACAGAGGAAAAATCGTTCTCCTCCATCGCAAAAATAGCGACCGCCGTTGCTGAGGGACCAGCGCCGGCCGGGCGAGAACGTAACTCTTTCGTCTATGTGGATTGCCCTCGAAGAAAGATCCGAGGGCGCAACCATGGGTCGAACAACCTTATCGATAGCGCGATGGCGTCAGGAGCTGCCACGTTGGGGGCTCTCGACACTTCGAAGATTGCTCTCGTGGGCGAATACAAGCTACACTGCGTCGATAAGATCAAGGTGAGTATAGAGATGTTTTTCGACGCACCAATCTCAAGCCATCTTTCACAGAACGCGAGGGAGGCGGTCTCCGCCAACGTTCAAATCATGAACGACGATGTACGACGCACTCATTGCTACGGGGTACGCGAGCTTCCTGATTATGACCAAATTCCACCACATTCATGCTGATCCTTTGGCAGATGACCATCGAAGACGACCAAGTCAGGCTGTGGTTCCATTGTCGATCCCATTCGGCTGTGTCCGAGCCGTTCAGTTTTGTCAAGGTACGTACTGGGACTTATACAACCTGCAAACGAACATAAGGCTGACGTTGAATTCCAGGAGCCTAAGAAATTCATCAAAGTCCTCCTATCATTTCTTTTTGCAACGGAGGAAGAACTGGGCTACAACCCAAAGGTCACTCGCGTCAACGACGGTTACATTTTCGAGCTGAACGGCACGGACAGTACTCGCTTCTTCCGCACACAAGGTGCTCCTCTCTCCGAGTACCGCTCCAGCAACATTACAGGTCGGATGACTCGTGTCTGGAAGGTGGTTGAGGTCATATCGAATTCCGAGAACGCTGCGAAGATCGGGGAGATGCCCTTCGTTCTAAAAGACGTATGGATCGAGGAGGGGGCATCGACGGAACGCGAAGTTCAGGAGCGCATGTTCAAGGACATCGAGGAGAAATGGAAAGACGTCAATGTGGACACTGACCCTCGTTTCCAAAAGGTGCAGGCTGAAGCGCGGAAGCTGAAGGCCGAAGTTCTCAACAAAGGCTACAAGAAATGGTTCCTTACCATTAGGGTGGATTGTGTTGGCGGAACGACCAGGCTCGCGCCGCGGAATGCTCCTCGCCGCAGGGGCCTGTTGCTCAAGGAGCAGGATGTTCCGCCACCTGGATCCCATTCTGGTACTACACACCCATTATCGCAGGCCCAGTCGCCCGATCTTCCCCGACAGTTCGCCGCAAAGAAGCAGTATCGCACCGTCGTCGAGGAGGTGTGCACTCCTGTCGGAGACCTCAAGCGATCAGACCAAGTCTTTCACGTTCTTTATGGAGCCATTCAAGGTTAGTGGGCTTGTTACCTTGCATCGAGAAGTTTCGCTAACCTTTTGATACCAATAGCGCTTCTATTGATGTTTGTCGGCCGCTGGGTTCATCGGGACATCAGTTCTGGCAATGTACTTGGCCTCCTTGAGGCTTCCGCCGACTCTGGGGAGCGGTACCAGGCCAAACTGGGTGATTTGGAGTATGCGAGGCGATACCCTCCTGCTGATGACTATGTTGCCGGAACTGACCCGAAGGTGGTGCGTTGGTTTTTCTCTTGCGGTAGACTATTCATGGCCTTTACCTGCTTTCAGGGAACGCCATTCTTCATGCCATGCGAAATTCTACTTGGCGCCCCTTTTCGGGATGAAGAGGACGGCGAGGCCGGCGAGGACGATGATTTATTTCAGGGCGTAAGCCAGAAAGTCGTAGCCCCCATAGTTCATCACTTCCTCCACGACTTGGAATCAGTCTGGTGGATCGCGGTATGGACGCTACTTACCCGCATCTCCCACGGCCCAGCCAAAGACTTAGCCGACCGCATTTTCCTCAACGACATCAGAGCATGTAAGGACTCGGCGAGGATCAAGTTTTTAAAGAAAATCAGCATCCGTCCCCATGTTCTGACCGGGCTCGAAACAGCTGCTGAGGTACTGGAGAACTCGGGAGGAAAGCTGCGCCACCGTCTCTACGAACATGGTAGAGCATTGGATTTGGGATCCGCGCTGGATTCCGACGCTGTGAATGCTATCCACAGCCGAGGCTTTGCAACCATGGTCTTCCAGGGTGGGCGCCTGTATTTGACCTGACCCTACGCCCAGCCAAAGCAGCAGACAACGTTCAGGCTCCCTCTGGAGATAGCGCTGAGCCGGCGCGCAGGAAGCGCGGACGCGACGATGCGGAGTTTCACACTTCCGCAGAGTCCAACTCATCTAATGCAGAAACGGAACCCAAGTCGTCGAAGTCGGACCAGCGATGTGGTGCTGTGGTCCATGGGAGCCGCCGGCGATGGCCTTTGGTAATTTAAACGCTAATCCTTAGACTTTTATTTAGCTAGTAGGTTACAGTATCGATATGGACCCGTTAATCTTCCGAGTCTAGTTTCGATTGTAATCTGCGTTATCATCCGCGGTTTCGTTGGGAAAAATTCTAATTAAGCAGGGCAGATGTTGTCGGATGCTTACATTGCACAGGGGACATGCGAGCAGAGAACTAGACATGAATCATCATTTCCTTCCCTTCCTTCCAAATCTGAACCAGTTCTTAAAGCCTCTAAAGTGGTTGGGATGTGTTCTCTTGAGGTGTCGAGAGACTCCGGGGCGCCTCGCAGGAGAATCTGAATCTGAGACTGCTCGTGCTGTCACAGCATTGGATAACATTAGGAACTCGAGGTGAGGAGAGGATGCAGGTCTAGGTGGTACTCACATAGCATATCCACTGTCCTGTAGGTGGCGATCTGGTCGAGGAGTCGATCAATTTGTCCTGGGGTGAAGGTTTCCATACAGCTATCGAACGAATAGTCCATGAAGTTCTCTGCGAAGAGCGTAAGAGTTGCCGTTCTTGCGGAAGAGAGTAGATCGAAATGGTACTTACGGACGGGATCTTTTCCTTCACCAGGGCAGGTATCCCGGTCAGCCGGACATCCGCTTGCAGGGGAGGCTTCGGCGGGAGTATCGTCGACTTCGTCTCCCAACCCCGAACATCCGCCTTGGAAGGTATGGTACAAACCAACCCAATGTCCTACTTCGTGAGTGAGCGTCTAAATATTTATAAGTGTCAGTAGGTATCCAATCATCTCTATAACTTGTCCATTCACCTGGCCAAGGTTGAAATCCGGTGTACTTCCTCCTGGAAGCGTAGAGAACAGAAGGACTACACCATCGTCCTCTGGTGCAAATTGAAAGGAGCTGGGAAAGGTGGCATATCCGAGGAGTCCAGCGCCAGGTCCTTCTTCGAAGCTGTGCACCGTGAACGGAATACCGCGCTCGTTAGCCGCCCGTGTGAGCTCGTTTCGAAGATTCGAATCCGACTTACCCGACGGTGTAAACATTGAGATCAGCTGCACCTCCCTGCCTCAACGCAGCCTTCATCTCATCCTGTTCCACAGTCTCCGGAGCAACACTCCCAAACCAAGTCGCATTCACGTTCCTCGTCACATCTTTTAACCTAAACTGTACACCGCTCGGTTTGAAAGCGGTGTTGAGCACGTCCATCTGCTGTGCGATCACATCGTCGCTGATATTTCCTCCCTCTGGTGTTTCATCTTTGGAGACGATGTGGAAGAAGACATTGATTGGGGGAGGAGGTGCAGCGCGGAATGAGGAGGATGCGGCGACTCGGTTGAGTCGGAAGTCTTCCTCCAAGGCTTCTTTGGTTGCTTCGTCGATCTCGTTACCGCAGCCCCGTCGAGGGGTTTGGCGCGGTGAGACGAGTGCGCTCACGGAGATGATGGATAAGGAAAGGGAGGATACGAGGAAAACGAATGATTTGAATAGCATTGCGAAGAATAGAAATGTTCGACCTAGCGAACAGAAATAAGGAAAGTGGAGCAAAGGAAAGGAAATAGGTCGATCTGGTGAGCTGAAGGTGGACACTGTCGCTGTGACATATTTACAGGGTCAAAGAGCAGTGCCCGCAGTGTCGAAGATGGTAGTTAAATCATCTTCTTCAGCCATCACTATCATCTATAGATCGTTGACAAGAATTTTCAAGCCCTGACCTGAAAGGGTGATCACCAGATGAAATACACGGGCCAGGAGCTGCAGTTGCGAGGTACCTTCCAACAGATTTTTGATGAGGTCTCCTCAGAATCTTCAAAATCAGGAGAGCCGTTCAACTATCATGATATATATGTTCTTCAGTCTGTGCACTTTCAGGTCCGCGAGCACGGTATTGACCGTTCCTCCGCTACAGCGGGAAGATAGCAACTGTCGTTCTGCACCCAGATAAACACAGGAATCCGAAGAAGAAACATTGTTAACGAAATACGACCGTCCTACGAATGATCGAGAAGTTGCTCAGAATCTATTTCTCAACTGAGCAGAATGAGTGAATGCTCGTCGAATTTCTTGCGTCCCTGTGAGGAAGGCAGGTTTAGCTTCTCGGTCTTTGCAGAGGTGGGAAGCAGAGGAAGATCATATACCGGGCTGTGAGGTCCTGAATGTTGCGATCTGGTCCAACAAACGTGCGATCTGTCCGGGGGTGAAGGTGTCCATGCAACTATCGAATGAATAGTCCATATAGTTCTCTGTACAGCTCTAAGTGTCAGCGAAGAGACTTCTCAGGGATACCGATTTGGATACTCACGGACGGGGTCAAGCCCTCCACCGGCGCAAGTGTCACGAGCAGTTGGGCACCCACTAGCAGGCGATGCCTCGGCGGGTGTATCAGCGACCTCGTCACCGACTCCCAAGCAGCCCCCTTGGAAGGTGTGGTAAAGTCCAACCCAATGGCCGACCTCGTGGGTAAGGGTCTGTTGGAGATGAATAACAGAACCTCCGAGTTGAAACACCGGGACACTGACCTGACCGAGATTGAAGTTTTCAGTGCTTCCGCCAGGTAGGGAGGAAAAGAGCACGACCACGCCGTCGTCCTCGGGTGCGTTTTGGAAGTCGCTAGGGAACGTTGCATAGCCCAGAAGTCCTGCCCCCGGGCCTTCTTCGAAGCTGTGGGGAGTGATCACTCGTTGACATAGGCCAACAAAAGCGATGGAGAACATACCCGACAGTGTACACATTGAGATCAGCTGCACCTCCCTCCCTCAACGCGACTTTCATCTCAGTTTGAAAGTTGGTCAGAGGTCCAACACTCGCAAACAAAGTTGCATTGACCGTTCGAGTGATCTTCTGCAAAGCGAACTGAACGCCGGTAGGCTCGAAAGCGGTGTTCAAGACACGCATCTGCTCTTCGATCGTCTCTTCGCTGACATTTCCGCCTTCTTCGGTTTCGTCTCTGGAGATGACATGGAAGAAGACATTGAAGGGCTCGGGGGGTGCCAGGGATGCACCAGAGGCAGCTACTCGGTTAGCCTGGAAGTTTTCCTCCAAACGGGCTTGAGTGGCTTCGTCGATCTCGTTTCCGCAGCCTCGTACACGAGGGACTGCCTGTCTCACGACGGCGGCGTTGGCAAACAGGTGACTAGAGGCGGCCAAAGCGACGGCGGCGCGGAGATATTCCTTGAAGAACATGATCTAAGGAAGTAGATTCGTACCAGCGAAAACAGCGAAGGTAATGAATGAAGAAAGCAGGTAGAAAGGGAATTGAGAAGGCAGTGACATTCGGTCTGACTGTGAGGAACTTATAGATGAACAGAGGAACCGGGGGGCCTGGTCACCAGAACGCTCGGTGAAGCTGGCTTCCGACGACCATCAGCAGTGTATCGAAGATGGAGCACTATTTTTCCGCACCCATGGCTGCGTGCGAAGCGTATCTCAGCGAGGGAGAAGCCTTCGCAGTTGCCTTGATGATATCCTTGAAATCAATGCAACGAAGATGGGTTTCAGCGGAGTTCTTCAACGAGGTAAAATTAAATGAATATGCTTTTCCTCTCGTTATTTTCTTCGCGCTCGAGATTGATAGCTTCTAAAGAAAGGCCGCGAATTGAAGTACTGCAGTCTGGC
The DNA here is from genome assembly GCF_000182895.1 of Coprinopsis cinerea okayama7#130. Lineage (NCBI taxonomy): Eukaryota > Fungi > Basidiomycota > Agaricomycetes > Agaricales > Psathyrellaceae > Coprinopsis > Coprinopsis cinerea. The sequence goes on from NW_003307535.1 coordinate 1,955,712, forward strand.
CGCGATAGTAGTCGCTCAATGCTCGCCCTTACCATCGTCTGTGCAATAAGAGGGTGCAGCCCGCAGTGCCGCAGTGCCGAAGGTTCAATCAATCCATCATGATTTGCCATCGTTTTCACGATGCCGGGAGATCCGAGAGGTTATGTACCGGAGGTAGGTATCCCTCCACGACTTGACAAGGCCAATGTGGGTATGACCAGCCTTCATAGAGACTGGGTGGGCGCGTTAATCTCCATAATCCTACTATGATTTCCGGCTTAAACCAAAGCGATTATAATCACAATTTTTGTACCGACCCTTAGTTATACACACCAACCGCCCACAAAGGCGACCTGCAAGGCATAAAAGCTAGCAACCGTCGCGGAGGGTCCCACTTGACAATAAGTCCTGTAAATTATAACACCCCTTTATATTCTTCATTTCATGCGCCTGTATCACAAAAGGGAACTCTTTGGCTTTATTCTTTCCAGCCCTTATATATAGCTGGCAGTGCGAAGGCTCGAGAACATCAAGAACGAGAAGGTCAGAGGTGCCACCCTACTTCCCAGTTAAGAGGAGCCAGAGAGGTCAGTTTACTAGGTTTCAAACTTGGGCGTCGTTTAACTTACGAGTTTTCCTACAGCTGAGCACCCGATCTATTTTGCCGGTGGTATAACGTGACCCCTCTCACATCCAGCACATATGCGCAAATTTCTAAGCTCTCTCAGCTTCAGGTCGAAGCCAGGGCGCTCGGAGGGACGTTCCTCGAGACACTCGGACGATGATTGGAAAAGGAGTCGAAGTGAGCGCGTCACTGTAGTTCTGAACACGCCAGACTCGGACTCGCCTCCCAAATACGAGTGGGACGTTTCCACTCGTGACAACAGCCCCTCCGATATGAACCCGCGAAAATGGGCAACGGAAGACGGAAGTGATGCGGTCCTGCCCCCAAGAATTCCCCGTGGCTATTTACCGTCGACACAGTTTGGGCCCGTACTTCCGTCGTCTCAGGAGCCATGTCAGACTGACGACCGGTATCCTAATATCTCACAACGAGGATCGCCTTTGGCTGGGACTTCCCAGAGTTCCCAGCCATCACAGATTTACCACAGAGCTGCCGCCTATGCTCAATTGACAGCCAACCAATCTGCTCCAACCTTTCCTGTTCCTTCTATTCCTATCATCATACCCACCATCAATGGCCCACAAGCTCGAAGCTGCTCCCGGGCTTCCAACGACCACAGAGTTCGAAGCGGATTTGGTCGCTCGAACACTCAAGATACCAATGGTTCTGAAGGCGAGGTCAGGGAAGTAACAGCCAAGCTTAAAGCCGTTCCAGCTTCCACTCTATCGATAGTATCATCATCGAGTAGAGGTGTGGGCAGATCAGGGTGGTCTTCGACAACAGAACAATCGAACAACATTCGGTCGCCCATATCAACGCCCCCCACAACTGTACCGACTATGGCGTCAACCGGGAGCCCCACTGACAACAAACGAATTCGAAGAGGTACAACACGGATCTCTAGAATGCCTTCACCTGCAACTATTCCTCCTTGGCCTGTAGCCACCGAGCCGGAAAAGATTCCTGCCAGCGTGCGTAGGGTGCGCGGTGCCGATGCAGCTCAACAACGGGCGAAAGTGCCCTCCGAGTCGGAGTGGCAGGGACTGAATCGCTATCCGCCGCAGGGCGGGCGAAATTCTCAGTCCATTCTTGGGTCTAAACAGATGGCCGATCCCCAGGAAGACTTGACGAAGGTGACCATCACAAGGCCAAGAGACTTCCAGTTAATGGCCCACAGCGCCCGAGTACACCCACATAGAACTACTGCGTTTGTGCCCTGCGACTCGAGGAGAAGGATGCAAGCGACGGCTGAAAGAGACGTAGCTGACCAGCTGATGAACGTAACTGTGACGATTGGAGGATGTATCACCCAGCTAGAAAACATCACCGACGCCGTCCAGATGCAACGAAAGCGATACGGGGGTAATGGGTGGGGCCGCCGGGATACCCTTAGCTCCCGAGATTCTTCAGTACCAAACATCTTTGTCGAAGCACCGACGCCGAAAACGCGTAGCTCCCTTGCAGGAAGCCTGACTAGATCAAGATACGATTATTGACGACTTTTCTACACGACAAGTCACGAGCAAAGAATGAGGAACGAACAACGTTAAAGCCTCTAATGACGTTTACGACTGCCCTACGACTAATGTACATTCCATACGATAAAAGACCTTAATGTCGTACATACGAATGAAAGCTAGTTTTATTTTGATACCCTCCTAAAGCATAGCAAGATCTCCAGGCGTATCTCTTCCCACTGACACCATCGACGACAACCCACGTGGGGTTATGTTGCAACACCCTCCATACCACGTATTGCTCGCAGTTCTTGCACATCCTCGCCTGGGAGCCCCATTTATCCGTCGCGTACGTCTCTATTTCGACATGCACCAGTCCTAACCGCTCGCATTGCTCGACGACAGCGGGAAGCGATTGCGCTTCCGCGCAGTGCCCATGGTCCCAACTCTGCTCCGCAGAATACGGAGGGGCGACACTAGTACCCCAGGACAACCTCCTGCGGTAAGCTCTAACACTCTCAGCTACCTTGAACACCTTCTTCCCATTCCCATGCGGACCAGAAACGCCCAAATGCGGTCGGATCGAGGTGTGGTTGGCTCTTGAAACCGAATACTTGGAAGGTGCTGCCCCCAGATTGCCCCCATAGCTGAAGTTGTTGTCGATGCGAAATTGGTCGAGGAAGGCAATGCAGTTCGCCCTCGAGATATAGAATAGAGGGTGAACCCACATTGCCTTCGAGTGAAGCTCGGCCTGGATGGAGTCGATGTAATGGGGGTAATCTGGGGGAAGTCCTAGGGAGCTTAAGAGAGACGAAAACTCCACCGAGTGATTGGCTGTAAATGTGAGAAGGGTGGGTGATGGCCAGGACATGGGAGAACCTGAACCAAATGGTCATTGTCAATCACCGCATATGCGTGTAAAACACACCTACCTGTTTGAGATGAGAACATCTATGAGTGAGGGCAGAGATAAAAGAAGGAACTTTACCCCCTCGCTTTGGTTTCTCTGCGACTATATACCAATTGACAAGACCGTGCGCTAAAACCGGTGCTGCGCAATGGAAGAAGCTTCGGGCACGGTGCACCTTCTGCCCTAACGAAAGAAACGACATATATGCTTTGCTACCCACTGTACATAAAATGACATGGAGGCGGAATGTACACATCGGGTAATTAACCGGCCAGAAGGAGAGAAGGAGACGACAGGTAATTCTAACTTGCACGCCTAATCGCAAAAATCACTAGTTATGCAACTTCTTCTGATATCTATTCCCATTCGTACCGTCTGTGACAGTCCATCGAGGATGACGTCCCAACACTGCAGATCGAATATACAGGATACAATTCTCGCACATGGACGCTGGAGCTCCATCCTGGCCAACCGCATACGTCTCAATCTCGACTTCCTGCAACCGCAAGTCCTCGCATTGGCGCACCACCTCCGTCAACGCCTGGCTCTCCGCACAATGGCCGTGCTCCCAATACGGCTCAGGGTGGTAATGTGGACGCTGTGGTCCTTGCCACCCCATCCTCCTCCTCCGATACTCCCGCACATCATCTGCCAATGCCATCCCCCCTCTCCCTCCCCCACGCGGCGCAGTAACTCCAAACCGCGGCGAAACCAACCGATTCCTTGCGGTTGCATATGCATACTTCGCAGGGGCTTCGGCCAGATTATCCCCATAAGTTCGGATATTACCCTTTCGAAATTCCTCGAGGAAAGGGAGACACGGTGTATCTGAAGGAAATCCGGTCATCTTCCTCGAGAGGTGTTCAGCGCGGATCGAGTCAATGTGATGGGGATAATCTGGAGGAAGCCCTTCATTCTCCAAAATAGACACAAAGTTGAAATGTGTGTCGCGGAAACGATAAGGGAAGTCGTAATGGAACTGTTGTACCGTCAAGTCTGTCCCCGGTAATGTGTAACCGCCGTGTTTGAGTCGTGTCGCGGGATTCAAGTTAGGCGAAGGATTACATCTCTTCTCAGAAAGCATGAAAGGCTTAGAAGGATGCTGCATGTCGTGAAGGATGGGAAGGGAAGGGGAATCACAAACCGTGAGCACCACGAAGGTGTTCGAAGCTTATATGAGTGGACGAGCGCCTAAATCGACCCACATGACAGGCTGCGGTTGATTTGCTGTATGCTTCGCAGTGGACACGTTCCCAGAGAAGGTGTACGAAGCTCAGAAGGCAATGACCGCAGTGCTATCGAACCTTCCAGAAACCTGCCAAAACGTATAGCCTCAAAAGCTCAAAACCATTGTACATACATAGATTGGAAATACAAGTTCAGTACATTCTGGGATACAAATATAGGGTCGCTGGGATACAAATACATACACGGTCGGGTCACACGTGTTTCTCTCGACGAGAGCAAAAGTTACACGAGCAAAAAGCATAGAGAAACTTACTTTATGTAGCACAATCAATACAAAGAAAAAATTAATCGTTTCAGTTATGGCTTCTCGTCGGAGTGTGAGCTCGTTCCTGAGTGTGGCTGACCGACGAGGCCCTGGGCAATGGCTTCCCGAGGTCAATGACGGAGATATTCGAAGACGTAGGCCTCTTGATAGCGCCGCGCCTAGCCACATCTTCGGGAGGGAGGGGAATGTCGGTATGAACGAAACGGAAGGGCTTGTTGACGTCGGAAACGGATCCGTGAATAGCCTGAGTACTGACATTCGAATCGGCTGGAGAGGACAACTGTTGGGGGCGAACTGTAGAAGAGAAAGAGAAAGCTTGTGAGCTCGTACTCTGTAAAAAGTCGGACCGGCTACGTACTTTCGCCACTGGCACGCATCCTATCTGCAGCAACGCGATCAGAGATCAACTGGCTCATTCCAACTTGAGTGGGATAGCCAGGTAGCACCCCGCCCTCCGTGCCCATACTAAACTCGACACCATCAGCACCGGTCAGAGTCTTCCCATCAGAGGCCCCCGGAGTATGATGCTTTCGTCGAAGAGCAGCATCGCCCCCAGGAACAACATGAGCATACCCCACTTCCTCCCTATCAATCTCGTAGTCGTCCAGATACACAGGGTCCCCGTTCTCGTCGGTCATAAAGCGAGAGTCGAGGGAACGGGAGTCAACGCTCGACTCATCGCCGCTGGCACTGCTCTTGAAGTACTGGGTTTGGACGTTGGCTGGGACGGTCGAACGGGGAGCGGGCGCGACCATCGGCTCTGCGGGCGAAGCAGTCGGCTCCACTACCCCACTATGAACGCAGGGGGAGGTGGATACAGCCCTTCGATGCTTGGGCATAGAGGCATCCAACAGCGCCTGAGCCTCCCTGATCTTCTTCATCCTCTGCTCCTCGTCCTCGTCGTCGATCCCGGAGAGAGACCTCCCAACGGTGGGATGGACGTCGGCGTACTCCTTCGCCTTCTCTTGCTTAGCCATAGCAGCGTTGAATGTGTCTTCGGCCTGCTCGTGACCAGGGGGTAGGGTCGGCTTGACACCAGCAGAGCCTGAGGGCACTCGTCGAGGAGGAATGGGCGGCTTCTGTTTAGACGGTGGCTGGGGAGCCCTACGGACGTGTGGGGGTGCTTGAGAAGGGCTAGTAGTAGAAGACTGAGCGGCCGCTGCAGCAGTGTCAGCCGACATGATGATATCCTCATTCGAAGGAGTCTGCTCCATGGTTCCAGGAGCTGGGTGATCGCGACGGCCAGTCTCTTGCTGTTTATCGGTCCCCGATGGCTGGCCAGGATCTAAAGTCGATGCATTACAGCCCAAGAAGTAGAGGTGGACGATAATGGTACTCACGGAAAAGACCATAGATAGCCTGCTCAGCGCCATGCAAGAACTCAGACGCTTTTCCTTCGATATCCTTCACGACTCCTCCAAACCCACCCATCCCCTCCGTTCGCTCCTTCATCATTCTCGCACGCTTCTCCTCCATCGCCTTGGCCTCCTTTGCGCTGATTTGATGGGTTCGAAAGAGTTGAGGAGGTTGCTGACGCGCCTTCGCGTGACGGTCTTGCTTTCGGTCGGCGTTGAAGATGGTGGTAGGAGACGGAGGCCTCCACATGCCCTCATCAGCATGCGTGTTCCTGGTGAACTGAAGAGTGAGGTAGCCTTCCGCGTCCTTGCTCACGTGGTAGAACCCGACGTGAGAGATATCGGCGTAGAAGCTGAGCATGTCGTCGGGGTGTTCCTGCATCCAGTGTCGTTCATCGGGCAAAACCGCGACGCCAGGCTCTACGATGGTCCCAGGGAGAGAGCCGACGCCGACCTTGGAACCAGAAGGATGCTCGGAGCACGGGAGTTGGTCCTTTCCCGGAGGAAGGTGCGAGTCCAAGATATCGTCTGAAGGAAACGGTCATCAGTGCTTATCTGAAGTGGTGGGTGGAATATACGTACAGGCTGGATGTAACCTCTCCTCGGGTAGCATAGCTACATTTCGCTCACTACGACCTCCAGGCAACGACCCGACGCCAACCTGGGACCCGGACAGAACCTCGGTGGAAGGCATCAAGTTGCGCTTGAGGGGCAAGACGTGGTACCATCCCTCTTTGGCAACGTCGGCGAAGATGGCAGCTCGAGTTTCAGGGTGTTCGGGAGTGACCACCGGGACTAGGTGTCCATGGGACATTCGGCCTCGAAGGGAGGGCGATGTTTCCCTGCAGACAGCCATTAGTCACGATCTCATCAAAAGATGCAGAGGCGACACACCACGACGACTTTGAGAGGGAGGGGAAGAGCTTGCACGAGGAGCTTCATCATGACCAGTGTCTTCATGTTCAGGCTTCTTCCCATCCTTGGAATGACGTTTAGGATGATGAGTCTTGTGACCACGCCCGCCTCGGTCGGTCGTAGCGGATTCTTGTTGGCGGTGGGCTTGTCCATGGGTTCCAGACGCTTCGCGACGAACACCATCAGCAGAAGATGCACGGTGCCCTCCGCGGCCACCAGTCGTGGCGGCGTCGCGATGTCCGCCTCGACCTCCATGTGATCTCCTCCGGCCGTGATGGTGAGAAGGACGATGGTCAAGGCCCAGCTCCTTCCTTTCGTCCGGGAGGAGGGCTACTCCCCTCTCGTTACGATTGCCAGGAAGGGAGCCAACGCCGACGACGGAACCAGACGGATGTTCACGTGAGGGCATCTGGTCCATTCGAGGAGGGAGGTGCGACATCAATATTTCATCTAAAGACGGTCAGGCAACAGTAGAATGGAACCGGGAGAGATACTCACCGGCTGGGTGCAGTCTTTCCTCGGGAGTCAAGGCGACACCGCGCTCATTGCGCTTCCCAGGAAGTGAACCGACTCCAACGATGGAGCCGGACATATGCTCCTCCAAAGGCATCTGGTCCATTCGTGGAGGGAGATGAGAATCGAGGATCTCGTCTGGCAGAAGTTAGAGATAACTACAGGAAAAGAACAACAACAGGGGCTTACCTGCGGGAAATAGTCTCTCTTCGGGGAGCATGGCGACACGCTGCTCGCTTCGCTTTCCAGGTAAAGAGCCAACGCCACAACGAGAGCCAGATGGAACCTCCGAGGAGGGCATTTCCCATTTGCTCATGACGTGATCTACCATGATGTAAATACGCCTTCGTGAAAGGCCATGCCGCAAAAAGGCCCAGTACTCACGTTCCGTGCCTGGGACATGTTCGTGGACGAGGTGATGGGCTTTGAGGTCTACATCTAGATTAGCTTAGAAACGATGGATAAGAAAGGCGAAAGGATACCGTCATGAAGCTCAGGCTTGGAAGACCGTTCTTTGGAAGACTGTTCTTTGGATGAAGGGTGATGAGGCGCCAAAATTTCCTCTGCAACAACATCAGTTTCGACTGTGAATTTAGAGCGAAGATGCATACCAGCAGGGTGAAGTCGCTCTTCAGGGAGGATGGCGACTCCTTCCTCACCCGTCTTGCCTGGGAGTGAGCCTACACCGACCTGGGAACCAGAGGGATGCTCCATTGAGGGCATCTGATCCATTCTGGGAGGCAGGTGGGACATCAGGATGTCAACTGGAGATAGTTGAGACAAACCCATCCTTCAATGACGAAACGACGTACTGGCAGGATGAAGCCTCTCCTCAGGACACAGCGCAACACGCTGTTCACTGCGCTTGCCAGGAAGTGAACCAACTCCAACGACGGCGCCGGACATATGCTCCTCCAAAGGCATTTGGTCCATGCGGGGTGGGAGATGCGAATCGAGGATCTCATCTGGTCAAGAGGGTCAGGTGTATTCAAAAGTTGGGAAAGACTAACATACCGGCGGGAAAGAGTCTTTCCTCGGGGAGCATGGCGACACCTTGTTCGCACCGTTTTCCAGGTAACGACCCAACTCCGCAACGAGCCCCTGAGGGAGTCTCGGTGGATGGCATTTCCCATTTACTCATGACATGGTCTATGACATCGTTACTCCGATTTTCGACGGATATACAAATGTGAGGTACTCACGTTCTATACCGGGAACATGTTCATGTACGAGATGGTGAGGAACACCCACATCACCCCAGTCGGAACCTACGGCGTCGAGCTCACTGGAGGAATCGTCCTCCTGTGGATTGTTCTCGTGAAGCATCCTGCCCCCTTCCTCTGGCGAATAATCTACGAGGGCGTAAGCAAAATGTCGGGTGTCATGGAGGTAAATACCCACCTTCGAAACCTGTTCGATACTGGCCGTAGGGTCGACCGTGCTCGCGCTCTTCTGGTAAAGTTGCGACGCCCGGTTCGGTGTTCTTGCCAGGAAGAGAGCCAACCCCGACGCTCGAACCGGAAGGCTCCTCCTTGGAAGGCAACTCCTGTTTAGAAGGCGACTCTTGAAGATTCCTGAACGGATTGTGGTGCGAAGTGGCTTTGGGTGCCCCGACATTGGAAACAGGGTTAACGTAGGGGTTGTGGCTCGTCTGTGCGGGATCTCCAGCCGTATTGAAAGCGACCCCGAAAGGATGGGCCTGATAATGAGCTTGTCCCTGCTTTCCTCCTTCTGTTGGTTACCGTCAGCCCCGTCTCCAAACTCCACAGGCATGAAAACACACCATTTCTTGGGTGGAAGGCGCCAGGAATCAGATCGTCCGGATCCGAAACCCCGCTGGACATGGATGCAGAAGGCGTCATCCCACGAGGATTAGGTGTCGACCCAGGACCTCCACGGGGCAAATCAGCCATCGAGTTGTAGTCGGCATTTCCAGGATGGCGCTCCAAAGACGGCGGAAAGTTCTTCGAGCGGGCAATCCTGTCGTTCGTCGGGTCCAAAAAATCGCCACCATTGGCACCCGATAGCGTTCCTGATAAGTCTTCAGATTTGTACTTTGCGTTCGACATTGAAATATGAGTATTCGGTGTGGTCAAATGAGGGAGATTGGGCTGTCTAGCGCATCAGAACCTCGACTATATGCTTCGAGCTGTCTCTGAATGTCTCAGGTCTTAGATCAGCTTGGAGTATCCTTTGCTCCAAAGGTCTCTCCAGCGTTTCTAGACCGCATCTTCGATATTTCTGGCAAATTCACGGAACAAGGGAACGAGAGTGGCCTCGTCGTCGTCGTCGTTGCGGCGGTCGTGGTCATGATCGCGGAGCAACCCGCGCGCCATAATCGTCGGCCTTCGACATAAACAAAGGCCAAATAACGCGTACTCTAAATGAGGCTATTTGGCCCCTGATTTCCAAGACGCCCTTCGTTCACAGTTCCTATTTATCGGCGTATCGATGTCCTTTATGAGCCAAAACCAGCTCGTTAGCTGCCGAGGTAACTATAATTATCCTCCCTCCAAGCGAGATCTGTTAGAACACAGAAGGATCAAAGTCAAAGCCATCGCTCAAGCCCGAGGTTGCATCTACCCGGAGAGAATAAATCTGAGAAGGCTATCGATACATCCACTCCAAACAAAGATAAGATACAAAGAGAAATACAGGGATAGATGTGATCTCGAAGAGTCCGTTTCCCGAAAATATCGTGGGTATACCTAACTAGCAAGTGATCAAGCCTTGTATACAGTCTGACGGGGATCCCACTTTCCGTGGGAGGGTTCAAGCCAGGCCTTGTTGGCAATAACGAAGAGGAGGGTCAAACCGACAAGACCGGTCAACGCCAACCAACCGAGCCAGCAGAACGCGACCAAGGCAGTGAGAACCCGACAGGCGTTGATATGCTGGCACCACCCAAGGCTTCCCCACATCGACTGCGCAAGCATGGTCAGCTCAGAGCTGGGGGTATCTTAAAAAAATTGGATAAAATACGCACCGTGGCGATACCAGTACCGACCATCCAGAACAGCCAAATCAACCCCAGGATGATGAGTTCTTCGCGGAACTTGGAGACGTATCGGTTCTCATAACGTTTGAGGATCGTATAAATCCTAGAGCGCCGTCAGAGCTGCGACTTTTTGCCTCATGAGGAGTAGCGGGACTTACATAAATCCACTCCAAGGCATAGCGATAAGGGTCGTGAAAAGCAGTTCCGCAACGACGGGATCTGTGGTGACAGTCAGAAATGGTATCCTCGGTGACATAGGGTAGGTGTCACTCACCATGGAACGTCCGTCCTCCGTTCAGGGGGTCGCTTGAATGCAGGGTGGTCGTATAATTGAGCCTAGCGCAGCAGAACACAAAGACGAAGAACGAAAATACAGCCTAATTCCCGTCCATCAGCTCCAATAGGGGCTGAATCGAGAGAAGCACATACGAAAGCTGCATAAAGTCCCATCCGAATGTTAGGGAGGTCAAGTTTATCTTTGAGGCTGACCATCTCGTGCGTCGAAAAGGTGCGGGGGAAGTGTAGAGAAGGTGGTGGAGTTCGTCCAAGTGACGTCGTTTCGCTGTGCGTCCGAGTACCGAGATAATAATCAAGAACGGTCCTTTCTGGGAATCTCTTTCCGTGTGAGGGAGGATGAGGTGACGAATATGTCCAAGTCGAGTCGAATGAGAGGGTATTTTAGGGAGTGGTTGCGCTCAAGGTCCGAGGGCGAAAAGCTTATACGACGACCAAAGGCAACCGCGACCAGGCAGCTGGCTTTCAACGTGGGGTATACGAGGCTTCACAAGAACTGCGCAAGGGAAAGGAAATCACGATCAGCACCTGCAAAACACGAGGATGGTGGACGAGAGGCGCATGACTCGTCCACAAGTGTCCCCAACCAAATACTTACACGACAGTGAGGGTAGAGATGTGACAGAAGAAAATGGGAAGAGAACGACGGTTTAGGCGACAGACAGAGCGAGTGACATGAAAAGAGAGGACAAGAGACAAAGAAGGCTGTGGACAAACCCCGTCGGAAGCAGATGCCAACACACCCAGCCGATTTTATATGTATGGTTATTGCATTAGTCCGCACGGCAACGACTTACGGTCGACAGCGACGAACAGCCATGATCGAGGACAATGCGTCCAGCTCCACCTTCTGGCCTCTCATCATCACCGGCGACGACGGCGAGCCCTGATGATAGACTCTGATTATCATCCTCATCCCTTCAAAACGATGGACTCTACCCGTCCAACAAATGAAGCTCTTCCTCGACGTCGACGACTTGGTTACAGTATGGGAACGGAACGGAGTAAAGCCCACCTTATCGACTCCTCGAGCGCGCAGGAGCCGCCATGGCAATGCAGTGAGAAAAGGAGCCTCAACTAAATTTGGAACAAGCCCATTCTCGGGAGCTATAGTCTAACGGCACACTACGGCATCCAAGTCAAGCTTGTACCGAGGTTGAGGCCAGAGAGAGACCCAAGACGATGAGGCATTAATCCGAGGTGAGGTCTAAAAGCAATGTTCAATTAAATGTACAATCCCACATGAGCATTCGTGAATCTGCCAAAGAGTGTTTCTCCGACACCAAGCCCCAAGACAATCGAAATGAGGAAGCTGCCCTGGTACGTCCTGCTGCGAGTTAGGAATCTGATATCAACCAATCGATGTGGATGGCACTCACATTACGACGAGCATGAAGGCAAACATCAGCAGAGATTGAGCTGCATATAGCACTCCTCGCGATACTTCGTTCAGCGTGATAAACGGCGCTGAGAACCTCGTCCTGAACTTTCGAATCGACGTCGGCGGTGTCGATTCAGGTGACTTGCCCTTCTCTTCCACGGTGGCGTGTTGGTCATGGATATAGTCCAGCAATTCTGCCGTTCTACAATCCCGAAAGAAGACCCGTTAAATTTAGTTCGAGGAGGATCAATCAAGATGGAACCGGAAACACTCACCGCATCCGCCACCACAAATTAGCTACAGCGCGCGTTGCAGCCAGCCATCTTTCGACGATCGCGAGCAAAAATAGCCCCAGGCAAGCGCCGAACATGGCTCCTTTGGTTTTGGGGACCCATTCTTTGAACCAGACGTGATCACCCACGGAAAAGTGCAGGTAGGGTGTCATCGAGTGATCCCCCATACTGTGGTCTGGCATTCCCCAGTCCATGTCGTGGCCTTCATGCTGTGCGCGAACTGAGGATACGAGGAAGGTGATGGTGATTAGTGTTAGTTGAAGGGGGAGGGTCATCTTGAGTCGTTGTGGGAGAGTCATTGGGTCGTCAGGTCGTTCGTAAAGTCGTCGAGTGCGAGTAAAGTGGGGGGATTCAAGCCCTTGGGAGAAACGGGGATCGTCAGGCGTACATGCCCCGGATTATCAACGTTTTTGAGCCATTTAGAAGCAACACAAGAGAGGCAAATTGACGGTGCTGAGATGAAAAGAACTCAGATTATCCGAGGAAGCTTCCCAGTCATCGCGACAAGAGGCTTTGCATGTTTGAGTTGTTCCGACTTTTAAGCAGCTGGCGTTCATGATGATGACGAAGGGATTGGCGAGAGGGCATCGGGTACACCTTCAGCGCGTTCAATAAGACCCCAGAGCAGAATGCGCAACCTCAGAGCCAGAACAGCAAGCCAGGGGGCAGCGCAAGTGGCCAATGGAGAGCAATGCGCAAGTTCAAGGATTCAAGAACGAATGCGACGCAACTGGTCCCTCCGGACCAATAAGAACGTGCGAAATAACGTTCCTAAATCGTCTGCCGTTTGATCGCCGAATAATTACTGACCCCTTGGGCTAATCACACTCCCTCGTCCCTTGCGATGGTCACATCAGTGAGGTCCTGGTGTGGGGAAAACCCTCCGAAGACTTCGGCCCCTAACTTGATTCAGAGTAAGTACTGCTCAGACTGCGTCCATGCGACATGATTCTGCGACGCAACTTTGTTGCATCTTTACCATTGCCTATATCAGGGAATGAACGCTGGGCACCAGCACTTCGTGTGACCCACAGCACGCTAAAGTGGTATGCGTCATTGAGATCTCCAATATCTTCGATCTTCGTGTGGGCGCCTGTTTCCTGGACAAAGGCTAAAGTGAAAACGTGTTCGCGCGATTTGCCGATAGGCCACCCACAATCGACAGCAGCCGCCTGATCTGGCCTTTGTTGACTTGCGATAATCTGTGAACACGAGTACGGATAGCGCCTGCCGCAGAGAAATATGTAGGCGCACAGCGTTGAAGACAACGACGAAGCATACTGGGAGGAGCTTTGACAATTGTTTGAGGAGGACGGCTCACAGCTTCCAGGCTACGGATTAACAAAGGCGCAGAGGAGACAGAAAATGCATAAAAACGAGCAGTGCTTTGCAGTCTCGTCTCTCAGAACACCTCCCAGCCCGTTGGAACACTTCAGCACCAACGTCATGAGCGAATCCTTCCGTTTGGTTGACCTTGCGAGACGAAAACTGCTCGCTGCGACGCAGTCCTCACCCAAGGGTATTAAACCCATTTTTTCCGACCGTCAACCAACGCCCTTCTCTCGAGTTCTTGACATCTCCTCAGCCGACTCGGATGGTGGTCACAAGAGTAACTCTATGCCATTCCCCGACGTAGTCGAGCCGGTTCTCCGACCCTGCGAGCGTGGCCACGCCGTGATCACCATTTGCAACAAGATTTGCTTCATCCGCTTCATCCTTCAGCTGAACCCGAACCAGTCTGCGACCGGGAGCAGCAACCCAGTCATCGTCTTCAATGATCCGCCGCCGAGTCCCAGCGTTGGACAGTATCTGGCCCCCTTTATTGGAGGGCAGCAGTGGCTCATCGTCATCGAGAACATCCTCGGTGAAGTGGACTCCCCTGCGTAAGTACCTTCCGTATATCACCTCGATCCATGGCTGATGTATTCATCAGAGCTACTCCAGCTTACGATGTAGTACATCCCACTCCTGGAAGCTACGCCGTTGCGGAACTAGGCGTGCGCCAGTTCCTGGTGGAAGTGGTTAAAGAGGTCAAGACCACGGAGGACATGCGCAAAGTTGCCAAAGTCCTTTCCGCCAGACCGGGATACAAGTTGATTTGGACCACTCCGCAACTTCGCACATACCTTGTCAGTCCCCACCGAGACCTGGAGCTTGACTTCCCTCTGTCGTGCCCTCAGCCTCACTCGGAGACCGCTCCTGTGGCCAAGTTCGACGCGGAGGAGGAGGGAAACGATGAATACGTGGACGCTCCATCCCTGGACCTAGAGCCTCACGAGGACGTAGATGATTTCTTCCGCACTCTCTCGCCTGATGATGCCACTGAACTCGAGACCCGAGGCCTTGTCGCCCAGGGCCTTCGAACTGCCGGTCGCAAGCGTGCCTGCCCGGTGGCCCATTCGTCTTAGGCGAAGGCGCGACGACTGTATCCAGATTCCCAGAGTTCCTTGAACCCTAAAAGAGCGATCAACACTACTCGAGTATTCTTCTTGCTAATTATCTTCTATAAATCTTCCTGTTTGTTTCATTTGCTGTTCTCGACTTCGCAATTCACCTCCGTGACTTCTGTAGCAACCATTACCTTCGCATGTGTCTGTAGCCTTACGCTTTTGTACTCCCTCATCTCCTTTGTCTCCACGTGTATTACTAGTATGCTTTTCTCCCGCTGCAGCCAGCTTAGGCCAATATTACCACTTGATTACGTTTCATTACCTTGCAGCACATCATTCTATCTCTGGCGCCCAACCTTCCAATGGGTAGAAAGAGGAGGACTGTCAACTTGTCCTTTGATACATTCGAGGTCGGTCTTCCCCCAAAACAATCCAGTATCAGTCCTCAGACCTTTACGCGCCCGTAACTACGCGAGTTTAGCGCTCAAAGAAACTCGATTTGGTAATGCTTGGGCCACAAACAAACGTAAACCCCGCCACAGGATTTAAAGCCAGCATCGTGCCCTTGGTTTTTCTCTTGGAAAACCCACTTTCTCTCTGCTCGCCAAATGGCCGTCGTCTGGTCCCGCCACCCTGCTTATACGTTGCTTGTCGCTGTGGCGTTGTTGACCACGCTATACCTGTTGGTGCCACACGACGTCGAGCCTGGGTCGTGGGCGTCCGAGCGAGAACTGGAAAGGCGATTGCGGCGGTCGGCGATTATTTATGACAGAGCTCTGGAGAATAGGAGGGCATTAATCGAGAAATTCGGGCCAGCACAGGAAGAAATCGCTTTGTGTGTATAGATGTGCCGACAGATAATCCACCCGTCTAACCAACTCGCCTGTAGATTTCCCCCAAATAGGGCTCCTTGGCCACCTTATACAGTCTGTACGCACAAATCCGTATGGCTACTGTCAATCCAGATAACTCACCTGTTCAACTACAGGGGACTTCTTTCCTGCTGCCTTTAACTGTCCTCACGAGATAGAACGAATTGGTGTACTTGGGGATGGCGGTAAATGGACGTGTGGATTGTCGAGATTAGAGCATCGGAAAGATTGTATCGTATATTCGTTTGGTAAGAGTCATTTCCACACTGTCACATTTCTGAGTCCTGGTTGGCTCTACTGACTTGCTTTGCCCAGGTATCAACAATGAATCGTCTTTCGAGGCTGAGATACTTGAAAGGACGAACCATTGTCAGATATGGGGCTATGACTTTAGTGTCCCCTCGTTCGGTCCAGAGATTCACCTCTCACTCGCAAACCGAACACATTTCAGCGATGTGGGACTGGCGGGGGAGGATCAACCGGGTGGCAATCCGCCTATGTACAGGTTGGAAACCTTGATGAAACTCAACAGTTTGTTAACCTTCGCTCTCCCGTTGCTAGTGCTGACTATTTCTTCTCAGACCACACCCACATCGATATCTTGAAGATGGATATCGAAGGATGGGAGTTTGAATCACTGCGGACATTTATCCTCCCGTATGTGGAATCAGGAGAAGCCCTCCCGATCGGCCAACTTCAAGTGGAAATCCACATCTGGGACAAAACGTTTCCCGAGTTCCTCGAGTGGTGGACTCTACTTGAAGCTTCTGGGCTTCGGCCATTCTGGACAGAGGTACAGTGCCTTTTAACTACGAGTGATCCGATCTCAGCGACAGCCTTTTGGGAGTTGTAGCCCAATCTCGTCTACCAGAACTACGACCCTAAAGGAACCAAGACTGCAGACCTTGCCGAGGTAAGACTCTCTCAAACACGTTGAACCTTTAACTGACTCTGTGTTAACAGTACTCTTTCCTTAACGTCAAAGGGACCAACGTGTTCATAAATTAATGGCCCTCGTGCCGTTTACAGGTCATTAGCATGCGACGATTACATACATTCACTGTCAGTGACCCCTGTGTCTCAGTATCGTCTTCCCTGACAAGCTAGTCTTTTCTGCAGAGATCCATGTACTCTACAACCCTGCCGGGCCCTAATTTGAAATAATAAGCGCTCACCGTGAACTTGAGCTTGGCATGAACCCCTGAAGAGCCGCCCGATTACCACGGACGATCAGAAAAACCCCGATCAGCACAGGTTGACCCCACTCGCGTTCGACGTCGACGACGTTTGTCGTCTACACTCATGACCACAGGCTGAACACGAAATACGAGGTCAGTTTTGGCGCTTAATGTCTCAATATAGCCTCTAATCATTCATTTCAGGGGACAGAAGTCCTTTTCTAGCCATGTACGACGACACCGAGAGTTCCAAGCGACGTAGGCGGCCGCTTGCAACGATCGTCTTCTACCACTATGCCGCCTTGACGGCCTGCACGACCTTCTGCTTATCCGTGTCCATATTTATGGCCTATCACCTCGGATACTTTTCAACCTTTCTCATCTACCTTCCGTTCGTCACCGTCTGCATACCAGCGCTCGCTCTATTCGATGCAGCCCACATATCGACCTGGTCTCGATGGCCATCTTCAAGAAGGAACCGACTCAGACTGTGCGCCGTCTGGTGTTTATTCCTCGTGTTTGCACCCTGGTACCCTTCGTCGTCGCCCCTGCGCAATGACCACCCACCGCCACCTGTCCTCCCATCGACAAACGGGACGTACTTTATCGCCGCCAACCTCTACAACTCGGCCAAGATTCTCCCTACATGGACGAGACAAATGAAACAACTAATCCACCACCTTGGAAAGGACAATGTGTACATTTCGATCCACGAATCCTACTCGGTGGACGACACGAAGACGATGCTGCAGGAATTTGAAAAGTACCTCGAACAGGAGGGGATTGGGAGTAATTTGGCGACTGAGGATGGGCGAAGGGGGCATCTAGGCTTGGATAGCCACGAGAGGATTGCGTTTATGGCCGGGATTAGGAACAAGGCCTTGGAACCTCTGCGAACGCTAGGGAATCGGTACGGGCGACGGTTCTCCAAGGTCATCTTCTTCAACGATGTGTACTTTGATTGGAGTGAGTCTTGGTCTCAATGTCCTGCATCAATCTGACGTTGTTTCAGGAGCAATTGTACGGCTGATCAATACGAAGGAGGGGGAGTACGACCTTGCTTGTGGACTGGATTTCGATGGGGTGGGGATGTACGACCGATGGGTGCTGCGCGATGCTTGCGGAGGGCCCACGAAGGAAGTGTGGCCGTACTTTACCGAGCCTCGTGCGGTGAAGAAATTGCGGAAGGGCGAGCCAATCGAGGTCGCGACCTGCTGGAATGGGGTTGCCGTCTTCGATGCTTCATGGTTCTTGCTGGGTGTGTGACTAGCCCTATTTATCTCTTACACTGAATCTGACGGCCTTGTAGACGGCGAATCCGACAAAGACAGCCCAACGACCGAGCATTCCCCTCTTCCCCTCAAGTTCAGAGCCAGCAACAAATGCACAGCGTCCGAATGCTACCTCATCGGGATGGACATGCACTTTTGGAAATCGCCCAAGATGCCCAAGATTTACGTCAACCCTCAAGTGAAAGTTGGTACGTTGCTCCACCGTGACCCACTCGCGTCCGCTCCAGAACCGCTAACTTTTTGCTAGCGTATGACTATCTGAACTATCTCTTCCACACCAAGTTTGAGGAACTGACGTTATCGGCGCCGTGGCGGGTGGTATGGCAGGACTGGATTGGGTATAGGATGTTTGGTTGGGTGTCGGACAGGATATGGCTGAAGCGAGATCGATGTGATCCAGCGCTTGGAGATCTAATCTTTGTGAAGCCGGGGTATTGTACTAACTGACGGACATCTCATATGTACTAATGGACTCACTATCTAACTTATTTTTTGTCTAACCGAGATGGTCTTCAATCTCGTCGTTTACTGGAAGAACTCAGGGCAGGACTCATAAACCAAGATACCGAATGAAAATTACAAGGATGCAAGCACTAAAAGTACAGTGGTGCGCATAATTGCAGGTATTGTTACGAGTACGTCGGGTCATCGAAAGTCAAAAAGAGAAACATTCAGTCAGTCATTTACTTAGTTCTTCCCCATCAGCTTCTTTCCTTCCTCGACCTTGCTCTCGTTCTTGCCCAACTTGCCACTGATGACCTTGGCCTCGCCCTTGATCTTGTCCATGAAACCGTGCTTCTTCGGCGGACTACCAGGACTAGCACGAGGTTGTCGAGCTGTACCAGCGGACAATCCAGCGCCGCCAGACCCGACGTGTTCACCTCGGTCAGCAGCACCCGCAGAAGTGGTATGCTTTGTTCCCGAGGGATAGGACGTAGCGGCGTCGGCGTTGGGGGTGCTGGTAGCTTTCTGGACTCTTGTTGGATGATCCCAGTCAGTGAGACCGGTGGTGCTATGTCCGGCGGTCGCACGACCCGAGTCGAGGTGGTGTACGTCTGGCTGTGCTTTCTCCGGAACTGGAGGAGGTCGATTGCCTTCGACGGGATGTTCCCGGGCAGTAGTGTTGACAGGCTACAGTGGCGTCGTCAGAAAAGAGAGCCTTCGTCCCGCCGTCATGGATAAGCGAGCTTACCTTGTTCGGTGAAGTAGTGTCGAGTTTCTGCCCAAGTCCCTTGGTAGCAGGAGAATCTTCGACGGTGTGCTTGTCCCTGGGTTGGGCTGTCGCTTCAGGGAGGACGTTCGTCGTCGTCACGATAGGCTAGACGAGTACATGAGCCTTTACTCGATGAAGGACATGCAATGCAATATACCTTTTCAGTCAATGTCTCCTTGACGCGGTCGTGTGGCTTGCCATGGGAAGTGGGGGAAACCTGGACGCCCGCAGCGCCACTCCTAGGAGCCCCAGAGGTGTGCTCCCGCAACGTCTCGAGCTCCTCGTCGCTCTGGCCACCGAGCTTGCTCCCGGGCAAGGTCTTGATGCTGGCATTGGTGCTCGCATTTTGCGACATATCGAGTGGAGGCGAGGGTTTGTGTTCTTGATCTTGTGGTTTGGCATCGAGGAACTGGGTACGAGTGGATGGTCCGACGGGTCCTCCAGCTGTTTGAGGCTCGGCCTTGGGTTTGGGGAGCGTAGTGGTGAAGGGCTCGCGGTTCGTTCTGTCCGGCTCCACTGTGAAAGTGGGATTCAGATCTGAGATGGAGGGTCAGTCTCGATGACGTTGCATGTAATGATGGATGGCGCTTACAGCTTGCAGCGGCGCCGGCTTTGTGTTCGTCTGGCAATACGGCGACACCGGCTTCAGTGATGCTGCCTGGCAAAGGTCCAGCACCTCCCGTATGTCCGAGAGGAGTCAGGCGGTCGTCATCGCGGGACGGCAAGACTTCCAGGCGGGATTCTTCAGGAAGCTTTGCGATAGATCCCCCGGACACGTCGTCGAACCCATGGTTGGGCTCTGTGAACGCGTCAGCCACGGATGGAAAGGTAGAGTAGAGAGCCAACTCACCAGCTTCACCCTTTCGTTCGTCTGGAAGGACAGCCACGCCAGTCTCATCAGAAGAGCCTGGAAGACGGCCAACTCCTCCTGAATGACCAAGAGGAGTTTGGGATTCGTCGTCATGGGAAGGCAAAGATTCAAGACGGCGCTCCTCGGGACACTTGGCAATGGATTCACCGTATACATCGTCAAAGCCGTGGTTGGGGTTCCGTTCGGGGTGGGATTCGCCAGAATGGGATTTCCCTATAGGACGTTGAGAGGGAGATTGAATAATGGGACTGAGAAGTCGACCTACCAACATAGCCAGCGACGCTCTGTGGGAGGTATGGAGCTACCTTGTCGCCAGCAGCACCGACGTACTCCTTGGCAGTCTCGATTGCAGAGGCCGCCACGCCTTTCACGTACCCGATGTCCGCTTCGACATCTGCAGCAGTAATGCGGTGGGGATATGAGCCTGGAATGGCTAGGCCAGGAGTGGACACTGCAGACTGACTTGGTTGCGGCTTCTCTTGGGTGGTAGTACTACTCGTCTTATCATCGGTAATAGCGCCTAGGGTATTCGAGGCCCATTCGTTGGACGGTTCATCTGAAACCACGTTCGGGGTCTTGAGGGTCGGCGGGTTGCCGTTCAAAGTTTCTGGGACCGCGGTTGTGGAAGACATGGTGGTTTAAAGCTTGATTTGGACCTTCTGAGCGAGCTTGAATCTTTTATATACTAGCAGATACGATGGAAAGGCATCGAAGGAGGCGCTCGCTCCAACTCATTAGCCAGCCCATGACGAAGATTTGCATTGTCCAAGTGGTGTTCGTGACGTCGTCGAGGGGGATGATGTCAAGACCCAAATAGGGGTTGCGCCCCGACACTCCGACGAGGACCGGACGGCATGATCGGTATCGATTTCATCCCCCGGAATAGGGGCCCCTCGAGAAATGGCTTTGTGCCTCGGAGTCGGAGGGCGACAAGTCGACCTTTCGGCGTGAACGCTATCGCCGTCGACAAAGGGACAGCCGGACTTGAAGACCTTCGCGGGAAGCTACATGAACAATATGATCATCTGAACATCCACGCAAATGTCACCCGTATTGGTTGGGAAATTCGTTCCAAATCTCCATCAATATCATCTTTCAACAAGACGCAAAGAATCTGGACAGCTTACATTGAATCCGCCATGAGGCAGGGAGAGATAGCGAATTCCCGGGTATAGAGACCAGAATGCACCACATTGCTGGACAGATGACTTCTACTTGGACTCCGACCTTGAGGATCATATCAAAGGAACACGAGGAGGGTGCGTTGTCAAGGCCTTCGAGACATCTTCGAAGTAATGGGGCATGGATGCATGAGAATGGCATGACGAATGAGAGCCCGGGTCGGAAGGTCGTACAGTAGTGATAATAGCTCGTGGTGCGACGGGAGTGGACGGAATGAAATTGGAAAAGGAGGTACTGGACAGCTGCTGTTACATGGATTCTTGAGATAAGTCGTCGTTTTCGGAATAGTTGTCGTGAATACTCCAGAGATCGTTTCCAACCTCCCTCAGCTCGTCCAAGTCAAGACCCATGCCCAGTGCTGTGGCATTCTTTCGGCGCAGACAATCGTCCACGAACGCCGCGTATTGCTTGAAGAACGGCGCCAGAGTAGTCCTGGTCGTCAGGGACGAAATACCTTTGACAGTGGGCAGGGACTGAGGAGAGGGCCGCGGCGAGATCGCATTCTCCAACCATAGCGAAGAAGGGAACGAGGTCGGAAGAGGGTATGGGAGGCCATGGAATCTAGCGGGGAAAGCGTCCCAAGAAAATCCACGTTCATTTCGGCGTCAATTGAAGTAGAAGAAACAGCATGGGCTATAGACTCACCGAACTACAGACTGTAAAGCGGTTAGATTAGAGTGTTGGGCATCGTATATTCGAAGGTCGTTGTCGGTTAATCCTCGCGTTACATCGACCCGGGAATACCGGTCTGCCTCCATCCGCGACTGGGAGAACACCATGAAACCAGCGACTTTGAACAGAGGAAAGAGAGGTAATTACCATTGGCCATGTAAAATTGGCGAAGTTGCGCAATCTCTGATCAGATACCGATGACAGAGGGAAGTTCCCGAGAAGCTCTCCAAATGGATTAGGTGCTTGCCAATTCAGCCTGCTCGTGAAACTGGGGAGAGTTTCATGTCCCAATCTAGTAGAGAAAGGCAGCGAGCAAGTGGAGTTTAGAAGACGAGAAAAGGGTGCAGTACCCACCTGAGAGGCAACGTGGAAGTCTCTATGTGGGTGGCAAGAATCGCAGACGAATAATAGATATTCGTTTTCACATTCTAGCAAGCTGGTTAGCGTTGGGAAATGGGATCGGAAGTAGCGACCCACGTTGGCATTTTGGACATCGGAGAAAGCCTCTGTTCCCCACCGAGGCGGAGGTTGGATTGGAATAGTCAGGGAAGCTAAATCATGATATGCGCGGAGGGAGAGGGCATCGGACATCGCAGCCTTGATTCCCTGGGGCTGGATTTCGTCATGTCAGTGTGAGCGGGGATAAAAATGAAACGTTCGTCTCGCACATTACTGGTGTCAGGACCGTTTTCCATCGCGGACCCAGACATCATTGCGAACACAAGTGCCGTGGTCTTCCCATAGTCGTCTTTGAACGCAGTTAGAAATTCGGAGGTGAAGTTTCCAAAGCTATCGCAGTCGCTCATCAATTGCAGCCCCTAGCCACCTGATCATCAGACCAGTCAAGCACACGGTGGTACGGGAAGCTACCTGCAGCGTGTCGCACTCTTCCAGGGACAGCCGGACGGAACCCTCCATGAGATCGGACTCCTTCGGTAGGACGTTAGTTGGTATGGGATAACTTCAGCAGCGAAATCTACCTCATTGTAACGCCTAAACAAATCGACGCCGACGGCCCAGTTCCGTTCGCGATCAGGCGGTTCAGGTATTTCTTGCATGGTTCCGGGAGTGTAGTACACTCGGCTGTAGTCCGACCAGAATCTCACGTCGTCCTTATCGAATGTGAGGCTCGTGTCAGGTCCATCCGCCTCGCTATCAAGCAGGTGACGCTGGTAAGCACTTGGGACCATAGGAGATTGCCGAATTTCTTGAACATTCCCATTCCTTATCAGAATGTTAACTTGGAGATAACCATAGCATAAGCGGTGTATACTTACCATAATCCGTGCTCTATTGGCTCTTCATTGAGCCCTCCAAGGGTGTTGGTCCGCTTGGCGGTACCAAAGTTCCCTGGATGGATCATGGTGATTAAACAGTCCTACAGCAGAGAATTAAGCGCGAACCTTTCCAGTCAAAGATTAACAATCGCGGACAAAGTGTCTGTTTGTCCTGGAGTCGAAGTCTCAAGATATGCTACGCGCGTTTAGTTTGAAAACATGAAACTGACTTGTTTTGAATTTCGGAAAGAAATGGCCGGGTCGATTCCGCTCCGTTCTTCTGCCAGATAGCTTTCCTGAGTATTCCAGAAATGAGTTCCTATGTAATTTGAAGAGTTTCCGGCTTGGATGTAGAGTATCTCCTTCATTTTGGATTCTGGCGTAGTAGTGGTACCAGAAAAACCGGCGTGCATCCAGGTTGACAAATTAGCGCGCATCTCGGCAAACGCCGATATGTTTCCACGGCTGGTCGGCAATCCAACCAGCACCAGAATAAGCGCTTTAGCCAAATTGGCTTACATGGATCTCCGGAATTCGGGCCTTTGGGCGCCCACTGAAGTCACAGGCGCCTGAACGTTGGGTCGATGAGTACGAGCTCAAGCAACATAAGGAGCTTGCCTTTCAACGGATCATTCGAAAGCCGTTCGACCACTGACCCTGCCCGCTCAATCACGAATGCAGGGAAGCTCTATGATTTCAATGCAACGAGACCATTCAAAGCACGATTATCAAGGGAGTGTGGGACATTCATATTCCAAGTTCCCGGGAAGACCAATCTTACAGATGTGCCAAAACTGCACCTATCCTCCATTCCACGAGTCCTCCGTCAAACCTTATTCATACACTGGGTCTGCTGGACCGGGCTCAGTTGTATTTTTTGGGGTCCTTCTCAGGATCTCCTCGCTAGTGGGGGACACAGTGCGCGATGGATCCTGTAGGTGGATCCAATTCGAGCTTAACACTTACTCTGACCAAGGTCCAACTCGTAAACAGTAGATTGAAGACTATGTAGTAGGCCACTGTCATTTTAGGATTGGATTCCAAGCTGGAACAAAGCGCATGTCTCCACTGTCAGGGGAGTGCTTGTTTGGCGCGCTAATTTCCAGAGTTGTGGACCAAAAGCTTTATGTATTAAGGGGAGATGACGACACACACACATGTGTCGGCCCGTCGACTCGACCTTGGAATAAGCCTTGCGGTCTCGACGAAACCAAACCTGGATGTGATTGCTATTGAGTACAACCCCGTGGACGCCGTTAAGGGCCTGGGCTGGTCAGTGGCGAATAGTTGCTTCCGGGTCTTCATCGGTCTTCACACCCCACGACTTTCACTGTTCGTCACTTAGTGCTTGCAAACAGTGGACGCGCGCTCAGGTGCTGAGGGACAACTCCCTGAAAGTGCCACAGGGATGCACCTTACGCGTGTTGTCCCTCGCAATTCGCTCGGAGATACCTCAGCTACTTCTCCGCCGAACTGTCAGCGACCAGACCCAAAGTGAGTATATTCGTCTTTGAGCAATCTGGGCGGACATGCTTCTCGCTCTAAAGGGCTTGACGCAGCTGGGCTCCGATAAGGTCGTCACGAGCTTGTGTGATACTGTGAAGACTGAACAAATGGATTCAGATGTAAGTATTAAAGTTATTACCGGACGTTACAGGCTATATTACAACATGTACCAGAGCTATCAAGTGACGTAGAGAGCAAAGATCCGAAAGCACGACAACAACGAAAAGTGAAAACTGCAAAATTGATGTCATAGCTGAACCCTGAAGCTCTCCAGCGCACGCTTATCTTCTGGTGAAAGTGGCGTGTAGTTTAATGGGGACGGCGTGGCGCCGTATGCAGCAATAACACGCCCCTTGCTGTCCAGAGTAGAAATCGGAGGTAGGGTGATTCTGTTCTGGTTCGTGGATGGCATGAATAGACGAGGAAGCCCGACTGTTGGTGATACGGGGGGTGATGGAGAAGTCAACATTGGTGATGTCGGAGGGTAGGGGGAAGAAACCATTTCGTTGTAAGGCGCCTCCGGTTCGTCTGCATAATACGAATATGAGAAGCGGTCTGGCCTGGCGCAGAGTACCTTGTTGCTGAGATAGATGCCCGGAGGAACGCGAATGTTCCTCAGGTACTCATAGTTCTCGATAACAGGCAAGCGGGTATAATCATTTCCCTACAGTGAGGGTCGTCGGGTCAGTCTTTCCCACCATGGTAATGTCGAACCCAAAGAACTCACCGAGAAATAGGCGACCACATGCCATTTTCGAGTCTGACCAGATCCTGGTAGATGAACGGTAACAGAATACGTCTGTTTCGTAAGGCCGTTTGGCTTCGATGGACGATCCTTCCTCCTCACTGGAGGAGGGACGATAGCATTGGGATCCGCTGCTCGAGTAGCTCTGAAACGATCGATTAGGAGCTTGCTTGGGCTTGATAGGCGGTTGACTCACCTTCTGGCTGCTTTAGCGTCTCTTTCATCCTGAGTAGTCTCAATCTTCTCTTCGTAGAAGAGGTAGTCTCCCCGCATCCGACTCTGAGACCTGTCAACGGAGTTAGTCTGTTATCGTGGTGTGATGATCGGTGTGTAACCCACCAGCGCCTCCCGTCGGTCCAGCGAAGGAGCCCTCCGTCGTCTTGCGCTTCCTCCCAAACGTAGACGTGGCCACTTCTGAGTTCCTCGCGTTCGTTGGAGAGAAGGCGTCGTTTGATAAGAGGTAATATGTTCAAGCGAACAGCCTCGAGCAGGATATGTGCATCGTGGGCGTCGCGGATGTCTAGGTCAATGGGATGAAAATTTGCACAATGGGAGAGATAGCGTAGTTGGACGCACGAAGAGAGGGATGTGTGACGACCGAAGAAGTCATTGGAGTGGGGGGATGGGTGTACTCTTGCTTTGTTGCCCGATTCCACAAGAGAGAGCGGGATGAGTTTATATACTTCGCGACGGTAGTACCCAAGTCCTGTTTCGTGTCATTTCATTTCGGAGACTTGACGGGAACGAGGAATGAGGTGCCTCTTTGATTGACATACCTTTGTAGCGTGGTAGGCAGTTCAGAGTGTTCACGTTGTCAGTTTCCAGAACATAGGTTCTAACTTTGGTCTGGGGAGAAGCAAAACAAGATTGTTATCGGTCCGGACACTGGCCCTACAGAAGCTCGAAATTAACATCATCACCCAAAGTCTTTCTCCCCGGATGGTAAGACAATGAGGCTTATTTGTTTCCGACCTCACTACTTGCGCTTGGTGATCAGCCCGATTTGGACCAACCGTATGGGAATTGGGTTGGACTTGCTCAATCTGTCACCAATCTATGATCTCCTAGGCTATATGCTTCTAATCTTAAAACCTGGGTATGACGCTTGGGACTCCCTTGCGTAATTCCCACCTCCCTCACCAGAGTAAGGGAAAGGGGGGTAGAACCTCGGACTATCCCTCGTGATTACCCGCCCATGGGGACCGCACGCGTTCTAAGCCTCACGAATAGCGCTATCCGTCAAACACGATGCTTGAAATGCCCATCTCAGAT
The DNA here is from genome assembly GCF_000182895.1 of Coprinopsis cinerea okayama7#130. Taxonomy (NCBI): domain Eukaryota; kingdom Fungi; phylum Basidiomycota; class Agaricomycetes; order Agaricales; family Psathyrellaceae; genus Coprinopsis; species Coprinopsis cinerea. Next base: position 1,982,415 of record NW_003307535.1, read on the forward strand.
ACACCCCCACGCCACTCGATATGTCCATCTTGAGCTGATATCTCGGCGCCATTGGTTATTGGGCTCTCACAGCCGTCTTGGTGCACTTCCTAATCTCATGAAAGAGGAAAGACATTACCGAGAACGAGAAATATCAGACATCCATTCAGGAAATTCGGGAAGTCGATACTGGAAACACAACGACGATACTCGAACGGAGATAAAACAGACAGGTTGGCGACAATCCCGAGGGATTGGTAACGCTGCGTGAAAGGTGTACCTTACTCTGCGAAGGTCTTCCTAGTCGAACGGAAGTAAAATGCAAGTTCTTGTCCCGATTTGACCAGCGATGGTCGCATAGTGCCCTGATGACCCATAAGTTCAGCTGTTTGCGTCTTTGATATGAGCGGAAGCAAAATCACTCACGGGAAGATAAGACACCAAGCCTTTCCCCAAATCTTCGACTGAATTGGCCAAAATGTCAAGGTCATGGATCATTTGACCGCCATATCCCAGCGCCTCGAGCTCTGCCTTCTGTGAAGAGAGGGAAGTCAAGGCTGTCTCTACAATCGGTTTGTAGTCATTCACAAAGGACATGACATCATTTCCCTCTTCGCGCGTCGATAAACCACCCTGGATGGAGTTAACATCAGTACGCGCGCTTGCCAAAGGTTCGCCTCGTTGATACTGACGGGGATGGACTGTGAAGCGTGCAGGATGGCCTCCGCGAGGTGGGTGAGGCTATCATCGATGGTCTGAGGGAAATGACGTGAGTTTTACTTATGCAGAAGCGGGCTTTTAAAACCTACCCCAGCCTGGTCAGCAGTCTGAGCGCCTGGAAGGGAGAAAACCGAGACTGCATCCTTGGCGGATGCTAATTCTTTCTCCACGGCAGCGAGGGCGCTGTATAGCTCAGGGAAAGAAGCACCGTACGCGGGCAGCAGAGTGGCGAGTGCCTGAGCGAAGATAGCAAAGCGATATCCGATATACATGGTGTGTGTGTGGGATGTCGTTTGTCCACCGATACAGCTAGGGTATTTATGTAGTCGCTGGGCTGCCTGAGCAAGGTTGAGTATCCCCCCTACTCTGTCTTGGTACGGTAGAAGCTTACTGGTGTCCCTGTAGGTTAATCTTCGAGGGTAACCGAGGCCTCCAGAGGGTTCGAAAGGTTATAAGACCATGCTGGTTGTAATGCTAAATCCATAAATATACTGCAGGTATGTCTTATACATGGGCGACAATGTCCGAGTTCGTCTCGTCGTAAGTACAGATGTTGGCATGATAACAATGATTAGTAGTACAATGTGGTTTTACAATGGCTCACAGTCTCGCCGTTGGCTCATCTTCATCTGCTCTGAACCGCAGACGTGAAATCAAGACGGTTTCCCACTCTCCTCCGTGAATCGATACTTTGCTTGCTTCGATTCGGGGACGAGTGTCAGCTTCGTCGTAACAAGGTCCTGATTGATTGCGAGCTGCATGGGCAGTAGAATCTGTGGTAAAAGTGCCCCAAGGCTGACCGATTTTACTGGCTTTATGCACGTTAAAGTGAACCTAAGTTCGCGAGTTAGCCCCTCGGGGTGTCAGTGTCTGAAGCGGTGTTCACGTACATGACCGTCAGGATGACTGTGACTGACAAATAACCCGTAATTGGGGGTGTTGAGGAGACCAATAACTATAACCACTGTCAGCCTTCCGTGACATTGAGGGGGTACGGCCAAGATCTTACCGAGATAGATGTCTTCTCTTTGTATCGTCGGGTAGGCGTGCATTATGCTATCGATGTTCGCCTTGAACCACCTCTTCGCCGCCTTGAGATCTTGAAGATAGACATATTTCGTAATTTGGGTGCAGAGGTGAGCGGAGACGTGACCGGCGCGTAATGGATACGTGAAGCGGCGGCTAATTCTGTTAGACGGTGATCAGCAGTCAATATCAAAACTGTTTGCATCGGGGGAGTGCTTACGGGATATCACCCTCCTTGTGATCGTTCTTATTGGCACGGCTCAGCAGCCCAGCTATGGAGTCCCATCCCTTCTGAGAGAGCGACCGCGTATCACGAGTTTGGGAGCCGTGCTCGACTTTGCCATAGCCGTGGATGGAAGGGAAGCTCTTGGCCAGAGGGTGTTTAGAGTTATCCGGGTACAAGGCGTTGAAGAGAGTGATAAACTCCCCACGAGGTTTGCTAAGGTACCCGACTGCACCGAGGGAGACGGCCGAAGGTTGCCACAGTGGCAAGACAACTGGAAGCAACGTGAGTGAATAACTAAAATAACTCTCGGAAGGACCTACGTGAAGGATGGAAATCGTGCGTTAACAGCAAACGATACCTTCTTTCGTTCCAAACGGCTGCGGTTGTGGCATCGACACGCGCGACTTCTGGGTAGTAATCGAGGTCCACCAATTCAATATCGTCGGAGACGTCGTCGTCCACACTACTAATTGGGACCGAGGGTTTCGGGGTCAAGTCTTTGAAGAATACCGGAACTGGAAATTCGATGGGCCCATTCGCCACCGTCTCTTCCCTGTGGCCGCCACCTGAGGGCAGAACCCCGACGTCAGCCAGCATTTCATAAAGTACCAATCAAACGTACCCGAGGCCTCCGGCCAAAGAATATTAACTGATGTGACATGGTCAGACAGTCGAAGAGATGCTCAAGAAACAAGAATTAAGACGTACTCGCGGTTCCAACCGGACTGCCAACCGGCGGGAGAGGCAAAGGCTTCATATCGGGCGATGGGGATGACGGGGGTTGTTCCTCTGGTAAAGGTGTCAGAGAACCCTTGGGAGTATCCATAACATCCCCATTTTCAAACGTCTGACGAATACGCTTCAAATCCTTCGACACCTCAAAGAAAGGGGGGCGGCGGTCCGGATCGCGGTTCCAACAAGCTTTCAGTATCACTTGGAGTGCGGGCGTGTTAAATCTAGAGTCTTCAGCGATTTCAGGGCGACTATCTTCTTCTGTGGAGGAGGAGGGGGTTAGTCTCCAATAGAGTCATTTCAGCGAACATGGAAGAACGTACTGACGACCATGTTTCGAATCGTCTCGTCTTCTAACAAGCTTCCCCAAGGGAGCTTGCCCATATTGATGATTTCAACACAGGCGATGGCAAAAGCGTACACGTCTGCTTCTCTTGTCAGTTCCGATTTTCCCATCAGGATTTCTGGAGCCTGCCATCGAAGGGTTCCACCTAGAGGAATGTCAGTTAGTAATAGGGGGACCAGGATAGTCAGAGGGACGTTACGTGTTGGCTGCCTCCCAGTGATTCGGAAAGCGGTCGACCTCATCTCGCTCTGCCCGAAGTCCGTGATTACACACCGGTAGGAATCGTCCACGAGAACGTTCGCCGCCTTCAAATCACCGTGAAGAACCCCGCGACTATGAAGGTACTCCATTCCTTTCGCGATTTCATGCATGAACCGCAAAAGATCCCATTCTGACCGAACCTTGAACTCTTCCCGAAGCGGAGCTTTGGCGGTATTGGGTCCCAGGGCCGATAACGGTGATCTTTGTGGCGTAGGGGAAGTCGCTCGATTGGACCTCAGTGGGAGAGGGATGGTGGACGTCTTCCTAGGAGAGCGATCAGGGCGGAAGGTTGGGGTCAAGGCAGGATCCTGAAGGTCGCGCCCCACCTTCTTGAGATAGTCGACCAAGCTGCCATGTTTCTGATACGGGCTTACGAAGAACCACGGCGGCTCGAGAGCACTGCTAGCCCCGTAGAGTTCAAGAACATGGGGGTGATGAAGCGTCTTCCATATCTCGACCTCCCGTATAAACAGCTTCTTCTCAGTCTCCATCTTCAAGACCTTGATCGCCACGGTGCGGCCTTTCCAAGTTCCTCGATAGACATCCGAGAAGCCGCCAACCCCAATCTTCTTCTCTCGATTGATTTCGAACTTGGTGATCGTCCAGCTGGGAAGGTTGGTGTTCTGACCCTGGCTCATTCGCACTAGAGCAGAGATTCCACTCTCGATGAACTCCTGCTCCAAGGTGTCCCTCGTTCTCTTTGATCCTCCGCCAGCACTGCTCGAACCTCCGGTCGATTTCGAGCTGGTGGTGCTTTCGATGCTGAGAACAGTCTTAGACCGTTGTAGCCCCCCTTCCTGGTTGTCGCCAGACTTGAGACTATACCGACGCTTGACCTTTCCGATAACTACCCCCGGCGGGATTGTATCGAGAGGTGACTGGTTGCGACGCTTCTCTATCGTCTCGAGCGCTCTTTGCAGAGTTTTGATCGCATCAGGCATCTGCTCGTGCTTGACCTGAAGCATGTCGATCATTTCTGCGTCGCTGCTGGCTTGGATAGCCTTTAGCATGAGCTGTCGAAGGGATGCAATGTCGTTTGTGCGGTCGAGGGAGTTCTGGCTCTCTTGAAGACTGTTGAGTAGAGGGATGACGTTGTCCGGAGGGATAGTCGAGATGTCGATGGTCTCTGAAAGACCGAGGGCATTGGAAGTGGTTATGAAATGGGTGACAGGTGCTGGCTTCTCCTTTGAGGGGTCGTCTGTAGGGCGGTTATCCTCCGGAGAGAGTAGGATGGGGGATAATGGAGGGTCCGTTTGGGGGATGCTGGAGCTAATGATGGTCTTGATGATCGCTCGGGTGTCTTTCTGGCGTTGAGCGTCCATCTCATAGGTTTTCCTCAGAATACGAATCACGATCGAGGTCTGGCATGCTGTTAGACAACAGCGATGGGAAAGGTTCGGTCAACTCACGGTAAATAGTTTCGTAGCGTCGTCTAATCTCTTATTGCACTCGTCGATATCTTCCTGGGTTTCATCTCTCTTCAAGAAACGCTTCAAAAACGGTCTTCGAACCTGTTTTCTCATGAACTCCAGTACATGGAGGAACACCCTATTGACCATGTGGGTTATCAGCCAATGTCAGAACCATCACAAGACTCACTCTTCTAAGGCTGCTATCGGGTCTCGCAATTCCTCTCCCACAGCATCTCCTGCTTCCCGAACTTCTTCGCGAATTGATATGAGTAGTCGTGCACATCGATCTGCCAACCGAAGACACCGGTTGAAGTTGACCTAGAAGGAAGTCTCTCTAAGTCGGTTTTAGCTCCTCGAGTAAACCGGAACACGCACATCAACTCCATCGACAGCATCCCAAATGTTCAGCAATGTTCTGGCTGCGGGAGCCAACCCTGGTACTGGGGCCAATTCCAAAAGGTCCACTCCGATGGAAAGTAACTCGTGCCCCACGTCCACGACGTTTCCCAGACAAGACCGGACAGCCAAAGCGACACGCTGTCCAGAAAGAAGGGATGCAAAGTCAGTCAACCGATCACTGATGCACCCTAAAGGAGACGGCACTGTGTGGTTCGAAGAGCGAAGCTCACCTCTTTCGTGCGGTCGTATCCATCTACCTCACTTGCTGGGATGCTACTCTTTCGCTTCGGTTGGTCTTTCCAGGGTGGTGCCCCCGTCTCCGGTAAAGCCCACCACGAAGCATCCAGGCCAGCAGAAGGGGTAGGGGAGATATCTCGTGACCTAGGATTCGACGATGGTGAGAGGGACCTGCCTCGTCCAATGTTGAACCCTAGATCGCTCCCCAGACTGGAAGCGAGAGATGCAGATGCTGATTGTGCCCTCCGTACGTCGGTGCCAGCCCCATCGATCTTGATAGCGGGTGACGACCGCGGATACTGCTTGCGTGGGAGGTGGTATTGGCTAGATGGAGCTTGTCCCCTGCTCCTGAAAGCCTCCAAGTCCGGGAACTCGTCGTCACTGCTTGATTCTGAGGACGGTGAAAGCGTCGCAACGGGCGCTGCCTGTGGTGTCACTGCGGATTTACTATTGGAAGTGGATTGGGGTAGTGAAGTCGTTCTCAATCGCGGGGTCAGAGCAGAGGTATCACTGGGAGGGGATGTCATTGAATAGAGTTGTACTTCGCGCTGGTCCAGGGAAAGAACCAGCTCCCCGCTGGGTGTCCTCGATGAATCGAGGTTGTGGGTGGGTGGCAAAACGCCGTGGGAAGGGATTGCCAACAGGATCCGAAAAGGCCTTGATTAACGGAGGTAAAAGTGTCGAAAGCGCGATGTCGAGGAAGGAATTGGGTAACTACTAACGAAGGTATCCGAAAACAACTTCAACAGCTGGTTCTTTATATACCACGGGTAAGTATCTAGATCAACTGCGTAGCCAACCTCTCATGAACAGCCTCAACCGAGCGCTTCGGTATTTTCGATTCATGCCCTTCACAAACGCAAGTTCTTGGATTGGGCAAGTGTCCAAATTCTGATCGAAACAAGCCGCCGGCGTCGAAACACGGGACATTCAAGGGAGAAGATGAGCTACGTCTCTGAAAATTAAATAGAAGTTCGACCGCTCCGGATTGGAGGATCCGATCCTTTGCCCCACTACCAATTCCGAGAACAACCTACTAGTAGAGGCTGTTGCAGGCTCCACTGTCGAGTCACGAATATCCATCTTGCCCAATGTTCCCTGACAACTTTGCATCATCATTCGAGATCTGCTATTCGTTGGGTCAGGGTTTTATGACCGAGGATAATAGCTACTGTTTCCGGAAAATGAACGCTGCGCCACATTCCGTCTAACATGTCCTCCTTAACGTCGGCCTAGCAAGATAACCCAGGTAGGATAGGTGCGTCATGGCTGAGGAAATGGACGGGCGCTAACTTTATGCTAAGCTATGAACACGTACTTCCATTGTTGCACGGACGTCAGAGCACTGGCTAGTGCTGCTGGACTCCTCTACACGAATCAGAGCGCGGTTCCGACGGAGTTAGAGTTATTCCTCACTGAGGCCATTTGGCGTACTCCAACAGCTCCACACACAGTGTTATGTAGAGAAGCAAGGGATACCACCTATGTGACAAGACCTTATTCGATTCCCGAATTGACCCTCCCTCAGGACAATAGACACATGTGCCACATGTTTCTCTACATGCACATTTTATTCCGAAATGCAGATAGCTATGACTTAACAGCCCGCTTGCCTCTCACCGAGTCATTCACCAAGTTCGAACTTCTCTCTGAGAAAGCTTTATCACGAGCCGACAATAGCACTGGGCCGGACCGAGTCGACTCGGTTTGGAGAGCTACTGGAGGTTGCTCAGGGTGGGTGCAATGAGCAGTCTTAATCGACCAGCATTTTACTGCACTTCAGACGCTGTCGTCGCGACATCCGGGCCGCCACGAAACTGGGTTTTGGTCCATTTGAGAAACTCCAAAGTCAATCTTCTCCGCAGCCAGGCAATTCTTGGAGTTGGACAGTAGAGGCAGGACCCCCATGGATTTCGTCCTGTTCTTCGAGCAGGTGGTAATACGTACTTTCCCCCTAACACACGGGATCCGAGTGTTTCAATCAAAGGAAGTGGTGGCTATTAGTAACAGTAACCAGGAGGATGCCATTGGTACTCGGTGTATTCAATTCGCCAAACACGAGCGCATGGTGCCACGGGACGCCTGGCGCCTATTCCTAAAGATCCGGGCCTCATGTGCGACTCTTATTTTACCTCAGATTCTCTTCGATTCCATTCTGACGTTCTGTTGATATCGACCCAATCCTCGACTTTGGTTATCAGTAATTCCAAAATTCCGGTCACCACCGAGGATTACAAGGGTATCTATCGCGCTCCTCCTGGCTACAGACTACGCAGACGCCTAGTCGGGACCTCAATCCACTGGTAGGAAGTACTGTTGCGGCCGTCACCGACTTGGTAACTGGCTTGCCAGGACAGGACTCTAAATTAGGAAAGTGATCACCCGCGCTTCATTCCTCGAGTCTGACTCGGGCGCCTATCTGCCCGGTGTGGCCATTTTCCGAGTTTGTCCTGAAGTCCCTAGTAGAGTTCTCTATATGGAATACTATTGTGTGGCGCGTATATTGGTACTATATATAGCGAAGCTCTCGATGTTTCCGTGTGATTGTTCAGCCTTCAGGAGCGCCTAGCCATGAGCGTCTATTCCCGGAGCGTGGGTAAACATTATATAACTTCCGAAAGCCTGGCAATCCGACGTCAGCGCAGCGTAGCACCTTGATTCAAAGCCTAGTCCATACCTCCCGGCAATTCCGACCATATAGGCGTTTCAGTTCAGAAAAGACATCGCCTTTAACCCACGACCCACTCGACGCTATGGAACTCGAGGAATGCCCCTTTCTGGAGGACAGCCGCCAAGAACACGCGACGCGACTCAAACGCTGGGGCCAAGATGTCTCGGCAACGGACCCAAGTCCCGCGTTTAGACTTGGGGGGCGACGACGAAGACCCTGGACGACGTCGATTCCAAGATTCCTCGGATCGCTTGTAGAGGCCGCCAAACGAGTCCTTCAGAAGGAAAGTGCCAATGGATATAGACCTGTTAGCGGCGGTATGACGAGGCACCCAGGAAGAATCCGATCTGATAGCCCGTGGGCCCGAGCAGTTTGTTGCTTGTTAACGTTTGTCGTTACAACCGCAGGTGTATTGGTGGGAGCTATCCTATTGTATGGAGGCGTTCCGCGTTCATACGCTGACATTCGGGAGTACGAAAGAGCGTTGCCCCAACACATGTGGTGGTTGGATCCACGAGCGGCGAGAGAACACCCTGATAACGGGCTTACAGAGATGGAGGGGTTTATCAGGTTTCCAAACCACCTATACGGATTGGGACTCAACAACGTTCTTGAGGAAATGTGAGTGTCCATTTTCACCCCCCAGCAATTGAAATCATCTTGACTCGCTGTACAGGCTTGTAACGTCGCATATCGCACATCTAGCTCGAAGGTCATACGTTTTTGAGGATTACGTTTGGTCGAAGCTCCCCATTCCATACACGATCTACGACTTCACCCTGCGACCCAGCCGGATTCCCCTAAATGCTTTTATTGGAGGATTTGTCGCAGGAGACAGTGTATCCTTCGACGCGGTGAGTTATGCATTTCGGTTCTTTGGCATTCTTGGCGAAGATTCAAATCAGAACCAAGAACACCTCGCGCTACCGTTCGGTGTCATCGGAATACTACGACTACGTTTGCCCTGCAAGTCTTTCATCAAAAGATCGAGTCGTCTTGGATGCCAGGATGAGACCGAGGGACTTTAAGGATACTAATGCACTGGTACTAATATACTCAGAAAATGCCATCCCAGTCGATGTTAATTTCCTCCGTTTTAGGTCAACTGGTGGGTAGAAAAGATTAACTTGCGAGGAGCAGGGAGGAGATGTGTGGAGATACGCGAAGGCGACATTAGCAAACCTCTGGCCAAGCGTGTCGTACACTGGGAGTGAGTCTAACCAGCTTATATTCCCCTACCTAATATTCAAATTTCCCATTAGTTTCTTCATGTCTCCGGTGCACATCAGGAGTCTGGTGCCAGAAATTCTTGCCTCGCCTGTCCTAAAGACGTGGAAATGGTCGCCTCTCGTTCTCCGAAGAGTTCACCAGCTGCTTCATGACCTCGATCTTGTCGATCCTTCGGCGTCTACATCCGGGTCGGAACTAGCGAACGGGGGTGCTGCAGCTCAGATCATACCAAACCTCCTTGCGATACACTTGAGGCGAGGTGACTATAAACGTCACTGTAGCCGCTTGCTAGGCTGGGGCTCTGGCTTCATGGGCTTCAACCTCGCGCAAGAACTTCCGTCGCAGGATGCGTTCCTGCCTCCCAACCTCACCAACAGCCCTGCACCAAGCCTGGAGGAGTATTACATGAAAAGATGCTTACCTGATATTCGACAGGTAGTTGAGCGCGCCCAGGAAGTGCGACGAGACTGGGAAGAATCAATCGCCTCACCAGGCTACTCATCGGGTGCAAGTCTTACCAAAGTTTTGATCCTCTCAAATGGCTGGCCGGATTTCCTGAACGAGCTGGGTGATGCTCTAACCAGTGATGGCTGGGATATAGTTAATCAGCGGAAGGGTGGACACTCTCAGCGAGGGGACAGAGACATAGGTGTTGCCGTCGATATGGCTTTGGCAGAGCGGGCTGAAGTGTTCCTCGGAAACGGAGTAAGTGCTTTCTGCTACTATTCCTGGACCCCCTTTCTGACACCATCGCCTTGCATGTATTGTCAGTTCTCAACATTATCTGGTAACATAGCGCTCTTTCGACTATCGAAAGGCCTCTCAGGACTTCGAAACCGCCTTCTCTAGCGGTTGAGGATTCCAGCCAAAAGCGACGGCACAGCCGGCATTGGAGAGCGGAGATAATCGGAATATAATCGGAGTCTGTCGGGCGCATTGTATCCCGGCCATCCTGACAACGGACCAATGACACATTCTCTTGTTTTGAATTCGACGGTACTACTTCGACGCTGTGGTTTGTGGGTACGAGTCAGTCTTGACGGGGAATTCAACTTTATTGTCACTGTCAATCTTCACTGCCTCATCTCAGTATCCGACACAGCTTTATGAGCTCTTACCACACCACCGTCTCCAAGTCTGCCTCTGTACTTTTGTCTCTGCGCCTTCGTTTCCTGACGATGGCTTGGTTCTGTCTTCACTGTCCTGTGCACGTCAAGGAATATAAGGTCTCGCTTTCCTTCAAGTCAGGGGGACCCACAATCTCTCCTAGGTAACTTCATTTCACAATGTGTCGGGTGACTATCTGTTTGCTACCTTGTACTGCCCTTTCGCTGTCGCGAAAACGAACTCCCGGACTGGACCTTTGACTATAAAGTACCCTCTTGTCTACGGGGGTTACCACACAAACGACCCACATTCAACACTCTCCTACCACGAACAACACACCACAGCGCATCGGCCCCGAACCGTAAAGCAACTAGTCACATCAAGCAACAACAAACCCGGCAGTACATCCGACTGCCCATTTTGAATGAAGCATCGCTTTTCAGCCAACTCATCGTCTAGCCAGCCCTTTAATTCGTCTGGTGGCGTCCCCCTCGCCCCCGCCGGACGGGGGCGGGGAGGCTTGGATCGTGGTATCGAAGAACATCTCCCGCGAACTCGAGATCGACAAAGTTATCGAAACCACGTGGTTGGTCAAGCAGTGAGTGTGACATCCAATTCGACCGTCACGCGAGGAGGGTGTTCGCTCATTGACGTTACTTGCTAGCCTTCTGGACCAACCTCTTCCACTCAGTCACGCAATACAGCCTTCCCCCGTGAAGACCAATTGCTCTCCCCTTTCCATGCTGGACGTAATTTCAACCCTACTTTCAACCCTACGGAAGATCGAACGCGGGATGCGAGCACACACAATAGCGCCAGTCCGTTTTTGCCCGCAATGACTTCGCCATGGATGCACAGGAGTGCGGTAGAGGGACGATCGAGGATGGAACCCACGTCGGCAACTCCCTATGGCATGAACGCTCAACATCTTCCCATCCCGCCCCCGGTCACAGAAACATTTTCCTCTCCGAGTCGTTCATCCGGTCGCTACCTTCCAGGTCTGGGCATTACCTTAGACCGAGAAAGTCCACCAACCGACGTCGTCAATTTCCCGTCGTACTCCTACGGACGAGTCAACTATGTCCCCTCGGTCAGTTCTCAGAGCCCTGGCTTGGAATATGTGGACCCAGACCCAGCCACTATGGGCTCTGTCGCGTCGCCGCCTCCCAGTACTGCATCGCGGACCAACAGCTCGGACAGTAGCTGCTCAAGCACTCGCGCAGTAAAGTCAAACTCGCCATTGGATATCCTCGCTGCGGATGATCGCCAAGAAGAACTTGATCCCTCCGAAATCCACCATCTGGAGTACTCACACGCGATGTACCGCCGTCTGGAGAAGAATGCCCTCAACTATGCCACTTCGACTGGACCAGAAGTACCTTATCGCGCATCTCCCGAGTTCTGTGAGAAGCAGGAGCTGGAATATGCGAAGGATCTGAAGCGACGGTTGAACGACCAGCCCTTGCCAGCCTTGCTCACATTTGCGGAAGGTTATGGTCTCCCTGGCACGGTGGTTGGACAAGACAACGACCCGGTTCGCAATCGAGGCTCCTCCAATGTGTTTGGACCAGGCAGCGCGCACCAGCCGGACATTGTCCGCGTTCCTGGCCCACTATCACAGTCAAGGTTCAATCCTTTCGAATCTGACCCATGCCCTCTTCAACTAGGTCGCCCTTCCAACCCACGACAAGCGATCCGGTCCACCGTACCCCAAGCCAATGCGCTGACTGAAGGCAGAGGACAGAACTTCCGTGGCGCCCCTGGCCAGTCAGGCACACAGCTGGCGCAGATCCTGTCACTGGGCAGCACTCCCCCTCTCGAGACACAGGAGCTTCCTCGCAGGAAGCGCGTCCATTGGACATCCCCTCTCGCCGAGACCAGGTATTTACCACCCAGCGGATACTAGAAGGCTCTTCCGGACATCCACACCCAGCACACACCGTCACCCACCACTTCATCACCATGGACATTGACTCTTGATTGTACACACACAAACTAGACCGCCGGTCCACACCATCGATATCGATTATACCCGGACCACCCTGCACATACCCTATCCCACATTCTCTCGTCTACCTTAGATCTGTTTAAACCCCTTACCCATTTGTTCTCCAACCCCTTCGGACACTCGTGATACTGGGGTGTTTCTGTTGTTCCTATCATTTTAACTTTTTTATCACTGCGCATCCCGTTCTGTTTCTCGAACCGGCAGATCCTGGATGTTGTGTAGAATATGCTCTGCGGTCGCGGTTATCCCTCTTAGCTCACATTTTAGACCTTACACTTTCCAGATAGTCGGTATTTCTTCTATTTTCGATGAATGTGGTGTCAGACCGAGCACACACAATACATTGCGTAATCTTTTAAACCGGGCTCAGATTGAGAGACGCCACAGCTAGCGCTCTGACAGTAAGTACTCTCATGCGCAGGGAGACTCTGCTCGGAGAAGATAATTATTGTTTCATCTGAGCGGTCGAAATGTCTTGTGGATCAATATCGGTGATGGGGGTGGAGGATAGACGCCGGGCGTCTATTGTTGCACTGGCCACCTGAGGGGCTGCAATGTGCGTTATCGACGATAGAAGTGAGACACCGGCTCACTTACTGTAAGTATATAGTCAACTGCTGTAAAAAGCTGTTGAACCTGGGATGTTTCATGACAGCCCGCCCAAGTTCCGCGGCCCAGGTCTGCAGCATCATCCATCGAAGTTGATGCCAGCTGCGCGAATTCACATCTTTCGGATGTTTGCAGGTATGATGCTCACTTCACCTGGGATACTCCGAAGACGGCAAGCGCTGCGTGCATGTGGAGGCTCTGAAGGCTAAGACAATTGTTAATGCTTGGGCTGAATATTGACATAAAAGAGGTCTCCATGTCGCCGAACAAGAAAATCATCTTCACCCTTTTCGACCCTCTCTCAAGAATGACCCTAGCAAAGATCGCTTTCCTCGTCACTACACTATCTATCTCGACTAGCATCTTGGCCGATGCGATTGCAGTCGGCAACCAGATTCCAGGCCCCGAGATTTGTAGTAGAAATGAAATTAACCCAGCGACTCAAGCTCGGTTCGAACAGGACTTCCGGTTACGCAAATTGGCCAGGGCTTCATCGAAGGCTACCTCTAACTCATCGTTAACCAATGGCCCGCTTAACGTCTTCTTCCATGTTATCTCTCTAGATGACACTGAAGAAGGTGGGAATGTCAACGACCAGACCATCGAGGCTCAAATTGATGTCCTGAATACCGGCTTTGAGCCCACTGGAATTCAGTTTCGCTTGGCGAAAGTGACGAGGACTGTCAATGAATCCTGGTTCCATTCCGTTGACTGGCAACATCCGTTGGAATTGGTGATGAAGACGGCGCTTAGAGAGGGCGGTCCAGCAGACTTGAATGTCTTTACTGTTGGGTATGTCCCTTCTCATTTGCAGGCGAATCACCCAGTCGATGATCACTGACGCCCCCTTCTCGGGTAGATTCACAGAGACACCAACCCTTGGCTACGCCACTTTTCCTTCCGAGGTCATAAGCAACCCCTTGCTCGATGGAGTCGTCATCTCATATGCTGTACTTCCTGGTAGTACAGCACCTGGACGCGGCATTGGGAAGGTGCGGAGTGTTGTTTCTGTTACTAAGCATCCTGCTCAGTTCTCACGCTTGATTACAGGTTCTTATCCATGAGGTTGGCCATTGGGTTGGTCTTTACCATACCTTCCAAGGCGGATGTTTCAACTCTGGAGACGAGGTCGATGATACCCCACCTGAGCAACGGCCTGCCACTGGGTGCCCCATCGGACGAGACACTTGCCCATTCGATGACCTACCCGATCCCGTCCGTGAGTGATACCTCCCCTTCTCCACATCGTAGCACAGGGGGCTCATGGACAATTTCCGCGTAATACCAGAGAACTACATGAATTATTCGGACGACGACTGCATGACCCACTTCACCCCAGGTCAAATCGTCCGACTTCGGGAACAAATATCCATCTACCGTGGAATCAATGTGTAAGAAACGTCGTAGGACAGGTGGGGAGTGCTTCAACTAGTATATATAGAACAGAGACCCTTTTGTACGCGTTCTGTAAAAGGATCCCACTCCTCCTCCGCTAAGAGCCCACCTTTCTAGAACTCGATTGTGGGCACTGAGTGGGCGCTTATTGCAAGATTCTATGAGGAAAATGTTTAAAGATTGTTCCAATTACAGAAGGAATCGAAGTTAATCCGTGCCCGTAGCCTCCTCCATCTTAACCCACAGGCCTCCCTACAAGCAACAAACATCAACAGAGGTACATCAAACGGGAAGATTATACGACGTACCGCAGCATACATAGTCAAATGGAACTTGGGAAACACTTTCTCAGTGGCTTTGCGCCCTTGAGACTCGGCCCAGATCTTCGGGGCAAGGGCTTCAGGGGGAGCAGAGTCAAGGTCGAGGGATATGGAAGAGAATTGTTGGGCGAGACGGATGAGCATGAACGACATCTCATTATAAGCGTACTAAAAACAGTGTTCAGTGATCGTCACGGAGAAAGGAAAACCACTCACCTGTTGTCCCAGACAGATGCGAGGGCCGGCGTTGAAAGGCAGGAAGATGAATGAGTTCTTGATGAGGTATTTCTTCAGCCTCTCGTCGATGAAGCGATCAGGATCGAATTCCTCGGCTAGGAATATATGAGTTCTTGGTCGGGATTAAACGTAGATAATCCTTACCATCCAGACCCCAAAGGTCGGTGCGGCGTTGCATCATGAAAACCGAGTACGTGATCCTAGCAGCCGGTGAGATGGTTTACAAATTACAACAGCGTAAACAAGGAGGCTTACTTGGTACCAGGAGGAATATAGAGAGCTTGCTCGTTGGGGTCAGGGGAAGGCCAGACGGTCTCGTTAGCCGTCTCGCGAACATTGAACGGCCTTGTTGAGTCGTCAGTCAGCATACACAGCTTTTAGGCAAGGGGCTTACACGATGGGGAATAGTCGTAAAGTTTCATTGAGAACAGCGCGGAGATACCTCATGTCCCGAAGGTCATCAAAGTTGGGTCGACGACTGGGTCCTACCTTCTCCAACACCTCGGTGCGAAGGCGCTGGAAGACATCGGGGTGCTGAGAGAGGAGGTAGATACAGAATGTGAGAGTCGCCGCGGTGGTATCGCGTCCGGCTATGCGTCCAGTCAGCCAAGATCAACGATGGGGATCGCTTCTTTGACGTACCAATCATGATGTTCAAGCTGCAGAGTCGTCTGTCAGTAGTGGTCGATGGCAGAAGAAGCGAACGCACATCTCATCTCGCAAGATAGTGGGATCCTGGGTAACGTTGACTAGGTAATCCAGTAGCGTTTGTCCGTCTTGAATTTCTTTCTCGCCGCTGGTCTTCTCTTCCAAAGACTGGGTCGCTCTATTCGCTATTGCCTCCTTTACAATTGGATCGATAAAAGCCCTGACAGTCTTCATCGGTTCCTCTGTCTTGTCTTTCCAGAACTCGAACAGAGGCCAGATCCACCCGACGCGTTCGCGGTTGGCGATGGCCTCTTGCGCTTCCATAAACGCACGGGCAAAGTCGTCCGCTTTCTTTCCCGAAAGAGTCTGGTGAACGGTAAGTCCGAATTTGGCTGGATATGGAAGTCCAGCATCTAGACTGTTTACGCAATTGCCGAATAAGAATTGAGTAGCCGTGTCCAGAGTGAAGCGAGCCATGAGGTCCTGCAGGCTGATCAGACGGAGCTCAGGCAGAGCGCGGGGATATTCATACCTGGAAGTCAACAGCGTATCCTTCACGAAGACGTTCCTTCAGCTTCTGGAGTGCGATGTCCGTATGGTGGTCAAAGATGTCGAAGTCACTGATCCTATCTCGAGTGAAGACTGGCCGGGTGATGCTGCGATGGAACTTCCACATCTCACCTACGCCCAATCAGCGATTGGACGGTAAAGTGTGACTCCAGGTCACTCACCATCAGAGTTGAAGACACCAGAGCCAAGCACAGATCCCATGTTGCGGATGAACTGAGGTCCTTTGACATGGCTGCTGAAGTCCGTAGCAAGGATGGTCTTGAGATGTTCGGGACAGATAGTGAAGATAGAATCAGACCAAAGCAACCAAAAGTTAAACACAGGTCCTCGAGCCTCGATGACTTCATCCAATCCGTCCCCTGCAATTCAAGTATAAGCGCTAGTTTCCGGAGGCACCAGAAGGGCCGACAACGTACCGGGATAACCGACAGCAATGTTACTCAACGTTGTTGTAAGCACGTCTAGGTTTCCGAATTTCTTTCCCTGGAGCTTGGGAACAGTTCGAGCTCCAAGCGCTCGGGCGCGTCGCCGTTTTTTAAATTCGCCTGCTGCAATGCGTAGTCCTGCAAGAGTGGGAATAGCCACGGCTGCCCCTGTTAACACCAGCCAGAGGGGTATCGCGAATCCTCGAGACTCCGCGATTTTGGTTGCTCCTACGAGTCCACCTACAAAGACGGTCATGTAGGCAACCCCACGGCCTACAAACCGAACCCCAGGTGGGAGGATCGCCATGAGTACTGTGTTCTCCTGCGTGTCGGGCTGGTGAAAAGCGTCCAAACGACTCGATCGAAACCAAGGAAGTGGGGAGACAGAGACTCCAAACTGTGTGAGAAGTTATAGGCTGCGCATTGACAAACCACGGAAAACAAATCTGGCGTCGAAGAGGACCGGCGGGTGCAGGTTCAAGCCGGCCGCCGATTACTTTCACCTTTTGACTGCAATTAACGCGATATGGGCTTGAGTCTTGGTGCCGACACGGCAATCACCGAGAATTCCGAAGCCATCAATTGTCGCAGGTCAACCTTCTTGGCTGAGAAGTTGGCACAACTTTGAACTTAGCAGCAGGCCAGCCTAAACTGGGTCGGTGCTCACCCGTCCCAAGTGAGAGACAATAAGGAGAAGATGCAGAAAGAACTGGCATTGGTGGCTCACCTTCAACGACCATATTCAAAAGAATTGAAGCACAAATAACATAAAAGGGGGAACCAGAACTTCCGTTTACGATATGGATTACTCATAGTAAGTACGGCAGAGTGCAAGAGCGACTTTCCTCCATGGCAAATTGACCAGCTATGTAGCCTACCGTACGTGGAATAGTCCTCTTGTCATCCTTCAGGGTTTGTGGGCTTCAAGCTTTGGTCTATCCAAGGCACTTAAATAAAACCCTGTAGTAAGGCCGGCGAGCGGCAGCGCCCGCTACCGCCAAAGTAAGTAGAGTGGAACGCGAAATGAATCAGTGTCCAATTCAAGAAGCTGACTGAGGCCCTAAGCGATCTCGTCCTGTCTCAGGAATGATGCACAGCCAGGTACAACGAATTCAAAAACAATCCCAGGTCCGCGATAATGTACGATTACGGTACAGAGAGGCTACTTCACATCCGAAGCATCATCTAAGTAGTAATTTCAGGGAATAATGACGAGGAACGGACACCACGTGATGTTTGCATGGGCGCCTATTTCTGTCAGTCATTGCTTGCGATCTATTGGCTCCGGAACACCCAAAAGACACGGGCGGTAATGGGATAGAAGATCATGTACCAATAAAGACTACACGGTGAACAGTCACTTCCGTATTAGTTCCCTTGAGAGGTTTCACTGCTCACCTCTGGCAGGAGGTTCATAGTGAGCTAGTGAGCACTATTGATAAGATTTGATGTGAAGCGATGCGATGCTAGAGAAGGGCGGCTGATACCAGGGCGACTTGTATTCCCCGGACCTGCGAGAACCACCCAGCTGAGATGGATACGCATTCTTTGATCTCGGTCGCCCAGGAACCGACGTCAATACCTTGATGTCGAAGCTGGTCGAAGACACAAGTAGAACTCGATCAAGGGAGGTCACCTCAACTTAGCAGAGCCGTACAGGACTCACCTCCTGAGGTGTTGTTCTTCCTCGTACCGTCAGTGTCTACGACATGGAAACCATCATGGACTCTGCATGTGCTCGGGTACCAAATCAGAACTCGCATACATACAACGGTAACAATGTCATGATCAGAATTTACCGCCTAGCCCGTGGAGACCGTCCCGCACGACAGCCTTCGGAAGGCGCCCCACTACTTAACATGTGAGTGGCTCCACTGGCGAACATCACCTACCATCTCCCCATCGATTGCCTTCCTTCCTCTAGCCACTCGTCCACTTCTCTCCCTCCTTCCCTTTCACCAGTCAACTGCAATCGTTCGCTGGGTCGAACATCCCACATTCATTTCAAATGTTGTTCAAGAGATACATAGCTTTGGCGGTTAGCCTCTCGGCTTCCAGTCACCTCTTCGCATCCGCCCACGTCGTTCGCCAAACCCCCGCGAGAGGGTGTGGCAACGAAATTGATGAAGCCACCAAGGCTATCTTCGAAGAAGACTTCCAATTCAACAGAGTCGCCTCTTCCCTGACCTCTTCTTCCGCCCGCATCGCGCCTATAGACGTCTTCTTCCATGTCACATCTAGCGACGAAACTGAAGAAGGTGGCAACGTGAGCGACGAAGCGATCGAAGCGCAGATTAGCGTTTTGAACACCGCTTTCGAGCCCACGGGACTACAGTTCAGGTTGACGGAGGTGACACGAAATGTCAATGCTACATGGTTTGAGTCTGTAGCACCGAGGACGAGAGTTCAGAAGGAGATGAAAGAGGCTTTAAGGAAGGGTGGCCCAGGAGACTTGAATGTCTACACCGTTGGGTAGGGTTCTTGCCATACCGGACTGGGAGCGTTCTGAAAAAGCTTGACTGACTGGTTCATCGATAGGTTCCAAAAGGGCGGAGGCGCTGGTTTGCTTGGATATGCTACGTTCCCCAGCGAATTTCGATCCGCGCCCGAGGACGACGGCGTGGTCGTCCTCTTCTCCTCTCTTCCTGGAGGAAGCGCGGAGCCTTTCAACCTCGGTCAGGTAGGGATTGGCTCGCCTGAACACTCAATGTCCCGCTTCTGACTGCTCAACTGCTATCCTAGACTCTTACGCATGAAGTAGGCCACTGGGTCGGATTATACCACACTTTCCAAGGCGGTTGCTCTGGCCTGGGAGACGAAGTTGCCGACACTCCCGCCGAAGCTTCACCTGCAAGTGGATGTCCCACTGCCCGAGATACCTGCCCTGGAGGCGGACCAGACCCCGTCCGTAAGTACTATCTCGAAGTCCATCCGGCCCTCCCATGTCCTCCCAACAGTGCTAACTTGTATGTCCAGAGAACTACATGGACTATTCCGACGATAGTTGCATGGACACATTCACCCCCGGTCAGATCGAACGTCTCCTCGATCAAGTCGCGACGTACAGGGGAATTGGAGCCTCCGGTGAGCCTGTTGCATTTGGCCCTGGTGTCACCCCGTTGCTAAAATTTCCATGTAGCTCCCGAATCCCCGGAAGAAGTCCCGGAGGAACCTACCGAAGTAGAAAATGTTGAGGAGCGAAACCTCAGACGCATCGTGTTGCAGCCAGTCAGGGCACACGCTGGTCATTTCCGGAACAGGTTGACTCGACCCTAAGCATTTCCTTCGAGCCTTCGAGGTAGTCTGTGTTTGTAACTCAAGTCGCTCCCCCATCTCTTCATGGTTCAACAAGGCGGGGTGAGACGAAGCATTATATTATGTACGATATCCAGCAAGAAAAAGCGATGAAAAAAAACTATACGAGATCTGAACTAGCAATAGCAGAGAAGTAGCGCATCTGAGATGTTCACGATCATGACAATGATTCAGAAGCAACAACAGCAGCAGCAGCATCCGCTTCAGCTTTAGCCTTGGCCGCAGCCTCAAGCTCGCTGAACGTCCCACTCTTCAAACACATCTTCCTAAACGTACCACCCTCCTTCTTGATAAGGTTGTACGGCGTATCAAACTCCACGATCTACAAAACACATTCATCAGCATCAAACCAAAGCCAACGGGAGAAGGAGGCAATAATCTAAATAAACTCACCTTGCCCTTATCAAGTACAATCAACCTATCATAATCAATCACAGTCCTCAACCGATGCGCAACAGTCAACAACAGCGATCCAACAAACTCCTGTCGAATCGTAGTCTGGATCTTCGCGTCAGTAGCAAAGTCAATGCTGCTAGTCGCCTCGTCCAAAACCACGATGGCGCTCTTCCTCAACAGCGCACGCGCCATAGCGATGAGCTGGCGCTGGCCCTGCGAGAAATTGGTGCCGCCAGCAGAGACTTTGGTGTCAAGGTTGATCTTGGCTTTGGGGTCGATCTCGGTGATGGAGGTTCCAGTCGACATGATAGACTGGGCGGAAGAACCAGCCGTTGGTTCGGTTTCATGGGTGGCGTCAGTTTGCTCGCGTTCGACATTCAAGATTGAGGGTGCCCGAGAGGACGCAGCAGATTGTTCGCGCGATGATCTTCGAGAAGCGAGGGTGCTGTCCGTGATCATGTGCACTCGTCGCAACACGTCCAAGCACTCAGCGTCGGTGTGGTCACCTAAACAGGAATGAGCAAACGGATAACGTGGCCAGAATATAATAGGTACGTACCGAAGGGATCCAAATTCTCCCTGAGAGTACCAGAGAACAATGTAGCGTCTTGCGGGATGAACGTCTACACCAGAGCATTTCAGAAATGCGACAGCACTTGCAAGAAAGGACACGTACAACTCGGGACCTCAAATCATGAATCCCAATCGTCGAAATATCAATCCCATCAATGATAATCTTGCCTTCCGTGGGGTCGACCTAACCGACATTCCATTAGCCTTCTTTCCATCCTCAACACATACGCGACACTCACAAATCGCAAGATACTCATAGCCAGCGTCGACTTGCCACTTCCCGTCCTACCAAGGAGCCCAATCCGCTCGCCGCCCTTGAGGGAGAACGACACGTCATGCAGGACAGCAGGCAGGTCAGGCGCGTATTTGATGACGAGGTTCTCGACGACGACTAGGTTGTCGTTGCTGGTGATCGAAGGCCAGTAAGCGGGTGGTCGGTTCGACTCGATGATCGCGGGTGGTTCTTGCGGGAGGTCGAGGCTGACGACGAAATCCCATGTGATTAAAGTGGGATGAAGGAGAAGGAAAAATACGTACTACTCGACGACACGTTCGACAGAGCTGGGAGGATACCAGGATCAGAACGAGCAACACCAGGCGAATGAAAAAAGCCTCCTTACTTGAGATCCAACTCCAAAGCAGTCCAGAACCGACACGCCCAATACACTGGTCAGCCACATCAGCACCCGTTCTACCCTCCAAATAAATCAAACCACTCACCAGAAGAAGTGAACGTCATAGCACTCGTAATACACAACCCAGCCAACCCCGCTCCTCTCGACAGCGTCGAAATCGCAAACAAGCTAGTAACAAGCACCGCCAACGCTCCCAGGGCATCAAAGTTCAAAAGTAACCACCGGTTGGTCATCCAAAACGCATACCACATCTACAGTACAAGGCCGCGTTAGTTTAGTGTTTCTTCCACCTCATAGAGGTAAGATGGAGGGAAAGACTGACCTTGGTAGTTGTATCAATCTTCCTATGTAACCCGTTCAAGAACCTACGTTCAGCACTGAACGCACGAACCGTTACAATACCCTCCAACAGCTCTCCGAAATCAGAAAAGATCGGGGAACGTGTGTTGGATTCCATCCGGCGGAGGTCCCGGCCGGTGTTGAGGTACCCGATGGCGAGTTCGCGGTAGGCGAGACCGATGAACGCTGCTGGGATGAGGAAGTAGGGGAACACGACACTAAAGGGAAAGTCATCGGGTTAGTTAAAGCGGCTCTATGTAGTAGGAAGAGGGGAAGAAACGGAGCGAAGTGGGACGTACGCAATGATCACGATCGCAGCGAAGAAACTGGCCAAAGAAGAGTTGACAGCCTGAAGCGATCCAGCGAGCGAAGAATCGATCGTCTCAATGTCCTAAAACGCCCACATCAACATCTTTCTCTTCCCTCACAAGCCGATATAGAAACACACCTTTCCAAACCTGTTCAGCATCCTTCCTTGGGGAGTGGTGTCATGGAATCTAAACGTCGCTCGCACGACGCTCGTCAAGAGTTGCCTGCCAAAGCACAACCGCGTTAAACATACCCTATTCTCGAGCACAGAGAAGAGAAAGCAATACGCACTGGAAGAGGACCCTGGAAGCCCGAAGCGCAGCCGTATACTGCGCCGTAACACTCAACACATTCGCAAGCGCAATCAACATCCCAATCCCAGCATACACCCCAACGTAGAACAAAGGATGCTCAGAAGCATCCGGCCAATCGATTCCAAACGCGCCTTTCACCTTTGAAAACTCGGTGGAGCTGACGCTGCTATCCGAATCACGGACATCGGAATCGTCGCCAGCTTCGTGGTCTTCCAGAGAAGAAGACGCCGTAGCAGAGGTAGAGGCTGAAGCATTGACCAAATCCGAGGACCGAGAACCGCCCACAAAAGCTGGAGCCGGAGCAACACCCTCCACCTTCACGTTAGCGATAGCCTGGAACACCGTATCGTAGTGATGGTGATGCGCAAAGTACCCAGCGACACCAGCGTCGTGTTCAGGGAAAACCGCAAACGACCGGAGGGCGACAAAGGCTGGAGAAGGAGGGCGTTCTTGCGTAGAGACAGGCGAATCGAAGGCGAAGGAGGCCGAGGTAGTACTGTTATCCTTCTTGTAAGCTTCGCCCCAGACTGTGATCCAGAGCTTCTCGCTAGCGCCGAGGATTTGGACGACGACGACCATAAAGGCGAGGAATGCCCAGATCCAATACGAGCTGCAAGAGCAATGGGTCGCGAGGTGTCAGTACAAGAGTGCACCAAAGACAGCTAGCACAGACGCACGAAGCCTTCAAATAAGCCTTATAAATCGACCACTTGACACCACCCGTCTCCCTGTGCTCATCCTTAACCAACTTGCGCGGCTTCTTCTTGCCCTTCTTCATAGCCGAGGAGGTCGCGGTCGCAGTTGTCGCCGCGGCCGCGGTGGGGGTGCCAGCGGCACCGCTAGCAACAGTAGGAACAGTTTCACCAGGGGTGGTAGGCATCGTCCCCTCCACTCCCTCACCAACGCCGGGACTAGCACCCCCACTCGCATCCGCATCCTCAACATTAAACACAAACTCCTCCTCTCCCTCCCCACGCAGCCCAGAGTCCACAAACGCATCAAAAGCAATATCGTCGATGAGGCCGGCGCTTCTTAGCTCCTCAACTGTGCCCTGCGTATCGATCCGCCCGTCGAGCATGCGTACGAGGTAGTGTGCGCCGGGGAGGACGAGTTCGACGTGGTGCGTCACCAGAACGACCGTGCGGTTCGCGAGGAGCGGGCCTTGGAGCAGGTTCTCGAAGAGGAGGCGGGAGGTGTGGCTGTCCTGCAAGGTCGACAAAGTGCGTGGGTTAGCGGGTGTCATTTGCAAGCACGATGAAGGAAGGAAGAGACGTACGACAGCACTGAGAGGATCGTCCAAGAGAACATACTTGGTCCGCGCGTACACAGCTCGAGCAAGAGCCACGCGCGCTTTCTGTCCTCCACTCAGACTAACACCGCGCGCTCCAATCTCGGTCTCGTCGCCATCTTCCAGAACCTAGAGCACCCATCACCGGTCAGCGATCCATCCATCCCACCCATAGCAAGACCAAAGCTAGGCGAACATACCTCCAAATCCATCCTCAACGCACAAGCATCCACAACAGCCTCATACCTGTCCCTATCAAACGGCTGCCCAAACAAAATATTCTCCCGGATAGACTGGTGGCGCAACCACGGCGTCTGAGCGGCGTACGAAATCGAGTGCGTCAAGCCCGTTTCGGGGTCAACGAGCGTAGGGTCTTTGTGCATGATGATGCGCCCGGAGAGGAGGGTCATTTCGCCGAGGACGGCCATCTGTTGGTAGTGGTGTGATGGAGCAGGTAGTAAGACAGTACAGTAAGGGGGAAGAGGAAGAGGAGAACTTCGGTCAGAAGGTGACAGCCACAAAAGAGAAAGATTAAGGAGTACGCACCAACAAGGCAGTCTTCCCACTCGCAGTCGGACCAGTAATAACAGTCAACTTGCCCTCAGGGAACCGAACCGTAACATCCTTCAACTCGAACCTCTGCTCTTCATCCGTCGACAACAACAATCCACCTTCAATGTCAGCCGCGTTCCCGCCATTCTCAACGTCCGTTTCCGCGTCCGAAAGAAGCTGAGCTTCGAGATCGTCATCGGGGGAGGGTGTAGCCGACTCGTCCTGAGCATCTACGGTGGAAGTGGAAGCACCAGCCTGGTCTCGCTCAGAGTCCGCTGAGTTATCCCTGTCCTTGGAGTCCTTCTCCTTAGGCACCTCGTTCCACTTCAACGTCGCATTCTCCAACCCGAGTCCGCCCCTTTCGAGTTCATCCTGTTCGCGCACGTAGCGGGTGAAGAAATCATCTCCCACTGTGCTAGTCACTGAGGCGGAACCCTCTTGAGCCTTGAGCGACGAAACCTGCGCATCAACTTCCTCTTCGTCGAGGTAGACTGAGATTCGTTTGAGCGCTACGCCGGTCTGTTGTTGGTGGTGGGAGTGGTCAAGACATCGGCATCGTTAGAATGCATTGTTCCAAAGGGAACGGGAGTGGAACGTACCTGCAGAATCTGAACAATCCACGCCGGGATGACGTTCAACGGTGTCCGAATCATATTGAACAAGGCGATACTCTATATGGAGACGAACATCGTGATTCGTCAGCCAGGTTGTAAAAGCAAACAGAAGAAAGAGAAACGATACGCACCGTAAACGCAACACTAACAGTCAACTCGTTCCCTCTCAAAACATACGTCATGAACGAGATGATGGAAACGAGGATCGGCGCGAGCGTCCAGAGGAGGTAAAACATGACCGAGTTGACGCGAGCTATATTCAATACGAAGTAGTCAGCTTTCCATCCAGTCAAACCCCGCCACCAATCACAACGCCAGCACCAAAAGGCTACCACCAAAACGCTACCATTAAAGCGCCACCATCAAAACGCTACCACCAATAACCCCCAACCCCAACTGTAAAGAAAGCAAAAACACACCTTTAACCATCCACTGCATCTCCTTCTCCCTCGCATCCAACGCCCGCTGGATCCACCTCTCCTCCCACGCGAAGAACTTGATAAACTTAACCTATAAAGCGGAAAGTGGGGTGAGGTGTGTTAGCTAGCTGTAATCTGATGAACTCGGGAGGATTGATAAAGGTTGATGGCGTGTAGCGAGCGGTCTTCGGTCTTTGCGAAAGGTACTCAACGTCCACCAAGCAACGCTCGCCACCCAAACGCCCAACGCCCAACGCCCAAAGAACAGAAACCACGACGAGGACAAAGTATGAAGTACAAACTACTCACAGCACCAACCAACTCATTCAACACACCCATCCGTCCATCTCTCGCGCTCAAGACACCTTTCTGGATCCTAATGCTCCGTCTGGAGACGTACCTGTTGAATGGCGGGTGTTAGTTATTGTTCTCCTTCATTCGATCGTTCAATGGGAGAGAGAGGGAGAGGGGAGCAGAAAGGGAAGAAAGGAATATCGGAGGAAAGAGAACAGCAGAGAGATAAAAGATAGAACCAAAAAGACAACTCACGAATTCAAAGGCCACCCCAACACCAACACAAAGAACCCGCTAAAAGCGCTAATACCGAGGAGTTGGTAGAGGAGTGTAGAGGCGATTATGATTTCCAGGGGGGCTGTAAACAAACGTCGGGGGTTAGCGTCCGTTCGTTGTCTTAGCATCGTGACACGAATGTCCTTCAAGAGGAGAGGAAAACTTTGAGGAAGGAGGGAGAAGGAATAGAGGGGACCACGGAAGGGGGAAGCGGGGGAATGGGGACGATGGAAGAAGGAAGAAGGAAGAAGAGAACGAAATGAAAAGAAAGCTTTCCCCCAAAAAACAAGAGAAAAAGAGAAACGCGCAAAACGCACCTCCATAAATAAAATACAACCCCGACACAGTCTGCGACACACGGTTCGCATCGCCAGCCATGAGGTTCACGATCTTGCCCACGTCCGCGCCTGCTTTCGGGTCGTCCGCTTTGTCGTCTTTGGATTTGCCTTTCTTGTCCTTGCTCTTCTTCCCTTTCTTATCTTTCTTCTTATCCTTCCCATCCTTCTTCGAACCTTTCTTCCCATCCTTCTTCTTCCCTCCATCCTTCCCATCCTTCCCCTCCTCTCCAGACCCGGAAGTACCAGAACCCCCCTGGCCCTGCTGCCCAACAACACCCGCATAATCCCGCCTCTTCAACGCCTTATCATATATCGCAGCCATCAACTCGCTCCTAATCCTCGTCGCCGCTCGTCGTCCATACCACAAGTGTTGGACGTCCGCTTCGGCTTTGAGGAGGGTGAAGAGGAAGGAGAGGAGGGCGTAGATGTAGGCGAGGGAGGTTGTTTGGGAGGGGGTGGGGGTGTATAAGGAGAGCGTGGACGCGAAGGTAGTGGCCAATGTGTTGATTACAGGTAGACGGTTCAAGGAGGTGAACGCCCCATTCGCATCGTTCCCCAACGAGGAGGTAGATCCGCGTTCGCCGATGGCATCTAGAATCAACCTACGAGGACAATAATAACATCCCTCCCGTTAGCAAAACAACTTCCCAAAAGACGTTGAGAAAACCGGATAAATGATAATACGCACTTGAGGAAGATTGGCGTGGAGTACTGGAACAAGACACTGATGAAGGTGAGGATGAAGTCTAGCCTGTTTGATGTGGATATGTATACGCGTCGTTCGGCCGTGGTGTGCGGGTGGGGGTCGGTGAGAGCACAAATGCATCAGTGAGAGCACAAACGCATCAGTGAGGGTATATGCGCGTCGGTGAGAGTTGGACGTGTCGTTTGGCGTTAGCGCGTCAAGTCGAGGTCGGGCGCGTAGTATCGTGCGTAGGAGAAGGAGAAGTGGGAGAGCATCATGTAGGACAGCATCGTGTAGAGAAGAGGCATCATGTGTAAAGAAAGAAAGCAAGCCCGTCAGATAACCCCATTCACTCCAAAGGGACGACAGAAAAGTAAAGAAAGACGTACATGAGATCCAAAGAATTCGCAACCCAAAGTCGGCGAAGCAGTGTCGGTTTCCTGGTAAGGTTTCGTTAGCATATACCCGATCAAAAACTCGGTAGCAAGAAACGCAAAAGCCGGTGTACACCCCGACCACGACACCCCGCCCACCGGAAACGCCCCAGCTCAAAACCGCCCACCGCAAACCGTCCAACATTCAACATCCAACAAACCAAAACCCAAAAACCAAAAAGAAAACTCACCGAATCCGACTAAACACACCCCACACAACGCGACTCCTCAAACCCCAACTGAGCTCCCAGACATCCTCCTCATTGAGGGTTTTGTGGCGCCCGGACTGGACGAGGGGGTACACCCAGGAGAAGGTGAGCCAGGAGAAGAGGGTGGTGTAGTCTTCGGGGGAGAGGCCGGGGGATGTGCCCTGTTAGTGGAAGGGAGAGAGGAGGGGTTAGTTAGTGCGAGGGTTTGGTTTGAGTGGGAAGGAGGAAGGGGGAGAGGGAGGGGAGGGGAGAGGGAACGGAAAGAGGAAGGAGAAGAAGGAAAAAACACTCACAATCCTCCCAACATCAACCCTCCCACTGGGCACATTCAACGGCAGCGACAAGCACACCCCCAAACAAACCAGCGCGGAGACGAGGTCGGACCATGCGGCTGTCCAGTCTGCGGGTGTCCAATCTAGGCCTGCGATACCGTCCGAGATAGTTGCTGTCCAATCCAGGCCGACGAGACCACCAAGACCAGAAGTAACATTTCCATTCCAAGCAGCGTTTCCACTAGCACCAACACCCAGGTACCCCACACCACCCAAACCCGTAGCACCCAAATACCCAGCACCCCAAACACCCGCCCCAACGCGCACCACAGCCGTACACACCAGCACCGCATACACCATCACCAAATCGTACAACGGTGTAGGCTGGCGGTTGAGCGCGGCGCGGAGGGCGGTGTAGAGCCAGGTGAGGGAGAGGAGGGTGAGGTGGAGGGAGGGGTTGGTGAGGAGGGATGGGATTTCGGGGAGGGAGTTTGGGAATGTCGGTAGGTCGGGGAAAGAGGTAGTCGAATTTCCATACTCAGCAGGTGGTGGGTTCAAAGAGATGTAAAAATGGTACGACGCGAGGCCGAGCCAGATGAGCGACTGGGCGATGCCGAGTGTGGTGAGGAGGACGGTTTTGTAGAGCGGGCGGGTGTCGGGTCGTGGTCGTTCTTCGGTGTCGAGTCGTTCTTCGGCATCCTCGTCCTCTCGTGCGCGTTCTTCCGTGTCCGCGTTCTCTCGTGCGTCCTGCGGTCGTGCAGCTTCTCCATCCTCCCCTGACACACCCTTCACACCACCACCAACCCTCCCTTCCTCCTCCTCCTCCGCCTCCCCCTCCGCATCCTCCAACCTAACAAAAGGCCTCCACACCTCCCTCACCGCCTCCGGTACCAGCACCCTCCCCACCCGGCTACCGCCCATCCTCGCCAGGAGCCCCGATTTCTTGAGGGAGAGGTAGATCAGGACGAGGAGGGTGAGGGTGAAGGGTGGGAGGGAGGTTAGGGTGTTTAGGGTTGGGGGGGATGTTAGGTCTAGAGGTGGGAGGGGTTGTACACGATGTTGGGGAAGTTTGTTAGACGCTTGGTGGTTGGGTAGTTGAGGTATAGGTTGGTTGGATAGGTGGGTTAGTTGAGGTCGAGGTTGGTCGGATAGTTGAGGTAGTTCGTTGGATAGAGGTTGTCGTTGCGGTGATACATGTTCGTACAATTGCTGGTGGTAGCTTTCGTGGTTCGGCAGTGGATGTTGGTTGGTTGGATAGTCGTGTTCAGACTGTTTCCCTACACCCGACTGGGACAGTGGACCCGGAGGTCCGTAGTCACCGTTCATCCTAGTCTATTCTCGCGCCGTGGGCGCCCAGCGAACCAGGACCTTGAAGAACGAGAGTGGAACCCGAAAGGAACGACAAACTGTGACGAGCTCCGTAACTCGTTGTCTTGTCGAAACACCAACACGAGGCAAAGCGCCTACTCGGTAGTCCAAAGCCTTGATTCTCTCCTTCCAAGACCGGTGTGGTGACCTTGACCTTTCTCGGATTAGCCTAAGCCAAAACCGTGCGTGAACCGACCGACGAGGTGCGCGTGATGGATTCCAATCCCGACTCAAGAGTCTTCGTGATTGCGCGAAATTGAACGCCGGGCTTCTGTTCCCTGAGGGATCCCTTATCCCAAAGGAATAGTCAATTCCAGGGAAGGAGGACGATATGTGATAGGAGTCGGGAAGTCAACAACACAACTGGACAATGAACGAACGCGAGAAAATCAAAAGCACGACCTTCTCCTTCCCGTCCCGTAACGTAAGGGGCCTGGAGCCAATCACCGTTGGAGGATTTTTTCACTCCAGGCGGGCCGAGTGCTGAGTGCCGGGAGTATAGGGGTGATGGTATCATTCCATCATGGACTGAGCCGAAGCTGGCGGGTTGATGGTATCACGGCGTATGCCGACGTTCCCGAAGCTGGAAGCGCCAAGATTTCCTTACCGATAGGTCGGTCGCGTTTTGATCTTGACGACGTTCGCCTTAGCGCCTATCTCTCTGGTATCCTCGATTCTGTGTTCTATCTCTGGGTTTCACTCTGGTCTTTAGGCTACCTTGAACTTGGCAACGAGAACGCTTGCATACGGGTAGAGCGGCGAACTGGGAACGCGAGGCGACCACCAAACGAGTTGAACGTTGAACCACAAGCAAAACTCACACACTAGTGAACGCTCAGAGCTATCGAACAACCCTGCCATCCCAACCACCCCTCCTCCAATGACGAACCCACCCACCTTAACCATACACACCCTCAACATCGACCCAGACGAGGAAGACCACTACTCCTCTTCCTCCTCCCCATCCGATGAGGAGGAATCGTTTAGCGAATCCGAGTCTGGTTCTGGGTTGTCCGAAGAGGAAGATGAGGATGAGGAGGGCGGGCAGGCGGTAGGCCAGGGGGCCGAGGGGAAAGGTAAAGGGAAGGAAAAGGAGAGGAGTGGGAGTGTCGATGGGGACTTTGAGTGCGTACCTTTCCTTCCTCTCTTTAACCAGAACGTCGTGATTGTATCTAACTACTACCCCAAACGAGAACAGCCGGCTAATCCAAGGCATCCGCTCGCAAACCTCCACCGGCACAACCCTCATCAAAGACTGGGACATGTCCTTCGTCGCCCAGCAAGAGGCCGAATTCAAAGATGACCTCCGAGAAGCGAGTGGAGTGGGGCGTAAGCGGCGCAAGGTGCGTTCTCTTCCTGTATTTTAATTGCCCAAGGATTCCTTATTCACTCGTCCTCCTCGCTCACTTCACTCGCCCTCGCCCGACCCTCCTCACTCTTGCGCATCCTTCACTCCCGCGGACCCCACCCTCCAGAAAGGCCGCACAACAGGCCCCACCCTCTCGCACCAAGTCAAATCCCTAATCGGCGAAGCCAACCAAGCCTACATCGACTCCAACCTCCCCCTCACAATCGACCTGATGACCGAAGTCATCCGCATCGAACCGCGCGCCTCCGCCGCCTGGTCCGTCCTCGCCCAATGCTATGACGACCTCTCCGACTCCCACACCGCCCTCAAACTTCGTGTGATGGCAGCGCATTTGCGTAATGATGCGGAGGAGTGGGAGAGGTTGGGGAGGAAGAGTAGGGAGATGGGACTGGTACAGCAGGCGCTTTATTGTTTTGGGAAGATGACGCAGGTTGATCCGGAGAATATGGAGTACCTCTGGGATCGGGCGGTTTTTGCGAAGGAGGTTGGGGAGGGGAGGGTTGCGAGGTCGTGTTTTCTTGGGATACTCAAACGATATCCTAACGACCTTGTGGTGTTGAGGGAGGTACACCCGATATTGGTGGAATGTGGGGAATTGGGCGTGTGTGCGCAGCTGTTGCAGCAGGCGTTCGAGTTTCATTTGAGGGGGAGGTCGGACGAGGGGGGTGGTGGAGAGAATAACCCGAACAGACTCACCATCCTAGACGTCCTCCTCTTAGCGGACCTCTACAACGCGTTGGGGGCGTACGAGAAGGCTGTGGACGTCATTCGCAAGGGTGCGTCGCCCGTATTTATATACTCGATTCTAGACTCATTTATCACTTAGGCGTACGATGGCTGCAAGGCCGCGAAGACCAACGATACTGGGATCTATGCGAGGACGATAGGGAGTACGACCTGCCCGGTACCATCCGCGACGCCAACGGGAACACCCTCGTCGCGCCTCCCTCTGGCGAAGATGTTTCAGCGACAATCCCTCCTCCTGGCTCTGGCTCTGGCTCAGGTTCTCTCGGACCAGGAGTAGGACCAGGAGGAATAGGAGGAATAGGAGTGGGTGGGGGACCAAACGCAGCCCTGGGAGGCGGCGCACCGCAAACACCCCTCCCACTCCCAGGCAGACCGGGCGCGGGGATGCAACCGGGGTACTACCCCCTCGACACGAACGCCCGCCACAGGCTGGCGGTGGCGAGGATTAAGATGGGGGATGTGGATGAGGGGAAGGTGTGTGCTTTGTTGGTTCGTTTATGTTTGAGTGCTCATTGTCATTCTTTTCTCTCTCTCTTCCCTTCTCTACCTCTCCGTTCTCTATCGGCCCACGCATCGCTCACTCCGTCCACTCCGCCTACTCGCTCGCCCAACCCACCCACCCCCGCCCTATTCGCTCACTCCGCCTATTCGCTCACTCCACCTACTCGCTCACTCCCCCTTCTCTCCCTACGTTCTCTATCGCCCCACGCATCGCTCGCCCAGCGCCACGCCTCCATAATCCTCTCCGAAGACGTCCTCGACTACGCCGTGCTCTTCTCCGAGATCGCGGATGCCTATTTCGAGCGCGAGATGTGGGCCGAGGCGAGGCCTATTTATGAGTTGTTGGGTGGGGATCCTGCGGTGCGTAGCTCTGAATTTGTTTTCTTCTTATTTTTGTTGTTACTGTTGTTTTGGTTTTCGAGGTGTGGAGGGTGTTGGTTATGGGATAACGAAGCTAACAAAGGATCGAACCGTCGCTGACGCTCCGTTTCTTCCCTCCACTGTAGACGAGCAGCATCTACGTCCTCCTCCAAACGGCGGCTTGTATGCGGAATTTGGAGCAGTTGAAGGAGGCTGCTGAGGTTTATGAACATAGTGCGTATCCTTGTTTCTTCGCCTTTTGCTTTGCTTTGTAGCCTTTTCTTTGGTTTGCTTTTCGTTGGTCGCCTTTTCTTTCTGTTTGCTTCGTTTGCTTCGCTTCGCTTGTTTGAGCTTGAGGTGAATTTTGGTTTGCTTCGTTTGCTCTGGTTTTGTCGCCCTTTACCCGCGTCTGCTTTGTCGACCTTTCCCTTCGTCTGCTTTGTCGCCCTTTTTCTGCGTCTGCTTTATCGACCTTTCCGCTGCATTTACCTTATCGCCCGTGTCTGCGTTTTACATGAAAAACCGAATGCTGACGGTTGCACTCTGTCTATATCTCCCCCTGTTCCATGACGACTATTCGCCGTATTTCCGGTCTGCCTCACCCACCATGGCGCATATATCTAATGCTACGCCCGCCCATGTTGCGTATATGGTGCGACAACTCCATGTACGCGACAACTCCTGACTGGATACGCTGTGCGCTGCCGATGCGGCTACCCAATAATCTGATGATCCATCAACCAAACCCCCCTGTACTAATCTCGCTGTGCTATCATTGCTGGACTAACCCCCTCGCTGCACTACGGCTCGCTGTATTGCGACTCGACTTGACTCTCGACTCGACGATACGCCACGCGGTATATTACGCCACAATCCAAATTCTGCTCATACGATGCAAATGAATCGATGGTGCAAACGAATCGACGATGCCACGACGCTCTAATACCACTACGCGATGCCATGACGCGCTAATGCGACAACGCGATGCCACGACGCGCGACTTAATCCGACAACGATGATGCACGACACGCTACCACAACGGTGTGCGGTACAACGATGTCACGACAGTCCGACTGGCCGACCCAACACACAACGACGCCAAGATGAAGCTGGCGGAGATATACGAGATATTGGGTGAGACGAGGCGGGCGTTGGATTTAGTTTACGAAGGTGTGTTACGCAGTCTCGTCTCGTCCCGTCGTCTCGCCGCCTCCAACTGTCGAACTAACCCTTCAACCAACCACCCTTACAGTTATCGACTCGCGGAAGAAACGGAAAGCGGCTTCCCAACAACAGCAGCAGCAGCAGCAGTCTACACCCGACCCTTCCTCCTCTGCTCCCAACGCTCAACAACAGCCAGGGTCCGGTGGTGGACTTTTCCCTGAACCCAAAAAACCACTCACTACCACCACCTCCACTTCAACTACTTCGTCGGCGCACCAACGCGCCCAAAACAGGCTTACGCATGCGCAGTTGAGGGAGTTGGAAGCTGAGAAGGAGAGGGAGGTGAGGAGGGGGTTTGGGAGGTTGAGGGAGTTGTGGGGGGCTATGCTTGGTGGTGGTATGTTGGGTGGTGCAGGTGAGGGTTTGAGCGGTGGTCCGGGTAGTGGTGGTGGAGGTTCGGGTGGCGGAGGTGGAGGTTCGCAGGAAGGGGAACGAGGACGACGAGTCGGGGAAGCAGGAGAGGGAGGGGGAGGGGGAGCAAGCGAACGAGACGGGGAAACTAGGAAGGAGATGACCCAAGAAGAAGCTGAACGGCTCTGGATACTCGAAGCTGAGAAACTTGTGGATATGTTCCGGGAGACTAGGAATTTGTTTTTGACTTCTCGGGTGCGTGTATGCGCTTCTATCTTCGAGGTTTTAACTGTGGACATCGCGTTGAGAATGGGTCGTTTGCTCTTCACGCGTATTCGTCTACCCTTTCACCTTTATTCGTGTTCCTTTCTCCCATTATTCATGCTCCTATATATATCCGTTTAACGCCTATCTTCCAAATTCGTCTCACTTGCGTCTCCAACTCAAGCGAAAGCTCGTAAACTTACACATACTTCTCGCCGCAGGCCAACCCATTCAGAGGCATGTTCCCCCGCAGTGGACGCAAGAAGCGCGAGAGGCAACGGACGGAGGTTGAGGAGGACCAGATGGCTTCGCGGTTGCAGTTGGATTTGGGTGAGTCGTCGTTGCTTTTGGGGCTTTGGGCGGGTGGTTCACTTCTGCTCGTTCACTCCCTACTCGTTTCACCTTCTCCTCGATTCTGACTACCACTTCACTGTCCTACGCGTTTCTTACATACTAACCAACCCTTCACCCCCGGCGCAGAACGAGACACCCTCGCTCGAACTCAGAAATCGAAACAACAAGCTTCGGATAAGGGCGTGGATAATTTCAGGGGTGTGTCGTTTGATGAGTGGTTGAGGATGATTTTCCAGGTTCGTGTTCGTTTGCTGGTTGGGAGTCGGGGTGGGATGTTGTGCTGACCGGTTTCTTTTTTCCCTTCTCTGCGTGATGTGGACTATCAATACGTCCCTCCCTGCATCCGGCGCTGTTTCCCTCCCTGCATATGCCGAGATGTCCTTCCCTGCATCTGTCGATACGGACGTCTATCTCTGCGACCAAACTCGCTTATCCCTCGACCCCCGCCGACCCATGAAAATATCCTTCCTGGACTGGAAACACTCCTAAACTAAACAGTACTGCTTCGTGCTTACCAAACGCGACCAATTCGATCTGGCGGATGAGATTCTGCGGCATATCCTTGTTTCGAATGCGTACCAGGCGCAGGAGAGGCAGGATGCGATTCGGATTGCGTTGATCAGTGCGTTCATATTTGTTGATTAGGTATGAGTGGGAGAGCTGACGTTATGTGTTTTGTTCGTTTTGCGTGTTCTTCCCGCCTCCTACCCACTTCAATCCTACCCGAACCCTACGCCAACCCTACGCCAACCCTACCTCAACCCTACCTCAACCCTACCGCAACCCACGACACCAACTCCTCTCCCTAAACATCGACCACAGCCTGCGCCCTCCACGCCCACTCGCACCCTACCATCGTCGACCAATGCCGCAAGTTGATCACCCGCTACCAGTTCAATAACGAGCCTTTGCGATTGTTGTTGGCTAGTTTGTCGAGTGGGTTGAGGCCTACTGATGCGTTTATTACGAGTACGCTGCAGAAGCATTTGTTTAGGTGGGTTTTATATATTAATTTTTTTTTTCTTTGGTTTGCTCGTGCGGTCCTGGGGGATGGTATATAAGTACCATCCCTTGGTGTCAGACGACCGAACGAGCCACGAAAGGCGAAGCACGATGAATGCTATGCTAACTCGCTTTTCTCTTCCCCATTCCCCTACCCCCATCGTATCGTATCGTACAGGGAAATGAAACTGGCAGACGTGGCAGTCCGCAAACCCGAACTCTTGAAATGGAATGCGTTGAATAAGCGGTATGCGTATGTGAGTGGGGCGGGGAAGGTGGGTGGCGGGTCCAAGGGGGATTCTGCTGATCCTGACCCCGACCCTGATCCCGATGGGGATGAGGACGAGGATGAGGATGAGGTGGATGTTGAGTCTGTGGCTGCGTCTGTTAGTGGTGGGGAGAGGAAGGGCGGTGCGGGGTCTGGGGCGGGGGTGGGGGTGGGAGGTGCTGGGTCGGGACTAGGAGGTGCGGGCTCGGTGGTGGGAGGTGCTGGGGGAAGTGGATCGACGGGAACGGGGAGTGGATCGACTACAGGAGGAGCAGTGGGAGGGCCACCTGATTTGCCCACGAAACAGAACCCTGTTCTTGTGGCGATTTATGGGCAGATATGTATTGCTGCGAAGAGTTATCAGAGTGGGATATGTGAGTCTTTTTCGTTACTTTTATTTCTTTTACGTTGTCGTCTACCTTTTGGGCTTCTTGGCGGCTTTACTTGGATCCGCGCTCGTCGTCTTTGGGTTTCATCCTCAGTCATGGTCTCTCCTTTCATTGACGATCTTCACGTGTACAATCGAGTACTGACGCTTTAAATCTCTAGTCTACCTCCTCCATGCGTATGACTACGCCCCGCACGATCCCATGATCTGTCTGTGTCTCGCAATTGCGTCGGTTGGAAGGGCGATGCAGAGGCAGAGTGATAATAGGCACCATTTGATTGCGCAGGTTCGTTACCCAATTCCATCATTCTGTCATACACGCGCACTTTGTCTACGCTCTGTGATGGAATCTTGCCTGCTTCCCCCTCACTTGCACATTTCGGACTCACTCGATCTCTTGGCTGACTCATTTGGCACTTGCAGGGAATGGCTTTCCTCTCGCAATACCGCGCCCTGCGGAGTAAATCCCCTCGTACGGTGAGGGAGGTGGAATATAATTTTGGGAGGATTTTCCATCAGCTGGGGTTGTATTCGTATGCTGTGAAGCAGTACGAGAGGGTGTTGGAGTTGGCTGAGCGGGATGGGGTGAGTTACTTTCCTCGTCCTGGATCTTTGCCTTTGGTTTGTTTTTCGGGCTGCCGGCTTTCGTTTTGACGAGACTGTTGGTTTGGGGCTAAATACTCACGACTCGCTGTTTGCCCCTCTAGGACGACTTGTATGCGAAAGAAGCGGCGTATAACCTTTCGTTGATTTATGTCTTCACTGGTGCGACGCCGTTAGCGGACAAGCTGTATCGTCGGTGGCTGTCTTTGTGAAGTTGGTGCGAGTGTGGAGGTCTGTGCTGCCAAGAGAGGTATGAATGTGTGTACTTATGTATTATTTTGGACACAAAAAGATTTTTTCGTTTTTGCCTGGTTGGTTGTGTACATCCTGGTAAGCCGGAGTAAGCAAAGCGTCGTTGTCGTCGTGAAGAAGAAAGGATCATAATCCTCTCGAACAGGAGAGACTGGATGTTGGAATCAGAACCGAGGAGGAGGACACTGCCTCGCATACTTTTACTGTTAGGACCTGATCCAGTCTCCCGATGCCTCCGACGCGTGACATTTGGGTGAATGCGTCCCCGACCCACTGCCTCAGTATCTAAGCTTGATAAATGATCTTATGCGTAGGTGGACTCGGTCGCCTTTCGAAGAGCAAACCAACCACGACGGTCACGGTGACCGCGACAAGCGCGAGATCTTGGCATCATCGGAGTTTCTAATCGCCCGCCGGCGGCGCAGACCACGACCCCTTTTCAACATCCAGCAGGGACGAAGTTCTAACCTTCATAAGCTGACATCTTCTGCAGGGTCATCGAGTCATACCAATGGCTCGGAGAACAAATTAACTGATCTTCGTCCTGAAACTGCACGAGAAATGGACGGCGAGATTGTCGAGGTCACATTCGACGATTTCGCATCTGTCTACCTTCCTTTTAACCCTCAGGACTCTGACGTCGAAGCCACTGTTAACAGCATGGCGCCGGCCAGCAGGGACCCTCCTCCCCCTGTTACACCCATCACCGAAACTTCTACGGACCAACCTGTTCGCCGCTCAACCCGCCCCAAGGCTGTCGGTGTAGTACGGAAGTCTGAACCAGAGGAAGAGATCAGCATCTTGTGCCATACTCCGCAGGGTGACGTTCGATTTAGCGACTTCCCTTTCCCTCCCATTAGCTCCAGTGATAAAGAAACCGAATTCTACTCTCCCATCCAGAAGATCTCTGCAGCTGTTGTGAAGGGACCAGCGCCAGCTGGACGAGTGCGAAACTCGTTCGCGTATCTGGATTGCCCTCGAAAGTCGATTGACGGCCGTGAATCGAACAACTTTATTGACGCTGCCGTTGCTCGCAAACAGCCAGCTTCCACTCAGCCTAGTGCGTCTCCAAAGACGTCGGACATTGCTCTCGTGGCAGAATACACATTGCGAGTGGCCAATGCACTCGAGGTGAGTGCTGTTTCACCAACCAACGCCGCAAACTCATTCCAAGTTCTACAGAACGCAAATCAGGCAGTTTCTGCCAACGTTCAAATCATGAACGATGACGTTCGACGCATGCATTGCTACGGAGTACGTGGACTATTTGACCAAATGACAATCGACGCTGGTCTGATTCCTTTGTCAGATGACTATCGAAAGCGACCAAGTCAGGCTGTGGTACCACTCTCGCTCTCACTCGGCCGTTTCGCAACCGTTCAGCTTCGTAAAGGTATGGGGATGGGCATCCATCACATCAGTCAAACTGAGAGCTCACATATTCAACGCCAGGAACCGAAGAAATTGATCAAAGTTCTGCTTTCATTCCTCTTCGCAACAGAGGAGGAGCTGGGCTACGACCTCAAGGTCACCAGCGTCGGCGACGATTACATTTTCGAGATGGGCAGCCAGACTACCCCTCGTTTCTTCCGCACGCAGGGGCCGCCACTTTCCGAGTTTCGCTCTAGCTGTATCACCGGTCGGATGACTCGAGTCTGGAAGGTCGTTGAAGTGGATTCCGCTTCCAAAGATGCCGCAGTGCTCAGAGATGGTACACCCTTCGTTTTAAAAGACGTGTGGATCGAGGAGTCGGCGATGACGGAACGTCAAGTCCAACAGGCCCTGTTCAAGGACATTGAGGATTATTGGCGGAATGTTGATGTCGAAACCGAAGCACGTCTCGAAAAGGTCCACGATACCGCTCGGGAGCTTCAGGCACAAGTCCGCAGTGGCGAGTACAAGAAGTGGTTCCTCACTATCTTCTTGGATTACGAGGGCCGACGCTCCAGACGCCTCCCGAAGAGTGCCCGACAACGTAGAGGGCTTTTACTGAAGGAGGGGGAAGTTCCGCCACTAGCCTCCCACAGTGGTACAACACGTCCGTTGTCACAGGCGGAATCGTCGAATCTTCCCCGACTGTTCGCCCCAAAGAAGCAATATCGCGCCCTCATTGAGGAGGTGTGCATTCCTGTGGGAGACATCGAGCGATTGGATCAAGTGTTTCACGTCCTGGATGGTGCCATTCGGCGTGAGTATCAATCCATCTCGCAATCCGCAAATCGGCGTCCGCTGATCTTGATTCGACAGCTCTACTGTTGATGTTTGGCGCTCGCTGGATTCATCGCGACATCAGCGCTGGCAATATACTTGGCCACCTTCAAGGTTCTGGTGCAGCCCCTCATTATCAGACCAAACTTAGTGATTTGGAGTATGCGAGACGTTACCCTCCTCCTGTTGACTACACTGCCGGAGGTGACCCGAAAACGGTGGGTCATACATCGTGATTTCCCAGTTTGCCTCCTTGACCCATACATGCCCAGGGTACGCCATTTTTTATGGCTTGCGAAATTCTTCTCGGAGCTCCTCTGTGGTTGTTCAACGAAAACGCCGATATTGAAGCAATCCGAGAAATGATTGACAATCGAGCAGGCAGTTCCGCGCCGGTTGAGGATCTTGAAGTAGTTCCCCATCACCTTCACGACCTGGAGTCCATTTGGTGGATTGCTGCATGGTCTATCCTTTCTAGGGTCCCGGATTCAACGGCCAATACATATAGCCGTACCATTTTCATCAACGCCATCAGACAAGCACCAAGTTCCGAAAGGATCAAGCTGTTCACCCTTGGTAAACTCAAAGACAACGTCCCACAAGGCCGATGTCTCGATGGGGCTGCCACCGAGCTGACAAAACTAGGGAGGGCGTTACGCTCTTTGTATGGCCTTCACACTACCAGTTGGGTGACTTACGGTCAAGATTCCGAACAAGTCGTTGAAATCTACGTCAGTGGATTTGAGTTCTTCATCAAAGTCTTCGGATCTCTCCTACAGGAAGTGCCCGCTCTTTCCCTGACGACTTGCGGGGACAGAAACATCGCACAATCCAGCGCTCCACGTTCCAAACGATGTCGACCAAAGGACGACGACGAGTACCAGCCTGGCGCTGGGGACTCAAATGCGCCATCGGGTTCAGGAAAGGGAGCGAAGCGGTCGAAAACTCGAAACAAGTCTGGTTCTGGGTCGAAATCGCGTACTTCTACTTGTCAGATGGCCTAGGAAGGCTTCCTGTAACCTCCTGTAGCATTTCATTAGTAAAAAGTCTCATTGTTGTGATGTCTGTGTCGAGCTAGGTTTAGATCACGATTCGCGACGATTGTAGGTCTTGACTCTTTCAGAACAGTCAGGCCGCCCAACGGTGTCTTGAGTGGTCCCGTAATGTCAAACCTGACCGGGATGTAGTTCTGAACTTACTTGCTCTATGTGTCTGGTGGTGAGGGTTCCGTTGAGTTGTGATCCCCGAGGATAGGCGACGCGTTGTACTTGTTGAAGGCGCGAGATCTTGGCATCATCGGAGTTCTAATCTCCCTTGAAGCCGTAAGCGTGTCATGACACGAACAATATTTCAGAATCCACCGCAACTGAAAAAGCCTCCTTGGTTGCCAGAATGTGTAAAAGGTAAACTCCTTGTTTTTGCTTTGAAGAGCTTATCTATCTGACAATATTGCAGAAGAACCTCTTGTCCCGATGACGAGTCTGAAATCCAGCTGGAGAGCCTATATTCCAAGGTTGCGCAGTGTATGGACGGCGAGTTTGTCGAGGTTACGTTCGACGAATTCGCGTCAGCCTACCTGCCTTTCAACCCTCGGGACGAGGATGTGGAGGCCACAATCAACCATATGGCCACCGCTGCCAGTATTCGGTTTGGGGAACTCATTGCTCCAAGAGACGCAGGCGAGGATGAAACCGGATTCCTCCCTCAACTAAGAGCCATATTTTCATCCATCGAAGACGGTCCTGCTCCGGCTGGGCGAAGGCGGAACAGTTTCAAATATCGAGATTGTCGAACCTATTCCACGGGATCATGCACCCTCGGGTCGAGCGCCTTGATCCATGCTGGCCTGGCATCGGGTAATCTCGAACCCTCGAACGCTGCTGTCGTGGTCAAGTACAGGCGACTATCCACTGACGAGCTGCAGGCAAGTGGAATGATTTGATCCAACGGATGTAGACTGGAGCTATCTTTCACAGAACGCGCGAGAGGTGGTTTCGGCCAATGTCCAGATCATGAACGAGGACGTTAGACGGATGTATTGCTACGGGGTATGTCAGCGTCGTGATAGCAAGCAAACAGGTGCTGATAGTTCTTAGATGACCATCGAAAGTGACAAAGTTAGGTTCTGGTACCATTGTCGATCTCATTCCGCTGTCTCACAGCCATTTGGCTTCGTCGAGGTACGAGCCCACATTCCCAGCCCGAATGCAGACCTCACACTGAGCAACAGGAGCCCAAGAAGCTCGTTAAATCACTGCTCTCATTTCTCTTTTCGACGGAAGAGGAGCTGGGATACGACCCCTTGGTCTACCGCGTCAGCGAGGACTACATTTACGAGTTGGACGATACCGGAACGAGGCGTTTCTTCCGTACACGAGGTCCACCGCTTTCTGACCGTCGCTCCAACTGCATCACTGGCCGCATGACTCGAGTGTGGAAGGTGGTCGAAGTCGATTCCACGTCCTCCTACGCTACCGTGCTCGGAGAACCCGCCATTCTCAAGGACGTCTGGATCGATCAGTCAGCGATGACGGAGCGTCAAGTCCAACAGGCCTTGTTTATGGACATTGAGGACTATTGGCGCAATGTCGATGTCGAAAAGGAAGCTCGTCTAGAAAAGGTTCGGGATGTCGCTCGGAAGCTTCAGACTCAAGTCCGCAGTGGCGAATATCGGAAGTGGTTCCTCACCATTCTGTTAGACTGCGAGGGTAAAGTCACCAGTCCTCTACCTAAGGGTGCACGGCAACGGAGTGGCCTTTTGTCGGAGCAGCAAATCCTTCCTCCCGGGTCCCACACTGCCACGAGACATCCGTTGTCACAGACGGAACCCAGTTCGAATCTTTCCCGCCTTTTCTCCCCGAAGAAACAATATCGCAGTCTCGTCAAGGAGGTATGCATTCCTGTTGGAGACATCGAGCGATTGGATCAAGTGTTTCACGTCCTGGATGGTGCCATTCGGCGTGAGTTCTAAATTCTTCCCGAAATTTACTATCTGCTGACCTTGATTCCATAGCTCTACTGCTGATGTTTGGAGCTCGCTGGGTTCATCGCGACATCAGCGCTGGCAATATACTTGGCCACCTTCACACTTCTGGCGTAGACCCCGAGTACCAGGCGAAACTGGGCGACTTGGAGTACGCGAGGCGTTATTCCTCTTCTCCTGACTACGCCGCCACAACAGACCCAAAAATTGTGAGTGATTTTTTGATCCTTGCCTGCTGAGTTCCTCCATGAACGCCATTTTCCTAGGGTACGCCGTTTTTTATGGCCTGCGAGATTTTGTTTGGGGCTCCTTTTGCACCTCCCCCGAGGGTAGACCCTCCTCCATTCACTATTGCTCCGATCAAACGACAAAGAAGGCCCCGGCCAGTGATCCCCAGCATTCTCCATGACTTGGAGTCAATCTGGTGGATCGCCGTATGGACCATTCTTACTCGAACATCGCACCCTCCGTCCATTGATTTAAGCCGAAGAATATTTGTCAACGATACTCGTGCAAATGGCTACTCACCCAGGATCAAGTTCTTCCAGCAAGGTGGACTCCACGCCCATGTACTTCCAGAACTGACAGCAGTTGCCGCAGGCCTGGATTCCGTGGCAGAGCATTTGCTATTTTACTTCTTGCGACATACCCTTGATTCTGATACTGTGGATTCTCTCCACGGAAGCGGCTTCGAAATCCTCCTCCTTCTCTTTGAGCAGCTTTCTCCAGTCATCCCAGCTCTCGCCCTGACGACTCGCAGCGACAAAACAGTTGTTCGAACCAGTGTTCTACAACGTAAACGGCCTCGATCAAACGACGATGGAGAGTACCAGCCTGGCACCGAGGCTTCAAATGCGCCACCGGGTTCAGGCAAGGCCTTGGGATCGAAGCGGTCGAAGACCCGCAACCAGAAGGCAGATTCTGGATCTTAAATCGCGCAGGTCTACTTGCCAGATGACCTAGGAACACCTCTGGGTCCAGTGTGGCATTGCGATTAGTAGTGTCACCCTCGTAGTATCATTAGTATGGTAGATCTGTCGAGGTACATGATGCTACCTAGACGACCATATAACTGCCCAATCCAGATTACCCGGTGTCGCCTTCAGCGAAAAACGATCGAAGACCCATGGCTCGAGCCCGACGAAGCGCCCAGCGAGTCCCAGTGGGGTCAAGTCGAAATAGTGGGTACGACGAACCTCCGCTTCTGGATAAATATAACAACAACTAGATACATTCACAACTTGAACGAATTGAATCGAAAAGGGATAACCTGTCGAAATACCGAAATACAGACAAAAAGAAAACCGTGCCTTAGACACCTCAATCAGTCGCCTCCTGCATCTTGACCCAAAGTCCACCCTACAAAGGAATCATCAGCACATCGCAACTTAGAAAAAGAAAAGAAAATGTCACGCACCCCGGCGTACATCGTCAAATGCAACTTGGGGAACACCTTCTCAGTCGCCTTGCGTCCGGGTGCCTCGGCCCAGACTTTAGGTGGGATAGCTTCAGGGGGAGCAGAATCGAGATCGAGGGTAACCGAAGAAAATTGTTGCATAAGGCGAATCAACATAAACGACATTTCGTTGTAGGCGTACTGCGGAGAGCGGATAGAGGGTGAGGACGGGGAGTATTAGAACAAGAAAGACATACCTGTTGCCCGAGGCAGATACGAGGGCCGGCGTTGAAGGGAAGGAAGATGAACGAGTTCTTGATGAGGTATTTCTTGAGTCGCTCGTCGATGAATCGATCAGGATCAAATTCCTCCGCTACAGATGAACAGATTGGCATGGAGTTCCCAGGGAAGGCAGGAAAGACTTACCATCTGGACCCCATAGATCCGTGCGGCGATGCATCATGAAGACAGAATAACTGGTCCTGAAGAAAACAGAAGGTGAATAACACACGTAGAGAACGGCGTTGGATGCCTGGACTTACTTGGTACCGGGAGGAATATACAGAGGCTTCTCATTGGGATCAGGGGATGGCCAGATCGTCTCCTCAATCGTCTCTCGGACGTTGAAAGGCCTTCGTCACCACGTCGTTAGTCCTTGTCATCCATTGCGAACAGGTGATACATACACGATGGGGAACAACCGGAGAGTTTCGTTGAGGACGGCACGGAGATACTTCATATCCTTGAGGTCGTCGAAGTTGGGTCGACGGCTGGGTCCAACCTTCTCGAGAACTTCGGTGCGGAGGCGTTGGAAAACATCGGGGTGCTGGGAGAGGAGGTAGATACAGAAGGTGAGTGTGGCAGCGGTTGTGTCGCGTCCGGCTATGTGTCCAGTCAGCCTGGATCGATAATGTAAATTGCATTCCTCGACGTACCAATCATGATGTTCAAGCTATTGCATTGTCGATCAGTAAGAGTCAATCTGAAAATAAAGGGACGCACATTTCATCCCTCAGAATCGTAGGGTCCTGGGTGACATTGACCAAATAATCCAGTAGCGTCTGACCCTCTTGGATCTCCTTTTCGTCACCGCTCTTCTCCTCGGGCAATGCGTTCTTCTTCCTCTCGATAGCGTCCTTCACAATCGGCTCGATATAAGCATTGACCACTTTCATCGGTTCCACCGTTTTGTCCTTCCAGAATTCGAGCAAAGGCCAAATCCAGCCAACACGTTCACGGATAGCGATGACTTCCTGGGCTTCCATAAACGCGCGAGCAAAGTCGTCGGCCATCTTTCCCGCGGGAGTCTGCTGTACGGAGACGTAGGGTGCGGCCTTCGGTGGATACGGGAGTCCTGCATCGAGGCTGTTTACGCAGTGGCCGAAGAGAAATTGAGTCGCGGTGTCCAAAGTGAAGCGAGCCATGAGATCCTGTAGAGTGGTCAGATGGATTGCAG
Source organism: Coprinopsis cinerea okayama7#130 (assembly GCF_000182895.1). Lineage (NCBI taxonomy): Eukaryota > Fungi > Basidiomycota > Agaricomycetes > Agaricales > Psathyrellaceae > Coprinopsis > Coprinopsis cinerea. The sequence continues at coordinate 2,027,329 of NW_003307535.1, forward strand.
AGTGTATAAAGGATAAACGCGCCTGGAAGTCGACGGCGTGTCCTTCGCGAAGGCGTTCCTTCAACTTTTGGAGCACAACGTCGGTGTGGTGGTCAAAGATATCGAAATCGCCAATTCTATCCCGAGTGAAGACAGGTCGTGTGATGCTACGGTGGAACTTCCACATTTCGCCTTTGCGAGACTGAGCGACGACCTCCACGCAGGGACGCAAGGCTACTCACCGTCCGAATTGAAGACACCAGACCCGAGCACAGAGCCCATGTTATGAATGAACCGAGGACCCTTGACATAATTGTGGAAATCGGTCGCGAGGATGAGCTTGATATGTTCAGGACAGGTCGTGAGGAGCGTATCAGACCAGAGCAGCCAAATGTTGAACACTGGCCCTCGAGCTTTGATAATTTCATCCAGGCCGTCACCTATACGACATCAGCCCATTAACCTTGCTATTATTCGAACTTCAGGACGCACCGGGATAACCAACAGCGAGGTTCTTCAGCGTCATGCTGAGCACGTCCAAGTTTCCGATCTTCGAACCTCGGCATTTTGGTACCACTCGTGCTCCCAGCGCCCGTGCGCGCCGCTTCTTCTTCAATTCGCCTGCTGTGATGTATAACCCGGCTAGTGCTGGACCAGCCACCACTGCACCAGTTAATACCATCCAAATGGGCACAAAGTACCCTCGGGACTCTGCAACCTTGGTCGCTCCTACAAGTCCGCCTACAAAGACGGTCACGTAGGCAACGCCGCGGCCCACGAACTTGATTCCAGGGGAGAGGATCGCCATTGCTGCTCGAGGACTCGAGGCGAGCTCTTGTGTCGTACTTGTCGCTACTTGATGCTCCAGAGACGGTCGTGTTCAGGTAGAAGAAAGGATTAGGCCCACAGCGAAGTGGGAGCTACGACGGGAATGTACGCCAGGAAATGAGGTACCCAACGAGAACCGTGTACAAGAGAATGAGGGGCATCCCTCCTCTGGCCGGGGCCCTATATGTAAGCTCTCCAAAGATGATTTGCATCCAGCTCGATCTTGTGTCGATGTCCATATGACCGTTTCCCAGACCGCCCAGGACTGCCCCTTCTCTGAGACTGTTGCCCCTTTTCAACGGTGCGGGGCTTTTCTGGAGCTAGTTGCCAAGAAAGCAATTATCACAGGTGATTTGCTATGTATTCTTCGTTGTGGGTGGACTCCGAAGTGACTATGCACAGCAGTAGGTTAATGAATGGTGTTTGTAAAAGGCGTTTAGGATGACTTACTCGCTCGTTGCGAACGTCTCATCGACCTACCCATCGCCATCGCTGGCGATGTCTCATTTTGCGTGCGCCTGTGCTTGGCATCTGACCGACATCATAACCCCAATCGGCCCCCGAATTTGACTATCACCGACAACCCCGCACGGAAAGGTCCTAACCGCTGAACATCGTAATCTCGTGGACGTAACCCCAGAGTGGGGAAAGAGGCAGCCCATCAAGGGCTCTTCGGACAATGTTCAAAGATTATAAGTCGGTAAAACACATTGGAAATGACAGCAGATCGCTGCATCGGGCCTGGAAGCATTGGTATGCTGACAGACATTGTCACCGTTAGCCTCAAAATGGAGGTCGTTGAAGATGTACTGGAGTGGGGAGAAGATCCAGAATCCATTCAATTTCAAGTTAACTTAGGAAAGTCACCATCCTGATAGAGTACTCGAACTCGGAAGTGGAACGAACAGCGCTCGAAGCGGCCCAGACGAGTGTGGAAATGAAGTTTGTTTGGTTACTGACGTTACAAGGGTGCGTGAGCTATACAGATTCGTAATTTATCTATACTAACTTGGGCAAACGGCAAAGGCAAAGCGAGAAAGCGATCATTCAATCCTCCGAATATAAAATAGGGAAGGGTGATAACCAAAGGGGACAAGAGCGAAAGACGAAGACGAAAGGAGGTCAAGAAAAAAGCCTTTACACTGGTTGGACGGCGTTGGGGTCAGCAGCACGGACTTCTGTGTAAGTTGTCTCGGTCGTTCGTGCGGCGGGAGCCGCTGTCGTCGTAGCCGGTGCAGCAGCTGGAGCCGTTCGAGTCTCTGGGTAGGTGGCAGCAGCAGGGGCAGCTGCGGCTCCTGCAGCGGGGTACATAGCTGACTTTCGACTACCGCCTCCTGCAGCGGCGTCGCCACAGGTGGACTTGGTCCAGAGCATGTCGATGAGAGCAAAAAGGAGCAGGAGACATGTAAGACCCCAGCAGATGAATGAGAACGCCTTGATGGTCTGTAGCACGGAACAGACACGGTATCCGTCACACCATCTCAGTGACAGCCAATGATGCTGTCGAAGAGGGGTTGTCAGACATTGGAAAAGAAAATGAGACCAGTGAGACGTACCGTGGTGTAGGCGGCGCCCACCAAGAACATGACGAAGATGATGAACAGGTAGATGGCTTCAGATGCGAAACTTCCGAGTCCACCTAATCTGGAGCGAGTGCAGAGCGCTACGAGGCTGTGATAGAATGTTGAGCCTTGTTGAACGTCGACTGGAAAAAAGAATGGACACATACAACCAGAAGGACCCCAGGATGGCGAGGATAGATGTAACGAGTAATTCGACGATAATGGGATCCCAGTAGTGTGTGCGATTCGTAAGAACGTCAGGCTCATTTCGCCGCTTCGTGTAGTGGATGCGGTAAGCCGTCAGTCCTAGAAGGACAACAGCACATGCCCACTGTTGGAAAATGTCAATCGTGTCGAAGAAACAACATATAGCAATGACTGAGCTCACCAAGAGACCGTGGAGGAAAGCACGGACTGGCCACATACCCATGTTGGCGAGAAGGTATCGGAGAAACGACGAGTTGATGTGTGTTCAATCAGTGAATGTGGATAGATCTGGCGGAGGTGATGATGGGGTAAAGGAGGAAAGGGATGGAAGACACCTGGCAGACCAGAACGAGTTTAAATAGCATCTGGATCATGGTTCACCTTTGGTGAAACAGGTTCAGGTGTACAGGAGAGATGGGTGGGGTGGGGTCGAACTGGAACAGTGGACTCATGGCCACGGAGCCTGGAGGTCGATTAGCGAGCATATGTCAAGTGCCGACTCGGCTTTGGAGTGGTACCATGGTGTGGAGAGTTAAGACTTCCTGAAATATTCGAATTCTACCCGCGGCAGCTCCCTGCATACTATGAGAGCTGATGCATTTTTCTTTAGCTTCCATTCCTTGCAGATTCGGTGGGAGTGATTACGCATAGATTCATGTGTGGAAGGTTGAAATTAACATGAGACATTCAGATTTCGTTCATTCTCATCGTCATGAACGCCACTCACAAGGTCTAGTTGGCACCATCCCGCCAAGATTTCGCGACGCGTCGCGTTTTCGATTGTTCGAATAGGGGTAATGTATTCAGGAAATATAAGTAATATTGGGAATAAGCAGGATTTCGTCCACCTTCGTCTGCTTCTCACATCTCTATCACCCCCTCGGTATCGAGAAGTAAGTCAAACTGACGAGCAATCTCGTTCCTGGGCCATGGTAATACACCCTCAAATCCTGCGTCGGCTAAGTCAGAGAGCACCATCGGCACCCACTGTTGGCTAACGGCGGCTTGCGAAGTCGCAGGGTTTACCGTTGCGGCCTTAAAAGTCCTTCTCAGGACGTTTTCGAACTCCTCTATTTTATGTACAGGGAATTCGGCCACATGTATTGACTGCAGCAACCTGAGTTTTGGCTCGATGTCGATCTGATACTCCAAAAGGCGAGTTTTAGGATACCTCGAGGGATCCTTCATCAACCCAATCTGAATTCCTTCGATCTTTTCCAAGTCGTAGACGAACCTTCCTGTCTCATTGGTCCCATTGACGCCGTGAAAGGGAGTGGCAATGATGTGATAAATGGTGAAGAAAGCGTTATCGTCCACAAGGACTAACGACCAGGTGCTCTTATCCCGACGATAGTAGGCTCGGGACCTATGTCTTCGATTCTTCTTGCTCTTTTTCCCGTGGAGAGACATGAAGAGACTTTGGGACTTCTCTGGCGTTCTCTTTTCAGCGTCTTTGTCTCCGTGCAACGCGATGTAAAGCTCGTAGCTGCTGATTGGGACTTGTTCGTCGGTCTCAGAGTCCATGGTGTTAGTTGCTGGCGTATTGACGTCAGTGTCAAAGGGAGCTATTTATGCTATTTGAGCATATGGATAGCGCTTTGGCAAAGCCACTTGTCAAAGCGTTGAATCCACACAATCTGGTTGAAACTTGTTAAAGGATAAAAACGACGCTTTGAACTGGGACGCTTTGGCCTTGGATCACAAAGCGCTGATTCTTCGGCTTGGGCGCTAAAGCGTATGTTTGCCGTGTTGCAGCTTAGATGACGGTCTAGGTACAGTTCACGAGACATGTCAGTTGACGATTCTGGGCTGGAATGGGTTGACGTGACGGTCAGTAGCAGTTAATGTGGATTTTAGTACTCCATGGAGACGCTATCCAGCTTTTTATGGCACTTAGTACGCTGCGACACTATACAGTGCTCCATATTGCGACCGAGCGGGCGTGAAGGCTTTCTGTTTAAGGGGTTTTCCTCGAACGAATGTTGTGACCAAGACGATTACTACAGCATACCCTGAAAGGACAGTTCAGCGTTCCAATCCTGTTGCAGCCTATTTCAATTGTTACATACATCTACACTTTGTAGAGGACGGATGAAACTCAAGTTTTGATATCCGTTGCTCTGCCGTACTACAAGCGCCCTGGAAACGACGGGCGCTGACAACCCATTGGAGACATAGATGCTGGAGAAAGCAAAAGTCTATACTCAATTACGTAAAGTCAAAGTGCTCTGGGTCAAGTGAGTCGATAACGCCTCAAAACCCAGTTCAAGTCGCCATCTTGGCGCAGTTTAGACTTACTGAGGTGTACTGGGCTGGGAGGCGCTGGACACAGTTGCAGGGGCGGATGATGGTTGTACTTTGCATTCAGCCCGAAGTAGTGACGGATTCCAACGAGCATCCCCCGGGTTTGGTGGGTTAAGCTGGAGCACCGCCCTCATTCTCAGTTTCAGCTCTACATGCAGGTATAAAAGGAACAAGGAAAGGGTAGGAAGCCCCCAAATCCCCTCCTCGGCTTTGAGAACCACCACTAGTCCAGATTTACACTCTCCAGCTAAACATTGTTCGCCGGCTCGAACACTTATTCACGCCCAATTATCGTCATGCTTTTTAAACCTTGCCTTGCCTTCGCTGTTTTCCTTGCTACCTCCACCTGGCATCTCTTCGCCAACGCACTCGCTGTCCGTCAAACCGAAGTCTCTGAGCGATGTGGTAATGATCATATCGACGCCGCTACAAAGGCCCACATGGAGGCAGACTTCAAATCCAGACGCGTTCCTCCCCCATCCGACGTGTCTTCTGTCTCCAGAGCTGGCCCCATAAATGTCTTCTGGCACGTCGTATCCAACGATGAGACCCCGGAAGGCGGGAACGTACCCGACTCGGCCATCGACGAGCAAATGGATGTCCTCAACACCGCCTACCAGGGCACAGGCCTGCAGTTCCAACTCATCAACGTGTCAAGGACAGTGGAGCCCGATTGGTCCGCTGGTGCTCTAACCGACACTCCATTGAGCTTCGAGATGAAAGCCGCCCTGCGAAAGGGAGGAGGAGCCGACTTGAATATCTGGTCTTGCGGGTAAGGCTAATTGCTCACGGTTGGTTGCTGACTCACCCTATCTATCCTAGACTCACTCTAAGCAGTGGATTGCTCGGATATGCCACCTTCCCAGTAAACCTCACCAAGGAGCCTGAAAAGGACGGGGTCGTCATCAGATTCACAACTTTACCAGGTGGCTCCTCAACTAATTTTAACCTCGGCCATGTACGCCTATTTCTTCCTCATTGGGCCTACGTTAGCTCAAAAATCCCTCCCTTAATTATGTAGACCCTTACGCACGAAGTGGGTCACTGGGTTGGACTCTACCACGTGTTTGAAGACCATTCCTGCACTGGAGATGGTGATGAAGTCGACGACACACCCCCTCAATCTACTTCTACCAGTGGCTGTCCCGACACCAAGAACTCCTGTGGCGCAGGGGAGGAAGGTGACCTCCCAGATTCCATTCGTAAGTGCGTCCAATCGAAGCGCACCCACACCTCTGCTCACCCAACCTCCAGACAACTACATGGACTACTCGCATGATAGGTGCATGTGCGAGTTCACTAATGGCCAGGTTGAGCGAATGCATGATCAACTTGCAACTTACCGCGGAATCGAATTGAGGACTGGTAAGCTGTCGCTCTGTCTGGAGCGAACACATTCTGAAATGTCTGCAGGACCTTCAGTTGGAATCAGGCGACGAACACGAACACTTCGACGGCTTCTCGCTCCTTCTGGTCACGGAAGGCTTCAGGCCCGCCAAATCGCATCTCAATGTGAAGGACTGTTCCCTTAAGTGACTGCTGGCAGTTTGTCGGAGAACTCTCTCCCGAGGTCCATTCTGTAGTATGTACCTGATGGCTTGTTTAATATGAAGAATTGTTTACGGAAATGCTGAACAAGGCAATCGCGCCTCCAAAATGATTATGCCATTCCAGGGACCAAGGTTCCAGTGCAGTGAGGTGGGTAATATTTACATTGTGCGAACATTGATAGCAGAGTCTTGAGATGAGACTGTAAGTCCTTGGATGAAGTAACAAATGATGACAAGTGTCGTCGACTGCGTATAGACTGAAGCTTGAAGCGCTAATAGACGCGAAGGTGCGTTCCTGCGATATGCTAGCCTATAAAACTCCCTTCGTATGTTCGATGCTACCCGAGTCCAAAACTAAAGCTGATAGGCAGACTCCGTCTAATCCGAGTCGGGATACACCTATGGCGAAATAGGATGATCACTGTTCAAACTTCCCCCTCGAGCTACCCCAGGTCAAGGCCGCTGAGCGAGAGGGACAGTGCAAGGGGCGAAGGGGTAAGATTGGGATTGGAGATGCTTGAAGCCACGGGCGTTGTTATCGAGGGGAATTCAACTCCTCGTTCCTCAGCAGCACCGGGTGGTTCATCACCCTCAGCCAACTCTGTTATGTCCTCCATCAGACGATAACCCAGATGGTGCTCCCAGTCGAGTTTATCGCAAGCATCATCATCCCAACGCGCCCAAGAGCGACGATACCGAGCGGCGTGCTGAGGCGCGGGTTGGAGTCCGAAAAGCGCACGGCTGGTCCTCGACTGGCTAAGTCCCATCCCCAACTGGAAGAATGGGAGACCTCTACTTCCAACAGGTCCGTATCCTCTGAACAGGGCAGGAACACATCCTGACCCAAGATCAAATGATTCGATCTTGTATTGCCTCGAACCTCGAATCGTCATGGGACCGAGCATTGCTCCTCGCCCATTTGATGGACATGTCGACGCACTGGTTGAACGGAGAAGGGATTTGAGGGTGTCTTCGTCAAAGTCGAGCCAGGAAGGTGCTCCGCGTGTGCGAGATCGGTCTGGCCGGAAGGTGAGACCCAATGCGTTCGCGCAGGTGGTCCTTGGTTGATGATCAGAAGAGGCGGCTAGGGCAGGGGATGACGGTTGGGTAGCGACGTCAGTCGATACTGAAGGCAAAGAGATCTGGTCAGGGCCGGGCGGAGGGGGAGGGTCAATGCGACCATCACTGTACGGTGCACTGGTGGTTGTGAGGTGGCGAGGGTACACCACGATATCGTCGCTTGCGTCCACATCCCGTGTCGCTTCGTTGTCCACCTCGAACGACTGATAGTCAGAGGGCGAGGATAAGGTGGTGTCGTCATCACCAGTCGAGCGGTGTTGAGATGTCCAGGAAGAGAGGCGCGGAGCCAGCGAGCCCCTCGAGCCAAAGGCCAGGTTGGGATCGATGACGAGGACGAGCCACCGTTGACCCTGAATCTCCCAGGCGACATGATCGCCGGCTTGAGCGTCGAAGATAGGCTTCAGGGTGATGGTGACGTCCTCATCATCGTCCAGAACGAAGTACTCGACTCCAAGATGCGTGAAAGAGTTGGTGTGGTCCAGGATATTCACGAGACGGACGACGATTGAGCGTTCTTCAGGGCGATTGCTCGAAGGGTAGCTGGGGAGGTGGATGATGTAGCAAGTGTTGGGGATGATGGGATACGCCAGTGAATGTCTATTCGAAACGGTTAGAGATTGGTGGTCAAATTCTAACAAGAACGCGCACCCGACAGGAGCCTTCCCCAGGACTGATTCAACAACCACCAGCCACTGTTCATGACATTCTTCAATCCTGTCACAAGGGTAAATGAAGGGTGCAAGAAACTGTCCCTGGAACGGAGGCAAAGGGGCTTGACTGAATGCCACACAAGGGAAAGAACTTTGATGAGCGTTTTGTGTGGCCGGGATAGACGCTAGGAGCTGCATTAAACGAATTAAACAGTAGGAATCGTCGATGGTGACGATTAAACCCGCCCCCTTGTGAACTTGGAAAGTTTCAGCAGCTGAAATTTGTCGATATGTTGGCGCAGGAGGGCTGGTATGGATGGAAGACCCCTCCCCCATAGAGGACGGAGAGGCAATCGAGTTGGTGGAGAGAGCAATGGCGGGAGCATCGCAGTGATACGGAAGGAGTCCTTCGCTGAGCCAAGTTCGAATCGGATTGCCATAGCTCGAGTGGGAATCAAGAAGATCGCTGCTGTCGGGTCTTTCGTCATCGACTTCTGGGCTATCATTGTTGGTATCTTTCGGATGTCGCGGGCAAGTGAGATCAGATTGAGATATTTCTAATGCTCTGTGTGAATTTGAGACAACGCAAATGCCCTCCTGATCGCGTTCGTTCAACTGGGGAACGTCATCGAGGGGGAATCTTCCCTTGATGCTGGGTCGAAGGGCATCACGGTTGGCCTCAGTCGGACGGGCTGAGCCGCTGTAACAAGGACTAAGTTGGCCTTCGCTTTCCAATTGAGGAACAGAGGTGGTGACGCCGAAAGGCCCGTCTCGACAAGGGCGAAGCATCTCTCGACAAGGGCGAAGCATCCATTGAGAGCGAGAACGAACCCGCGCCAAACAAGAGGTGATTGCCTTCCAGATCTTCATCTCTCACTACTAAGATCAGAAAGTCGTTAGTCAAAGGAGTTTCAGGGATTAACAACACCTTACCTGGACGGTGGTCGCTCATATATATGAGTCGAACCGGCAGCGGTGTACGAGACGCGCACAAATGGATGCGTCGCAGACGGTCGATAAGGTCGGCGAGTCGTTAGGGATCGATGGGCTTGTGATCAGTATTGTAGGCGGTTCTGCAAGTGTGCGCAGATAAACGCCGGGAGGTAGAGGTAGTAGGACCACACATGACAACGATGGCCGCTAAAAGAGCAAATTCAGGCGCCCCAAATGAACGAGGAGCTGTAAACATGCTGGAGGAATGGAGATCGACGGGACGGCTGCATTGGAAAGTCGTCGAGAAATTGTGTATGAGGTACAGCGGGAGCTCGTTCCACGAGAGGAGCTGTAAACATGTGGGTACACCCTTGAGCTCGGGCAGTGCGACACCTCAATCCAAGCCCACACAAGAAGTCTTCGACGACAATTGGCTTCAGCCTAAATGTGAGATGCCGTAGTCACACAGCCTGATAAATATAAAACGCTCCCGCTGTCAGTTTTTTTGGTAAGTGCTGTTCGCGACAGATAAGAAGGCTCTGGTTTACCGGTCCAACCCAAGTATTTGCGCCACACATGCAGGAAACGTGTGTGCCGCACAGCCCCCCAACTTGAAGACGAGGTCTCATGTTGGTGTCGGCTTAGAGGTAGGTCCACAGAACATGAGGGCTACCATACACGGGTCCTGGATGCCTTTGGGAAAGAGTCGAGACAGTCGACAGTCGGCCTACTTAGTCGAACACAGAAAACCGAACGTTGGCAAAATAAAATTCCGAGCCTTTACGTAAGTAAAGATCGGTTTTTCAGAGTCGTAGGGACCCCTCGCCAAGAGTGCGCCGAGCTTTGTATTATAGCCATTAGGGAATTGCTTGATTGCCCTTGCCTGCCGATTGATACCATCAGCCGATGGCTGGCAACTCCGACACACATCGCGCTCAAAAGTTGGTGTTGCAAGGCAAGGTCTTTGATTAGTTGAGCCTTACGTCGAAATAGAGAGGTGGGAGACCAACTTGGTTGGTCAGATGGTCTCGACTGAGAGTGTGAGGGAGAACGCCGTAGGCCTTCGCTCTGGGAAGGCTAGCCTGACTCTGTGAAAGGGACAAGATGAGCCGCGAGGGTGGGTGGGTGAACCACCGACTCGCGTTGCTTGCCTCGGTTTTCACTTTGCTTATCCGTTTCTCAGAGAGTGCAGGAATGCGAAGCGGTCTTCTAACGATCCGTGCGATTACAATGGTTTGCTTCTATATATGTTCTGGGATGAGGATTCTAGTGAGTCATCTGGGGGGTGTGGGTGTGCATGTATGATATCTAGATTCTAATAATTCTATGCTGTGTGTGTAAATCTATATGATGCAATTAGGTTCGCGGGATCTAAGTCTAGTTCGTTCGTGTATAAGGAAATCATGGATTAGCATTGGCCAAGGGATTAAGCGTAGGTACTGTCTTTCGGGGCTGGGTGAGTTGGGGTGTGGCTCCTGGGTCTGCCCTTGGCTGGCGTGGGCGAGTCGGTGTAGTGGGAGAGGAGGGTGGGAAGACGAAAATGACGAGTGCTCTATTTCGACGAGGGGGGCGGGCGGTGAGGTGATGATGGTCGAGGTGCAAGCGAGGCTGTGGCAGTGCACCTCGACTCGCGCTCACTTCACGCTAGGCCGGAATATCTTGCGGTGAAGGTACCTTGAGGTGCCAATTCTTGAAGTTTGACGACCCTTATCAAAGGTTACAGCGGTTTTCATTACACGGTCAGAGGCCAAGCTCCGCCCAGACGAGCGAGTCTTGATGCGCGCCAACCGTTGTGGCCGTGGCCCGCGGTTCGAACCAGGTCGTACCCAGATTTGTCCCAGGTCGCGTCATCGAATCGGCACACGTTTGGAACCTAGGTTTAGACCCAGGACACCTCTCAATAAAACATAGCCCTCCCACGTCTTACCCAGTCTACCAGCCCATCCCTGGCCCGTTAGGAATCCTGATTGAGATTCCGCGCGCTGTGACAGTGTTGACAAGATTGGGAAGCATCCAGCTGTCAGACTGTCTTCGGGGAGGTTGTGCTAACTGTTTCGTACTGACGCCGGTAGGATACAGAAATATAATGAAAGGCTCGTGCTGCCGTGCTTACAACGGCCCTCTGCACCAAGTTCCCACACTGATCTTATTTTCCTGCATCTTATCTTATCAACGCGCGCTTAAGTGGATTTCCATGCGCTAACTTGAACGCGACTTCCAGTTCAAACTTCGCCCTTATCATACTCACGGCTTCAACCAACAGAAAGAAATGTTTCGTCGATACTATGTGATGATAGGTCATTCCATGTTCGATCAATCTAACATGGGCTCTGCTCATTGAATCATTGAATCATATCCAGGGCTAAGTATTTCCGACCCGAGAAGGAATGTGGATGATGGCATCTGGAGCATCCATCCCTGAAAATGAGGAAGATCGCTGGTGGATCACCGAGCATCACACTTCAACGCCATTCAATCCTTGTCCTCCTCACTTTGTCCACGAATGTTGAATTACGGAACTTTCTACTTCCCCGTGCCTTAAGACGTTTCTGTTTGTTTGAAGTCCACTTCCTTCTACGTAGTTTACAGCATGGTTACTTGCACCATCGTCCTCCTCTCTGCTATCGCGAGGGATATCTGTGCTACCCCAGCCATGAAGCCAGAACCAGGGTGCGTGTGCAATCATCTTTGCCGCTATATAGACCTTGCTGAACGACACGCCCTGGCAGTCGAACCCCAGTGACTTAATGTACCCAAGTACTACATCTGAAGAGCATCCTGGCAACTGGGTGCATATCTAAGAAGGAACGAAATGGCGGATTGTTCTGTAGATTCAGACCCGTCGTACATTTAACATTTGTCAATAGAAAAAGTGCTTCTCGGGTAATTGTTACCGATCGACCGACGGTATCCTATTCCACGGGACTGCCTGGAGCTCGCGAGTCGCACAGATAGTAATCTGGGGGTCATACCTCCGGGGCTACTTCTGGAAAGTCCCGACCGACCTAAGCCGACTAGGGTGCCGGTAATCAGTCGGGCGCTTATCCCATCATCCTTAGATGGTGTTCGCTCTAAGTAACCCTTAGCTGCCTTGTGGTCAGTTTCCAATGGTGGCATCGAGACACTTACGGGGCTTGGGATCTGAACTTGGTTTCTGTCGTGAACAGCTGGTACGGCCCCTATTTTCATTTTCATCTTATCTTATCTGTGTCCGCATCTTATCTTTCCTGTTACCCCTATTTCTTATCTTTATCCTCGTCTATGGACTCTTTCTCTCATGGAACACTGCCTCGTTTTGCCCTTTACCCTACCTCTATTGTTCTTATTGTTACGCACTGCCTTGTATTACCTTTCGACTCATTCTGACGTCTTTCTACTTCATTATTGTTTTATCCTTGTTCTTCGTGCAGCCTCGCACAGCCTTGTGACTATCTTTTATTGTTCTTCTGTCTTTCACCATTTGCTCGTCATCTCGACTCATCGTGGCTATGTAACTGGTAGAATAGGTATATGAGCAAGGTAGTTCGCTCTGTATTTCCTTAGCTTGACCTCTTCGACAATACACCGAGATAGCTTTCTGCTGCAACTTGTCGCTCATCGCTCTCATCTCTCTCGTCGCTCTCCGCTCTCTGGCACTTCCGCTCTGGTTTTAAGGTTTGGTTTGGTTTAGTGTTCGCTCTTCGCGACATTAGGTCAAGCTATCCCTGCGCACCGGCAACGCCGATCGTTGTCCCTGCAACCCCGCCGCACTCCTGGTCTTCTGGTTGACCTGCCGATCAGGTCCCACTCTGGCAACCCTGGTTCACCGCTACAGCCAAGATTCCGCCGTGCGAGTTTAAACCGCACTTTGTCCTAGTCTGGTCCGGCAAGCACGCCGACGGGTACATCACCAACACCCACCTGAAGTGTCTACAACAGCCCTGTCCAAAACGGTATAACCCGCTCCGCCCCCGCGACTACGAATACCTAGCCAAGAATCTTCCGGATTACGCCTCCTTTGTTGAAGCATCCGAAGACAACTACGAAGCAGTTCTATATTCCGAACATCCACCGCCGCCGCCTGCTACACCCCCACCGTCCGAAGCTCCAGATACTGAAGAATCCCCAGCCGCTTTCCACTCCGCCGAATCATCTCCCGCCCCAGTAACAGCAACCACCAACACTGCACCGAAAACCTTTCGCCCACCGTCAACATCATCTGAAGAAGACAGCCAGGAAGAAGACGACAACGACAAGGAAGAAGAATCAGAAGAAGAAGAATCCGAAACACCCGTCCCCTTTCACGTTACCTACGCCGCGTTAGCAGAAGCCCTTTCCGCAGTAACAAGCCTCCGCCGCTCCGGACACTCTACCCCCACCACAGCCCTTACTTTCACCCCTCGCCGCGCCCTCACACCACTTCCCATCCCCAGGGAGTCGGAGGACACGTCTGTTGCCCAACGCTCAGATAACGAACCTCCCACTTCCACTTTATCACCATCTTTACTATCCTCACCCGCCTCTCTGCCACCCGTCCAACAAGACCCCGTTGTTATGGACTATACGTGATACAAGCACGTGTCGTCCAGTACTCAGCGACTTTGTGGTCGATGAATCAACTCGTGACTACGTCAAGAGTTCTTCGCCTGTAGCTTTGTGAACTTCGAGCTAGACTTTGAGTGATAACTAAAGATATTTGTATTCGCACTGAGACTTGGTATAGCGTTATGAACAATTAAGAACGAAGTGAGGAAGCTAACTAAGAGAACTAGAGAGTTTATATACTAGAAGACGTGTGTTAACCATGAGGCGTAGTCCTCATGGATAACATGCGTATTCCGCGGAATGTATGTAGGTTTTGGTGTGTTTTTAATGAGTATCAGTCAGCAGTCATCAATGCGCAGTAAATATGAGTAAGACGATGAGTTGAGATGAAAAACATAAGGTGGGAATGAGGTAGGTATAGTAATACAGTATAGTAAGCATACATGTTCGTAACATTACCCCCCTACTAGAGTTAAACTACTCCTGGAGTTTACCTTTACCCTTGCATCGGCTAGCAAGGTGACCCGTCTTTCGGCAGAGGTTGCATGTCGGAATTCCAATTTGACGAAGGCGGGAGATAAAGTCGCGAACCCAAATTGGGTTCAGTTCGGAACCTAAAGGTTGGTTCCATGGCTGGGTGGGGTCGTCGACGTCAATGATCTCCTTTTGGGGAGCAGATGGGGGAGTCGGTGTCGGAGGGTATTGGAGAGGGGGGAGGTCGTTGGGATCGAATGAAGTATCCCGTAGAGTCGCCCGATATATGATATTGGATGATGGTCCGGGAGTTGGCATACGAAGTTGAGTTGGTCGTTGCATAATAGGCGAGGGAATATCGTCAGGAATGGGCATAGGAGGCGGGGGAGGTTGTTGGGGAACGTGGTGATAGAGTTGGGGGCCTGGAGCTTCGGGTTGGGGGTTTCGAAGCTCCAGTACAAGATCGGTGATCTCGGGACGGTGTACAAGGTGTTCGTGAATCCCGAAGACGAACTGATGAAGAGTGTTGACTATGCCCATGAGTTGGGCGATGATAAGGGCGATCATGTGTCCGATAGAGACGATGCGAGCGACGGGCTCAGCACCAGGGGTTTCGAGAAGTCTATTCTCGAGTCGGACGGCGTACTGGGCATTGGTGACCATGAAGAGAGATTCCTCCTCGTTGAGAGGGGGAACGGGCATGGCAGGGGCAAGGTAGTTGTACTGAGGAGCAGACATGCTATTGGGTGGAGGTGGTTTGTCGAGTGAAGTTGGGGGACTTGTTGTTTTCTTCAATCGAGTCTTCCTTCCTTCTTTTAAGTCTAAGTCCTCGTGTTTTCTTGGTTGATGTCATGGGGCATGTGTTTGAGGGGTGTTCAAGATAACGCCTCATGTTGTCTTCATGTTCTAAGATAAGGGTGCATGTCGTCCTTGAGTTTTTCATGTTTCAGGTTTATGAGATGTGCATGTTGGGCATGTGGCTTCCTCATGTGAGCTTGTGTTTTCGTTTGTACGCCTTGAGGAGTTCCTTAGCATGGGAAAGTTCCTTTTCCTTTTTCCATTCTGCTTCGGAGAGAGGGTATCCTTTCCATGATACTAAGAATTGTCGTTGGTTCCTCACGACTCGATGTTTGAGGATTTTGTCAAGTTCATATTCTTCTTCTCCATCAATCAATTCGGGAGAAGGGAGTGTGTAATTGGGTCCGTGTGTTTCTGTTTCGACATATGGGGAAAGTAGAGTTGCATGGAAGACGTCATGGATTCTCCAGGTCGGGGGAAGTTTGAGGCGGAACGTGTTTGGTCCTAGGACTTCGGTGATTTCGAAGGGACCTTCTCGTTTTGTCGTCATTTTCTTGGAGTATGGGAGCTTGATATTTCTGGCTTCTAGCCACACTCGATGACCCTTGCGGAAAGGTCTTGGTGTCCCCTTGATTCGTTGGGCCATTCTTGATCTGGCAAGCTCGTGTGCTGCCATCGCTTCTCTCCTATCTTCTTCCAGAGCCCTGAGTCGTTCTTCCACTGATGGGAATTGAGTTTTGGAGAACGTCGTTGGTAAGGCTTTGGGTTGGAACCCCATGATGAGTTCGAATGGAGAGTGTTTTCGATCTGCATGCCTTCGGCTGTTGTATGTGAATTCAGCGAGGGCTAGTTTGTCTGCCCACGATTCTTGGTTTGTGATGCAGTAGATCGATAAGTATGTCTCCAATTCCTGATGTACTCGTTCAATGGCTCCTTGTGTTTGTGGGTGATAAGCCGTGGATAGTGAAGAGTCTATTCCAATGAGACGGAACAACTCTCTGAGAGCTTTGGCTGCGAATTGGGGACCTCTATCAGAACCGATTTTGTCCGGTAATCCGAAGCGTCTGAAGAGATTTTCCATAAGAAGTTTTGCGATGTCGTCAGCAGTTGCTGTCTTCTTCGTTGGAATAAAGATCACCCCCTTACTGAGGCCGTGGTCCACCACGGTCAGGACCGAATCGTATCCGTTTGATTCCGGAAGATCCGTGATCATGTCGATGACGACATAACCAAATGGTCGATCATTCCCTTCTATGGGCATGAGGGAGATCTTATGGGGATTCCTCTTGATTTTGAACTGCTGACATTGCGCACATCCCTGGATGTATGATTTGATGAACATCTTCATTCCGGGCCAGTAATAATGATTTTTGATGGCATGGAATGTTTCCAATTCTCCAGGGTGTCCCGCGGTTACCGCATCGTGATATCGTTGGACAATCTCTCTTCGGATGTTATTGTCCTTCGGAATATATTGTCGGTTCTTGTAGAAGAGTGTGGTTTTTCCCTCTTCGGTAATGACCGTCCAATCATGAAGTCCTTGTTTCATTTCGTTTGATCCGCCTTCGACTAGGGTTTTCATGGCCTCAATTGCGGTTTGATCCATTCCTGTAGACTGATCAATTCGTTTTTGGAGCTCAAGGTCAATCAAACCTATGGAGGTATCCATGTCGAGTTCATCGATAAATAACTGTTCTTTCAATAGGATAGTTGGTAGGTCGTTTTCGTCTTTTTCGGGTATGTGGTCGGGTCTCCGAGAAAGGGCGTCGGCTTGAATCATCTTATTGCCGGGCATATTTTTAAGATTATAGTAGTATTCGGACAGTATCAGGGACCACCGGGCTTGTCGATCGTTGAGCTTTTGTGGCTGCCTGAAATAGGTTAGATTTTTGTGGTCGGAAAGGATGTGGGTGGCGAATTCTGATCCTTGGAGATAGTGTCTCCATTCCTGCAGGGATCGTACTATTGCGAGGAGTTCGCGATCATAGATCTCGTATCGGCGTTCGGCGGGAGTGAAGGTTTTCGATAGGAAGGCTACCGGATGTCTCTTGCCATTTTCGTCTTCCTGTGTGAGAACCGCTCCGTATGCGTACTTGGAAGCGTCACACTCAATTTGGAATGGTCTGGACATGTCTGGCATTCTGAGGACGGGTTCCTCGATGAATCGCTGTTTCAGGGTTTTGAATGCATTATCACATTCCTCGGTCCAAGCGAATTCCTTTTCTTTGGTCAGGAGTTCATTTAGAGGTCTGGCGATCTCGGAATATTTCATGATGAATTTTCGGTAAAAGTTTCCGAATCCTAGGAAGGATCGTACTTGCTTCACCGTCGTGGGAGTGGGCCATTCGGCCATTCCCTTGACCTTTTCTGGGTCCATCATGATCTTGTCGTGTTCGATGATCATACCGAGGTATTCAATTCGCGTCTGGGCGAATTGACATTTTTCGACCTTGAGGAATAGATCATTATCCCTGAGTTTCTTGAGAACGATTTTAGTCATGTGTTCTAATTCTTCTGGGGTGTCTGCAGGGATCAATATATCATCCATGTAGATGATAACAAGTCTTCCCTCGATTTCAACGATGAAGATGTGGTCCATCATCCTTTGGAATGTTGCGGGCGAGTTACAGAGCCCAAAGAACATGACTAATGCTTCGAAGAGTCCCTTCTTGGTTTTGAATGCCGTTTTCCATTCATCTCCCTCTTTGATGCGCACATTGTTATACCCCCATCGGACATCGAGCTTAGTGAAGTATCGTTTTCCCTTCACCCGGTCCATAATGTCCGAAATTAGGGGTAGTGGATAGGCATCTTTTATCGTCCATTCATTGAGGTATCTGTAGTCTTGGCACGGGCGTTTCTTTCCATCTTTCTTTGGCACGAAGAACATGGGTGATGCCATTGGTGATTTCGAATGACGGATGTACCCTTTTGCTAGATTTTCGTCAATGAACTTCGTGAGTTCTTCCTCCTCGGCAGGTGTGAGGTTATAGATGGGAAATGATCTGGGTTTGAAGCCTTCCTTGAGATTGATTGCGTGATCCCACTCTTTCCTTTCCGGGAATCGGTTTGATGCTTTTTCCGAAAAGACACTTAGGAATTCATGAAAAGCATGCGGGGATTTTGAGTTTGAGGTCCTCTTCGAGAGGTGGTTCATAATCGGAGTCTCTTTCTTCGGTGCTGGTCACATTGAGCCACTTCTCATTGATTTCCTCTGTAGCTTTCCCTTCTATGAAGGCGAGGAGAAGATCTTGATCGTCTTGTTCCATGGTTGGGGAGATGGCGTTTCTCCATTTGACCTCTCCTCGCTTCCAATTGATGTCAGGGTTCTCGTTCTGTAACCAGGGCATCCCGAAGATGAAGTCCCATTTTCCTAATCCCGTGACGTAAATAGTGTATTTTTGTAGTCGTCCATTAATGTTGATGGTGGGTTCGACCGTTTGTGAGATGGTCCCCTGTTTGTTTGCAGTTCCATCTACGTTTCGGACTTTGATGGGGTTTTTAAGTGTTTTTGTAGGGATTTTATATTTGTCAACCATCCGGTGGTGGATAAATAGGTCATCCGCTCCGCTGTCGATCAGGACCGTTGTGTCGATGCCACTATCGGGTATTTCAATTGGTAAGACGATCGATCGTTTGTTTCGGGTGGTGATCGTCGCCGTTCCAATTGACAGTTCGGGGACGATCTCCATCGACCTTAAGATGTCCCCTATGAAAAATCCTCCTCGGATCCTTCGCCCTTTGTTGTGGCCCGAATATTTGAGCTTCCCGAGTCAGGGTGTTTGGGGCAAGCTCGTGTCGTGTGTCCTAGTTGTCGACATATTCCGCATTTGGCTTTTGGACAGGCTCGCGCCGGATGTCCCTTTTCCTTGCAGATGAAGCATTTTCCATTCTGTGTGCCGGATGATCATGTTTTGTTTGTGATGGCGTCAACATCCATGGCGTCCGGATCCTTTTCCTCCCTCTTTGCTGTTTGTGGGGGGTCCCGGTAGACCACTTTGACCTTCTGTTGTGGCTCGCATGCGATATTCTCGCTCCGTTCGCCATTCTCTATCTACTTCCATGGTGGCGTCCTTCCATTCTTGGAGAGTGGGTGGAATTTTCTTTTGTTCCGCGGGTCTGGCAGCAAATTGGGTGGCGACTCTTAGTCGGAGCTCGGGATTTAGTCCAGCCTTATATTGGTCTAGGGCCCATTCTTCACCGTATCCGGTGGCTTCTGCATAGCTGTTGAACATTCCCGTGTACCAGTCACAGGTGTTCTTTCCCATATGGAGTTGCTTGAGCTGTTTCTTTGCAGTTTCCTTATTTGGGAGTAGGCAGAAATACTTTCGGAACTGATCGATGAAGTCATTCCATGACTGGTAGTATCCTTCCGGATCAGTGAAGGTTGGATCCGACTTCTGAGCTTCCTTCGCCTCAAGCCACTTTTTCTTATATTCGGTCATCTTTCTATACTCGATGGACGCCCAGTTCCGGGTCTTGTCTTTCTCCGTTTCGTTCACGAGTGCAACCATGTATCGGATTCTTGCAGTAGTTTCATATTCGTTCTTGCTGTCCAGATATGTTTCCACTGCTTGAATGAAGGTTTCGACGTCTTCCGCCTTTCCCGAGAATTTGGGCGGCTTGGGGATATCCAACTTGGGTTTGGATTCTTCCCTCGCCTTCCGGGCTTTCTCCAGAGTAAGGAAGTCGTCGTACTTCTTCAACATTTCTTCCAAGCCAGTTGCCATCTTTGCAGTGCCCCCACTAATTCCTTCCACATGTGGAGCAGTTTCCGTGAGGGTTTCGCTGATTGTGATGATGGCTTTGTTGGCTAGCCCCCAGATCTGATATAGGATTGCTCCTACTCCTATCAAGAAGACTATGGTATGGACTTCGGATAGTTTTTCCGAAAGTCCGCTGGCTAGGGCGGGTGTGGATGGTAATCCGGAGAGTTGTACGATAGTCTGCCAGGCAGACTGGAATATTTGTTCGGCCATAGCTAGTCGTTATAGCGGGCCTTGGAGGGTTTAGACTTCGTTCTTCTGTTATGGACTATACGTGATACAAGCACGTGTCGTCCAGTACTCAGCGACTTTGTGGTCGATGAATCAACTCGTGACTACGTCAAGAGTTCTTCGCCTGTAGCTTTGTGAACTTCGAGCTAGACTTTGAGTGATAACTAAAGATATTTGTATTCGCACTGAGACTTGGTATAGCGTTATGAACAATTAAGAACGAGAGTGAGGAAGCTAACTAAGAGAACTAGAGAGTTTATATACTAGAAGACGTGTGTTAACCATGAGGCGTAGTCCTCATGGATAACATGCGTATTCCGCGGAATGTATGTAGGTTTTGGTGTGTTTTTAATGAGTATCAGTCAGCAGTCATCAATGCGCAGTAAATATGAGTAAGACGATGAGTTGAGATGAAAAACATAAGGTGGGAATGAGGTAGGTATAGTAATACAGTATAGTAAGCATACATGTTCGTAACACCCGTTACCGAACCCGCAAAACTTATCCCCGAATTCAGCATGTCCGACCCCACTCTCCTCAAGTTTGCTTGCCGAGCAACAAGAGACTACCAGGCGCATCCAGCAATCCCTGGATAAGCTCACGGCCGCCAAGACCGCTTCCACCAGAAGCCCCGTCAAAGCGCCGGAGCCCTTCAAGGGTGACTCTGGTGATACCCAACGTTTCCTCCGCTACTTCACCAACTGGGCCTCCGCCGATTCCGAACTCAAAGGAGATGACAAGAAGTGGATCTCAGCCGCCCTCTCATACCTTCAAGGTGCTGCCGCTTCCTGGGCTGTCCAATACCTAGATCAGATCGCCGCCCACGAGGCTGCTGCCGACGCCGCTCAGAAGGCTGCCCACCCCTGGCCTTTCAACGGCAATTGGTCCGCTTTCGTGGCTGCCTTCAAGAAGCGCTTCCAACCTGCCGACCAGGAGAAGGCAGCTGAAGCCCAGCTCGAGGCCCTTACCCAGGGTAAACAGTCTGCTTCCCAGTTCGCAGCCAAGTTTATGGAGATTTTCCCCCGCACCGGTCTATCCCAGAAGGATGGTATGGCCCGCTTCCGCCGTAAGCTCAGTACCAATGATCGCCTCATGTTGGATCTTATCGCCATCACCAAACCGGACGATGCCAAGCCCAAGACTCTCCAAGACTACTGCGACATTGTCAATCAGAACGATTTCACGTTCCACGGAAGCAGCACCTCTTTCTTGACCCCCGACCACCTCGTCTCGCTCTACCCCGGCCCGTGACCCCTACGCTATGGACATTGACGCAACCCGCGTTGGACCCAGTGGCCGTTCCCACGAGGACTTCCTCCAAGCGATGCGTGGACGATGCTTTGGTTGCGGATCCTCCGCCCACATCAAGAAGGACGGCAATCACGGTTCGCTCCGTTGCAACCACTGCCAGCGCCTTGGCCACTCCGCTAACGTCTGCCAAGACAAGTTCATGGGCTACCCACCCGGTCGAGGACTCACCCAACGTCGTCGTGTTGCTGCCACCCAGGAAGCTCCCTTTTCTCTCTTCAACGATTCGTCCACTGCCACCGTCGCTGTCATGAACAGGCGAAATCATGACATAGAATGGTGCTTATATACCACGGTCTGCCTGTCCACCTAAGCTGGACATGGGCGCCTTTTTGGCGCAGTGGTTAGTGTGACCGTCTAATCACGACATTATGTCCAGCTTCAACAGGTCGAGGGTTCAACTCCCGGGATGTACACATTTACTGGCCGGTTTGAGTCATGTGAGCTTAAGGTCATGTGACAATAAGAACCATGTGATAGGCGCAAATGTAATGGATCACCCGGGCACCTTCTGGGCCCTCAATAGACCTGCAGGCATGACAGTTGTCCGCTGCCTGGAAAGGCCGGTATAGGGGATGCATCATTCTCGTCTTACGAGGACGTAAGCCATAGAAGGGGGCTAATGTCATGAACAGGCGAAATCATGACATAGAATGGTGCTTATATACCACGGTCTGCCTGTCCACCTAAGCTGGACATGGGCGCCTTTTTGGCGCAGTGGTTAGTGTGACCGTCTAATCACGACATTAATGTCGCGAAGAGCGAACACTAAACCAAACCAAAGACCAGTGATGCGGAGCAGATAAGAGCGGCGAGTGAGATAAGAGCGATGAGCGACGAATGCAGATGAAGGCTGAAGCGATGTATTGACGAAGAGGTCAAGCTGAGGAAATACAGAGCAGACTACCTAGCTTATATACCCTTATTCTACAGTCTACATAGCCGCGATGAGTCAAAATGACGAACAAATGGCGAAACATCGAAGAACAATAAGAGAGGTCATGAGGCTGCGCGAAGGCTGCGCGAAGAACAAGAATGAAACAATAATGGAACAAGAGGGTGTCAGGATGAGTCGAAAGGCAGTGCATAACAATAAGAACAATGGAAATAGGGCGAAGGGCAAGACGAGGCAGTGTTCCATGAGTGAAAAGGTCCATAGAGGGAATAAAGGAGCAAAGGAATAGGGGAAACGAAATGATAAGATGCGAGACAGATCAGATAAGATAAAGATGAAAAATAGGGGTTATACCGGCTGTTCACGACAGTCGCTTCCACATCCGCCGCCCCCGCTCTGCCCAACTTCTCCATCGCCGACCTCCTGGCCATTCAGCAGAAGCAATAGGAAACCTTGGCTCGTCTCGAACAATTCCAGAAGCAGGATTTTGGCGAAGGGTGTCTGTAAAAGCTGCGACACATTCACCCTTCACCCCGTACCCGATTTCCGAATATGACTCTATGCGAACATGTACTATTAGCGCCATCCGCGAAATATACCCTGGTTCATCACATTTTCGCGTGAACGTGAGGCTTAGAGGCAGAAATCGGAGTACGGAATCCGCAGCAATGGTCGACAGTGGTGCAACTGGTCGGTTCCTGGACAAACCTTTCGTGGAGAAACATTGGATCACAGCTTTTCCCCTTCGACACCCCATTCAGCTTCTCAACATTGACGGATCACCCAATCAGGCCGGCAGTGTGACACACTTCGCCCGACAGGAACTCACGGTTGACGGACACACGGAATGGACCGACTTCCTTATCGCTGATCTCGGAGGAGAGGATATCATTCTGGGACTTCCCTGGCTTCGCAAGCTCAACCCCACCATCGACTGGCGCAAAGGCACTCTTCACATTCCCAAGCCCAAGGTCGCCAGTGTTACCATCGAGGAGGTTCCAGACGATGATGCCCAGCCCCCATTCCGCGGCGCTCCTTCCGGTGATGCCATATTGGAACAGATCAACACCATATCCGAACCACCCGCCCCTGATCCCCTCCCAAAACCGGTCCCTTCCCCAGCCCCCGCCCCCAAAGACGAAGACGACAAACCAGCCCTCTGCCGCATCCGAGCCAATCGGACCACTCGTCGGAAATGGCTTCGTGCAGGATTGATCGAGGAAACAGGAGATGAACTTTGGTGCGCCGCCGGCTTCACTTACTCCCAGCAGATAGCCGAAGAACACCCAGAAGACCCAAACCACAGAAGTCTTTCGAAGAGATGGTCCCCGCTCACTATCGTCAACACGCCTCCGTCTTTTCCGAATCCGAATCCCATCGCCTCCCCGAGCACAAACCCTGGGATCATGCCATCGACCTCACCCCTGGAGCACCGGCCACCATGCGAACCAAGGTCTACCCCATGTCCAAAAACGAACAAGAGGAACTCAACCGATTTCTCGACGAAAATCTCAAGAAGGGGTACATCCGACCATCAAAATCGCCCCTCTCGTCCCCCGTCTTCTTCGTTAAGAAGAAGGACGGCAAACTCCGTTTCGTTCAGGACTACCGGAAACTCAACGAGATCACCGTGAAGAACCGCTATCCCCTCCCCCTCGTCTCCGATATCATCAACCGCCTTCGAGGAGCCAAGTATTTCACCAAGTTCGACGTTCGATGGGGCTATAACAACATACGGATCAAGGAGGGAGACGAATGGAAGGCAGCATTTGCAACCAACCAGGGTCTCTTCGAGCCGTTGGTCATGTTCTTTGGTCTTACGAACTCTCCAGCTACGTTCCAGGCTCTTATGAACTCCATCTTCTCTGACCTCATCGCCGCAGGAAAGGTCGCAGTGTATCTCGACGACATCCTCATCTTCACGGCCACTCTCGACGAACATCGAGAAGTTACCCACGAGGTTCTCCGCCGTCTCAAGAAACACGACCTATACCTCCGCCCGGAGAAGTGCGAGTTTGAACGAGAGGAGATCGAGTATCTGGGCCTGGTTATCCGAGAGGGAGAAGTGTCTATGGACCCCGCCAAGGTTGAGGCCGTCCGCAACTGGCCTGTTCCCCGTAACCTCCGCGCCGTTCGTGGCTTCCTCGGTTTTGCCAATTTCTACCGTCGCTTCATCAAGGATTTTGCCACTGTCGCTCGCCCGCTCAACGACCTCACAAAGAAGAATGCTCCCTGGCAATGGAATGAACCTCAACAGCAAGCCTTCGATACCCTCCGCAACGCCTTCACCTCTGCACCTATCTTGACACTCTGGGATCCCGATCGCCCCACCCGTATCGAGGTTGATGCCTCCGGCTTTCGCCACTGGAGGAGCGCTCCTCCAGAAGCACGACGATGGACTCTGGCACCCCTGTCGCTTTCCGCTCCGCCTCCATGCAACCCGCTGAACGCAACTACGAGATTTACGATCGAGAGATGCTCGCCATCATCGAAGCTCTCAAGGACTGGCGCCACTTCCTTGAAGGACTCCCAGAGCCATTCGAGATCGTCACCGACCACTCCAACCTCGAGTACTGGCGATCAGCACAGGACCTTAGTCGACGACAAGCACGCTGGGCCCTCTACCTTTCCCGCTTCAAGTTCCTCCTCACCCACCGCCCCGGCAAGACTAATACCCAAGCCGACGCCCTATCCCGCCTCGACATCCATCAGGTCACCGACGCGGAGGACAACAAGCAACAGATCGTCCTTAAGCCCGAAATGTTCGCCAAGCTCGCCGCCTCTAGTATGATCGTCAACCCTCTTGAAGATCGCCTCCGTCAAAGCCAGTGCTCGGGAGTCGCAGGTGCTCGATGGTCTCGCCCAACTCCGGAAGACAGGTCCCCGCCGCCTCACTAACGGCCTTGCTGAATGGGAAGAGGAAAATGGATTGGTCTATTACAAGGGTCGCGTCTACGTTCCTCCGGATGACGAGCTCCGTCGCGATGTCCTCAAGCAATGTCACGACGATCCCACTTCTGGTCACCCCGGCGTCCACGGAACCCTTGAGTGTGTCGAACGACAGTACTGGTGGCCCACGATGCGTGCCTTTGTCAAGAAGTACGTAGAGGGATGCGACATCTGTGCCCGGAAGAAGCATGCCCAACACCCTCGCGCCTCGACTCAGCCGCTCGACGTTCCCGAAGGTCCTTGGGAATCTGTAGGAGTCGATCTCATCACACAGCTTCCAGAGGCCCATGGACACGACGCCATTATCGTTTTCACGGATCACTACAGCAAGGTTCTCCACGCCCTTCCCTGTACCTCTGACATCACCACTGAAGGCGTCGCCGACATCTACTATCGAGAAGTCTTCCGTCTACACGGCCTCCCACTCCGATTCATCAGTGATCGCGGTCCCCAGTTCGCCTCCAAGGTTATGCGCACCCTGCTCAAACGTCTCGGCATCGAGTCCAACCTCACGACGGCATATCATCCCCAAGCCAATGGACAGACTGAACGCGCTAATCAAGAAGTCGAGAAATATCTCCGACTCTACGTCAGTCGCCGTCAAGATGACTGGGATGAGCATCTTCCAATGGCTGAGTTCGTGATCAACTCCCGTGTCCACTCTGCTCACAATCGCTCCCCCTTCGAGGTCCTCTACGGCTACATTCCCCACTTCAACATCCCTATCGGTGTCGCGAAGAGCGAACACTAAACCAAACCAAAGACCAGAAGAGCGGAGCGGATGAGAGCAGAGAGCGAGATAAGAGCGATGAGCGACTAAAGGCAGATAAATGCTGAAGCGGTGTATTGACGAAGAGGTCAAGCTGAGGAAATACAGAGAAATCTACCTAGCTTATATACCTATTCTACAGTCTACATAGCCGCAATGAGTCAGGATGACGAGCAAATGGTGAAATGCAAAAGAACAATAAGAAGTCATGAGGCTGCGCGAAAGCTGCGCGAAGAATGAAGAAGACAGTGGCGGAGTAACGAGGCAGTGCAAGAATGGAAAGAACAATAAGATGTAGGGCAAAGGGCATAACGAGGCAGTGTTCCATGGGAGAAAGTGTCCGTGTCGAGAATAAAGGCAAGAATAAGAATAAAGAGGAAGTGATAAGGGCGATGAAAGCGATAAGATAAGATAGGGAAAAAATAGGGGCTCGTACCCGCTGTTCACGACATTACCCCCCTTCTAAGCCTCATCGTCCTCGATGATCCCTGGTAGGCGGCGTCCCAGCTCCCAGTCGAAGTCGGTAGGTGGTGTGTCGGTGAAGTTCTCGAGGGGTTGCCAGGGGAGGGAGGCGAAGACAGTGGCTGCAATGCAACGTGGTGCAGAAGGGTGACGCTGGTGGAAGTCTTTGACGACATCGGGGGCGTGTTCCAAGTTCTCCTCCGGTTCCCAAGTATCCTCCGTCGACCCGTAGCCCTTCCAACTGACCAGATATTCCAGCTTACGGTTCTTCCCTTGGCCCTTCCAGCGGCTGTCCAAGATGTCGTGAACCTCGTACTCGAGCTCTCCCTCCAGTTCAACAGGCTCAGGCGGAGGTGGCAGAATGCCGTTGACATCATTGCCTTTCCAGGGGGAGAGCTTGTCGATGTGGAACACTGAGATGAATGCGGGAGAGGGAAGGGGGGAGCTCAAGGCGGTAATCGAGGTCGCCGATGCGTTCGGTGATCTTGTAGGGGCCGAGTTGGAGGTCGCCAAGCTTCCGAGTAGGGACTTTGATCTGGATGTCCTTAGCGTTGAGCCAAACGTGGTCACCAACCTTGAACTGATGGGCTGTTTGTTTGCCGGATTTGTACAAGTCCTTCTGTTGTGCTTTCTCGAGACGTAAGGCGGCTTCGGCGTCCTTGCGTACCTCTTGCAGTTGTTGGATGCGCTCGTCGACAGGGCGAAGATCAGTGCATTTACCGACGGGAATGTTGAAGTGAGGGATGTAACCGTAGAGGACTTCGAAGGGGGATCGGTTGTGCGCGGAGTGGACTCGGGAGTTGATCACAAATTCGGCCATGGGAAGGTGCTTATCCCAGTCGTCTTGTCGGCGACTGACGTACAGGCGGAGGTACTTCTCGACTTCTTGGTTGGCCCGTTCTGTTTGTCCGTTAGCCTGAGGATGATAGGCGGTGGTCAGGTTGGATTCGATGCCGAGACGCCTGAGAAGGGTGCGCATGACTTTGGAGGCGAACTGGGAGGCCGCGGTCGCTGATGAACCGGAGTGGGAAGGCCGTGGAGGCGGAAGACTTCTCGGTAGTAGATGTCGGCGACTCCTTCGGTGGTGATGTCCGAGGTGCAGGGGAGGGCATGGAGAAGCTTGCTGTAGTGGTCGACGAAGACGATGATGGCATCATGTCCGTTGGCATCAGGAAGCTGGGTGATAAGGTCGACTCCAACGGTCTCCCAGGGGCCATCGGGTACCTCCAAGGGCTGAGTCGAGGCGCGGGGGTGCTGGGCGTGTTTCTTCCGGGCACAGATGTCGCAACCTTCCACATACTTCTTGACAAAGGCTCGCATGGTCGGCCACCAGTACTGTCGTTCAACTCGTTCGAGGGTTCCATGTACACCGGGATGTCCAGAGGTAGGATCGTCGTGGCACTGTTTGAGAACGTCGCGTCGGAGTTCGTCGTCTGGGGGAACGTAGACTCGACCCTTGTAGTAAACAAGGCCGTTATCCTCCTCCCATTCGGCGAGACCAGAGGTGAGACGACGGGGACCTGTCTTGCGGAGCAGGACCTGGGATTCTCGGGCACTGGCCTGTCGGATACGGTCCTCCAAGGGGTTGATGACCATGCTCGAGGCGGCGAGCTTGGCAAACAGCTCGGGTTTGAGTACCACCTGTTGTTTGTTGTCCTCGGCGTCGGAGACCTGGTGGACGTCGAGACGAGAGAGGGCGTCGGCTTGGGTGTTTGTCTTGCCAGGGCGGTGGGTGAGCGAGAACCGGAAGCGGGAGAGGTAGAGAGCCCAACGAGCCTGTCGACGGCTGAGGTCTTGTGCGGTGCGCCAGTATTCGAGGTTGGAATGGTCAGTGACAATCTCGAAGGGTTCAGGGAGTCCTTCCAGGAAGTGGCGCCAGTCCTTGAGAGCCTCGATAATGGCCAGCATCTCCCGGTCGTAGATTTCGTAGTTCCGTTCGGCGGGCTGCATGGAGGCGGATCGGAATGCAACGGGGTGCCAGAGGCCGTCATCCTGCTTCTGGAGAAGGGCTCCTCCAGTGGCAAAGCCGGAGGCGTCGACTTCAATGCGAGTGGGGCGGTCAGGATCCCAGAGCGTCAGAATGGGGGCGGACGTGAAGGCATTGCGGAGGGTGTCAAAGGCCTGCTGTTGAGGATCGTTCCATTGCCAGGGGATGTTCTTCTTGGTGAGGTCGTTGAGCGGTCGGGCGATGGTGGCGAAGTCCTTGATGAAACGGCGGTAGAAGTTGGCGAACCCGAGGAAACCACGAACGGCGCGGAGGTTGCGCGGGAACTGGCCAGTTGCGGACGGCTTCGACCTTGGCGGGGTCCATGCTGACTTCGCCCTCGCGGATGATCAGCCCGAGGTATTCGATCTCCTGACGTTCGAACTCGCACTTCTCTGGCCGGAGATACAGATCATGCTTCTTGAGGCGATGCAGGACTTCGTGTACAACTTGCCGGTGCTCGTCGAGTGTGGCCGTAAAGATGAGGATGTCGTCGAGATACACTGCAACCTTCCCTCCAGCAATGAGGTCGGAGAAGATACATCAGGAAAATGACGGGGGGGATGATTTTTGTAGTTGGCGTTTGATCACAGGTCACCTGACCGATAGGTTAGCACCAAGCTTTATCTGGTATCAACTATGTATGTCTTTGGAGACAATAACGTTGTAAAATGACCATGGTATGACATTTCAGAACAGCCTGACATCTGATGGTCAATTTAGATCTGACCACAGTCAGAATGACCAGCGCCGGTCGATCTTTACCGATTTGTTATCATCGTGGCTTCCGTGTGGTCAAAGTTTGCCAGACACCAATCAGAATGAGGACCACCGGCCGAGCTTTACCGAGTTGTTATCATCGTGTTTCCCTATGGTCCAGCGTTACCTGACACCAGTCTAAATCATGACCGTCGGTGGAGCTTTACCAGCATGTTATCACCGTGGTCTCGTGTGATCAAACTTTACCAGTCCTCCATCGGAAGGGTTCTTTGCGGTCGAGCATTGCCAACCCTCTGTCGGGAAGATTCGCTGTGTTCTGTGTTTGCCATTCGCCGGTCTGAATTACTTGCAGCATATCAGACTACTCACGTCCTGATTTGAAAAGACCACCGCGTCACATATGAAGGTCAGCTGGCAGGTCCCAGACAAAGTCTTACCGAGCTTGATGGCGAGAGCTAGCCATGACAGTCGTCCTCAGTATGTTAAGGCAAGGTCAGCCGTCAGTGTCACAATCCAGTCAGATTCGGGGTTTTCCCATGGCCCGGCGTGTGGCAGTAAACAAGTAATTCGAGACGAGACACGGAGATAGTGGCGCCGAGGGTACGAAAAAGAGAATTCAATGCTGCGAGTACCTACTATGTATGATGAGGGGTATACATAGAGATGACGTGAGGTGACCTTCATGGTCATGGTGGAGTCAGTGTGGCGACGACAAGATCTGCGAGTCACGCGTCAATAAACAGGAAACCTTATGAGATCTGAGGCTAAGGACCTACCAAGCGCGAGGCAAGGATGTGATTATCCAGAAAGCGCCGAAAGCCCCAAGGATAGCGATTCCGATTTGCTTGAGAATGTCGAAGAGAAAGAGAATGACTTTCAGCCTATAATCCTCGCAATTCGTGGCATGGTTGCTCGGTGCACAGGGATGAACGGATGCATGGCAATGTGTGTCAGGTCTGATGGATTCCAAACATCTCTCGGGCTGAGGGTGAATGCTGACCTCGCGCTGTAGGAGATGATCCACGATTAGAGAAGCGGACCGGGCGGAAAGTCGAATAACAGGCGCTTCTCCAGATGAATTGTCGGTGTCGTTCGCACTTGTTGAGATGTCCGATGAGATGTCGGCGTTGTCAGGTTCAGCTTTCACCGTGGTGGCTTTGGCGCGCCCAGTAGATCGAACGTTGACGTTCGCGGCGTGTCTTGGTCGAATCCCGCGCGCTGGGGCAGAAGCACTGGTTGGATCCGGAGGAGGAGGGCAAGGTCCCGGCTTTGGATGACCTTTCATCGGGTTGCGACAGGTGCGGCAATGCGGTGCCTGGCGAACAGAGATGCCGCGGATGGCACTGGGTGATCTCTTTGGACTCGTAAGGCCTGAGCGGGGGGAATTCCGAGTCATTCTGTTAAAAGGGACTGAAAGGCTGTGGGTATAAAGGCGGCCACGACTCCTAAACCAACGGACGAGCTGGTAGGTCTAAGTATTATAGACCAGTTTCGTGGGAGGTGCGCAGAGTCCCGCCCACCGTGGCCCGTGGCAACGGGGAGACTGCGGACTCGGAACTACTTGGCACGTTGGGATGTCGACTCGTCGGAGAGCCCAACTTCAACGTCAGCGTCGCCAGGGCCCAGATGTCGCTGCAGAACTTTTGCTGCGCAGGTTAATCGTGCCAGTCACGATCACCATGACTCCTGTGGCGACGGGGAGACTGCGGAAACCACGAAGGCCGCGTCGGCGGGATTGGCATTGAAGGTTAATTGAGCGACGGCAACTTGTCTCAACGAGTCGGAGTCGCCTGATGTCGCGGTCGCGGCGAAATTTGCTGCGCAGATTAATCGTGTCAGTCACCGGATCACTACTAAGTTTCCGGACGACGGTCACGGTGAATCGATTTAGAAAAGGTACTATAATTCGTAGTATAAATTGGAAACTTCAAACCATGCCAGTATACCGTACCGTCCGCCAAGTTTTCACCGCTCACCTACCCACCCCTATTCCTTTAACGGCCAATTTGAACAATGCAGACAGCAGTCATCGATCACTTCCCCAACCCCGAGTCTGTATCTTGCGAGGAGTCCCCCGCAAAAGAGACGCCCTCGCAGAACCTGGAATTAGGGACAACCACTACTGTTCAAGGACTCCTTGAACGAGATGAAGGTGTTCCTGAGTCTCGCTCGGAGCCACCCACCCGAACTAGTCGTATGTCGGTTTTAGAGTTTTCCTTAGCGACTGGAAGCTGACCGGATGATCGCGCTCTCAGCTGGAAAGCTTATTCAACCGGACTCTTCATCATCCAACCGTTTGGACCCTCCCCGAGCCGCTACTTCGATGACGCACGCGCATCCATTTACGAAGGTCGAGATAGAGGAAGTTTCTTCGAAGGGTGAGAGAGTCGAAGTTCGAACATCTATAATTCAAACAAGAGACATGCGGAAGATGTCCATCGAGGACCTGGTGCGGATCGCGACGAATCGAGGGAGAAGAATCTCGGAATTGGAAAAGAAAATCGCATGTCTGACCCAAAGGCTCGAGAAGTATCAACGCTTCTCAAGGAGCTTGGTGGACACAATGAAAGCCATGACGGAGGCGGCCGAAGACGGGGAGATGGACGTGCTTGAGGGTTGAGAGTCGGCCGAGGTTCAGATGCTGAATGATCGCCAATAGTACCTCCTTGTAACGATCCGGGAATTGAAAAATGTTCCGAGCTAACAGCTCTGCCAGTGGGACTAGTAAGGGCCATCGGGACGACTCGAGCGCGACTCGGATTCGTAATTGAGCGTTGCTTGGTCGGTGCGATGTGAATTTGTGATTATGTTGAGGGTTACATTTTCATCTTGCCCTCGAAGTTGAAAAGGATCGTGTTCGTGGTGCTGACTTTGGTGGTCAAACCGAAGAACTCGACAAGGCCCTTCTCCTCCGCCTTCTCGAGGTCCTCATGGTTCATCGTCACTTCGGAAGAGGACGTTCAAGTTGCCGTGGTGTTCTTTGAAGTCCTATCCAATCAATTTGGCATAATGAGCAACCGAGTAACATAATCCACTGACCTTAACCATTCCAGCATTCTTGACCACATCTTTCTTCCCATAAGGCTCATCCTTATCCTTGTCTTTCTCCTTGTCCTTCTTCTCCCCGGTGATCATGACCTCCAAATCGTCTTTGAATGTACGGGTCCACTTGTGAATCGGCAGCTCGGAAATCTCCACCGTGGTGTCGTTAATCTTGGTCGCAACACCCACGACGTCATATTTGCCCTTGCCGGGAGGTCGGACCTCGCCTTTGAACCCTCGCCACCAAGGGGTCATCGGTTCCAGCTCTTCCCCCTTCATCTTTCGACGGATATTGGCAACGATGTCGATAGGGTTGTAGGGAGGGATGTTGGTATCCAGCCTGGAACCTGTGTCAGAACCCCATGAGCGAAGAATGAAAACGACATTTCCCACCTGTTCCGATACCTTCAGCACCGTTAATCAGCACCATGGGCACGGTCGGCATGTGCCACTCTGGCTCGATGGGCACGTCATCGTCCTTAAGGTAGTTGAGAAGTGGGTCATCGAAGGGATGATAGACGGTACGTGTAATGCTTTTGGCGTTTGTGAAGATGTAACGCGGGACAGCATGACCCTTTCCACCAACCTCACGCGTACCAGACTGGGCGAGAGAAGGGCCAAGTTGTTCGAGCCAACAAAGTCCTGCGCAAGGTTGATGATGGTAGCTGCTAAACTGGCTTCACCGTGGTGGTAGGCAGCGTGTTCGGAGATGTAACCACTGGCAACAAGTTGAGCGACCTGTAATCAGTGTAAGTGGTATTTACTTGGAACTACGGGCGAAAATCTCTACCTTGATTTCCTTCTTCAGCTTACGCTTGAAGCAACCCCAGATAACCTTACGTTGACCGGGCTTCAAACCATAAGCAATGGACGGAATAGAACGAACGTTGTTCGCCATCGAGAAAAGAATCAATTCCTTGTTGATAAATTCGGAGTAGGGGATCTCTTCCAGGCGATGGTCGAGGAAGGTTCCAGGCTGCGAAATTCTCAGCCAAGGTTCAATGTAATTATTTTCCATTAATTACCTTGTATTGGCGCAACCACTCCTTCCGCTCGTCCGCCTTCTTCTTGCTGAACGCCAGGTCGATGTTCACGGTCCCCTTCTTGCGTCGGTGCAAATGGAATCGTTTCTCCATTTTACTGAAGTACTCTCGCGCGCCCTTATCCTCGCTGAAACCCTTTTGATTCACAGTGAGGTTCGACTAGCAGAATCGCGATGAAAAAGACATACCTTGTAGTACTTGGATTCCCACTTTCTGGCATCTGGCGTCTCCTCCAACCACTGCTCATATTCAGGGATGGTGAAGAAATCTTTGACTTTGTTGCCTTTCTTGACCTGGGGGAGGGTGAACGGGGGCCAGAATGAGGGTGAACGAAAGGACATACCCTGACAGTGGTGTGACGAACTCGACGAGGAAGTCAGGGATTTTCAATAAAGAGGGATAGAGGTGGTCCAAGAAGTTGATAATAAGACCTTTGATATGAGAACCGTCATGATCCTGGGAGATGGTCAGCGTATGCAGGGTACATCGAGGGAATATTACGAATACCTGATCAGTCATAATCATCACTCTCCCATACCGGAGACTGGAAGTGTTCGTGTAGTCTTTGTTGTGTTGTAGGCCCATGATCTTCTTGATATTCTGGATTTCTTCGTTCTTCATGACCTGGTCATGGCAGGCTTCTCGTACATTGAGTAGCTTTCCGCGGAGTGGGAAGACACCGAAATTGTCTCGACCAACCACTCCCAGACCAGCGATAGCCAACGCTTTGGCGGAGTCACCTTCTGTTAGGATCAATGTGCAGTCCTGCGCATGGCGTGTACCGGCATTGTTCGCATCGGAAAGTTTGGCGAGACCGAGTAACCTGTGATACGAGTAAGTCTGACCCAATACTTTATGGCGGGGATACCCACCTGCTACGCTTGGTTCCGTCCGCCCTCTTCATTTGCTGATCGGCCTTGAACTTGGCCCAATTCAGCACATTGTCGACGATGCCCGAATGGGCGACTAGAGCCGAACTCAGTACTGCGATAGCTTTCAAATTTGACACTACGTACCTTTCTTAATGAACTCGTCGGAGATGGTGGGTTTCGACCCAAATTTCGATGAGGGTAGTGTCAGAAGCTCCTTCGTTTGACTGTCGAAGGTGGGGTTCACAATGAGAGATTGACGAACAGCCACATATAGTTCCTAATCTAGGCAGGCTTGACTGTTGCCCCCTTGTTCTTCTTCGAAATCGAGGTAACGAGTGCTTTGGAGATTTGGTCCGCAATGTAGTTGACGTGAGTACCACCCTTGCTTGTGGCAATGGAATTGGCGAAGGAGACATGTTGGAAGGTGCCCTCCGTGGAAAGGGTATATGCAATCTCCCAGCGGTCAGATATTTGTTCATGGATCACGGTTTGCTTCGGTTGGGCAGCTCCTCCCGACTTCTCAGCAGCAGCTTCTTCAGGCGCTCATCGTTGAGGAGAACCTTCACGTCTTTGACCGTGTCCGCCATATCGAAAACGCGTCGTTTCAGCAGGTTGACCGTGTCTTCGTTGATGGAATTCATGCCAAAGCGCTTCAAGTCTGGGCGGAATGTAATGCGCGTGTATTCCTCCCCTCGAGTGTTCTTGGTGATCTTCGCCTTTCCGCATTTCGACATATTGTCCGTCCATGTCTGCTTGTACTTCTGGGAGGTGTTCTTGTCGGCAGTTTCGACCGTGAATTCCAGTGAGTAGATGTTGGCAAGCTTGGCGCCATAACCGTTACGGCCTCCAGTCAACTTCTTCTCGTCGTCGTCGTAGTTGGTAGATGTGAGAAGGTGACCAAAGATCATCTCCGGGATGTACATCTTTTCCTTCGAGTGAATTTCAATCGGGATGCCGCGGCCATTGTTATAGACTGAGATTGTGCCTTCCTCTACGTCGATAGTGATCTTTAGCGTGTCCATGGACGGGTCATTGATCTAAAAACGCGTCAATACAGAAGATGCAAGGCAATGGAAAGTCCTGAACCTTGTTGTCGGCAGCGTTCACGAGAATTTCGTCCACAATCTTGAAGAAACCAGGGACATATTTGACTTCCCTGTGGACCATCCGTATGGTCTCCGAATCATACGTCCACATTGGCGTGGATATAATCTCGATGTTTCCAATGTACGAGTCAGGTCGCTTGAGGATATGTTCCAGTTGCGTGAGCTAATCGAGGCGAAGTTAGCCAGCGCGCCAATGAGTACATTATGAACATGCCTTCTGGTACATTTCCGACGTCGATTTCTTCTTATTCTGCCCAACGGGCTCGTCCGGTTCTTCCTGCCGCCTTGCGGCAGACGTCGGTTCATCCGTGTCCATGCCACTGTCCTCGTCGTCGTCGGAAAGTCGGACGACGCCCTTATCATCGAGGCGCGCGTGACTGCGCGAGTTGCTGGCACTGTCCGTTCAACAATTTCCGTTGAATGTTAACAATAACCTTGTATATGCCTGAATTTACATCATAAAGTAATACATTAAAGTCAAACGATCGCGAAAAGAGTCAAGAGGGAAGAAAACGGAAGAAGTTGACGCTAGCGCCTTGACGCCCGATTCACGCTTTGTCGAGAGTCGCGGTTGTGAAGCCGGCGGCGAACGTCGGTCAGCACCGTCATGAGGTGGTCCGAAAAGGCGGTTTCACGTTCGTAGTTTGCTTTCAAGGTCTCTGTTTTCTCCTGCAAGCGGGATATTCTGGCGTTTAATGACGTGACTTGGGCTTTGAGCTCTTCAACCTCGGTCAATCGCTCTTGCAAAGCAAGGCGAAGATCTTCAACTTCGTCCTCGAGGTTGGCAGGGTGCGGAGAGGCATGGAGCGAGGTTGAAGTGTTGTCATTGTCGTGGCCACCAGACTCAGGGGAATGCTCTGTGTGCTCATAGAGTTGAGGAATGGGATCTGTAAGTGCATATAAATCAGTGGAAGACATTTAACTTCAAGGGAGACTCGAGTCGTCACGACGGACGATCGCATACCATTCCAGCTAAAATCGTATGCGGAGTCGAGACAGAGATTGAGCGACATGCTTGTGAGATCCGACGTTGGGTGATATCAAGAGGATGTTCGGAAGTCGACAGGTGTGTTAACAGTACCGCTAGATGAAGGATGGACAGTGGCTTTATACATTAGCACAACCCCCACGGTGAGAATGATTGAGGTGCTGCGCTGCACCGACTCGGAAGTACGGTGCTGCGGGCGCCTCTTACTGTGACGACGCCACGCTACCCCTCATCCGGGTGTCGAGCACCCTAGCGCGGTGTTGAAGCGTTGCCAAGCCAATCGCTTCCTATAGCACTGTTTGCCTGCTGGGCATCTGAAATGTCCCTAACCTACTCCCAAACGACTAGGGCAGCTTGCTTGCCAAGCGACTAGCTTCAGGTTGGGTGCTTGCCAGCCTGTGGAACACGTTAAAACCTGTTCAGAAACTCGTGGCGGGTTGTGAACTTCACTCACCACCGACGGTCCAGGTGACGGTTGTCACTGGCAATTACCTTAGCGACTGGGCGTTAAGTTGCCGGCAGCCCACATCATTAACGGTTCCCCCTCTCCGACACGCCTCAGGCTCTCCTCCCCTCGGACCGGACAGGATCCCTGCCAGACTCTTAATCCTGAGTAGGTTTTGTCGCGCATGCAGGTTGAAATCAGGCCATCATAGACTGTGGCATCGTAGAGTTAGTAGATATCGTATATATAGCAATGGACCTCTATGGGAGACGCGAGCGTTTGGTGCTTCTCTGAGGTAGTAGGCGACCTTTGCGTGGAACGAGTCGTCGAATCGTCGCTGGGGCCATCACCCGGACGAGTGGCCAACACTAGAGAATGATCAATCGTCGTCTTCCCCTTCCTCGCAAAAACGACCTTCCAGCTCATCCGAGTCCGATTCTTGATCATACCCTTCCCAAACCATGTCGTCTGCACCCAATCTCTCGCAAGCCTGATCTTCTGCCTCTTCTGTCGCTGCTTCTCCGTCCTTCTCTTCTGCGTCGAGGGGAGTCATTCGGCTCGGTCGTATACTGGGGCACGCTTCATGTCCGTGGGATTCGTTGCTTGAATTCAGGCCATCCCGGGAGGTGGATTCTTCTCTAAGTTGGATGTTCGTCTGTTTTCGTCGCGAATGATGCGAATACCGATGACCAATGCCGTACCCCCATCGAAATCTCATGTACATATCCCTATCAGCAAAGCTTGAAAATGGGTCAGGTCAGGGCAACGCGTCTACAAATAAAGAAGCTCCGTACCGGTTAACAACATATGAAGGGTAATCCTGGGAGTCTTTCGCAATCATGGATATGTCTTCGGCATTTGACACATGGCCAATGCTGATTCGAGGAAGAATGTGGCAAGCTCGAATAACGTCTTCCGGGTTTACGAATCCAAAGGCATCTGGATCAGTCAAAGGGGGGAAACTAAGTTCGTCTAAGCCGCCGTTGTGATCGAGATCTGCTCCATTCCAAGAATACCACCGAACAAAGAGGAAATCGAGCCTCTCTGGTTTGAAGTCCATATTTCCACCCCCAACGAACTGAACCTGCGCATGGAGTATCATCAAGACCCTAGCGTACAGGTAGGGATGTTGGTCAGGCTCCCCTTCTAGCCAGGCTGGATTAAGCAGCATCACATCTGCCTTATGGGTGCTCGGACGTACGATGTCTTCGTCCTGTCGCACATCATACGTTGTATATCGGAACCGGATAATCTTGTGGACATGAAGGCGGTAGTTCTGGATGACGACATACGACCAATCGTCCAAGTCGGAGGGGTCAAGCGGAGAGGTGAGTCCTGCCTTCACTCGACGCTCCCGAAGCGCGGTTTTGATGCGAGGGAGCAGATGACGTTGGAGTTTGGGAAGGAAGTCCTGCGGGGATGTGAGAACGAAGTCGAAAAGGAAAAGGAAGGATTAATACATACCTGTAGCGCTGGGTCCAACAGATTCGCTTCATTCTGGACGTAATTGGACAGGGGCTCGTAAGAGTTTTTGGCCTGGGAGAGACGGTATCGCCACGAAGTGTTCCGTTGACTGGGCTCATTCCGTGCGCTTCTCATCTTGCGCCTGATCTTGCGTATGTTTGCCCTTCTTCTTTCGATCCTGGCTAGTTGAGCTCGATAAGCCCTTTTGTCGGTGCGGAGATACCATGACTTCGGAAGCTTGTGTTCAAGCTCTCCCTGTGGTATGACTAGTAAACACCAATGCTATATTCTCGATGAGAGAAGAAAACATACTCGCTCAGACGTATACGAATCTGTCGTCCCAAAACGCCGGATTGTTTCGACATAGTCACATAAAGCGTGATACTTGTAGGTATTGAGGTTTAACGTCTTCCGCAGTCGTCCTTTGGAATCCGGTGCTGGAACGCTGGTATTGCTTTCCACGTAAGAGGGATCGGTAGCTGGAGGGTCCTGTGCCGGACTATGGCGCAGATGTACAGGAGCGCTGACATTACTTTGCACGCTAGGAGCGGGAGGAGGGTTCTGTGAAGGTCTCGGAAGTCGCTCGCGGACGCTAGCCGGTGTCTCGTTGGCGGATACGGCAGAAAACGAGCCAGGCATTGGGATTTGGGGTGGATCGACATGGTGGGTGCCAGTTGGCTGCTGCAGCTGTGACGGCTGGTGTGTTTTTGTAGACTTGGCGATTCGTTTGAGGCGAGCTGCGTGCTCTTTCGATGTTTCTCGCGTATCGTAAGCTGAACAGGTTTCCTGCACGAAGATCCGAAACTGACTCGTCAGTGCATCCGTGGCTTTGGTCAAGAGATCCAACGTTTCGTCCGTGTGCATCCTAAGCTTCGCGAGCGCATGCCATTCCGCACAAAGGAACAACAGACGGCAAACGACCTTGTCGTGTTTCTTAGGAAGTAGGCCTTGAAATGCGGGAATGGCACACTGGACGCTGAGGTAAGCCAGTGGGAGGTGTGGATGCAGCAGGTATGCAACCTACCTGGAGTAAGTTTTCGTAATCGCGTGCGCCCAGGCGTTTCATTTCGGACATATTGGACGTGAATTTGCGGATGGTATCAATACCGAAAGGACTCATTAGACGATACCTGAGGATGAGTAGATGAGTGAACCATAGCATCCACGACCTTAGCAATGGAACCCTGACCTTCGATCCAGTTCATTCACTAACGAACGTTTAGATATTCGGTCCTCAGCTTCGAGTATCCGGATGAGGTGGGTAAAAAGCGTCCTCCAGACACCGAGTTCAAACTCGTGCATTAGATCGACTACAAGGGCCTTGAAGATGTCGAATTGAACAGAATCTGTGACCTTGGAGAACGCATTCTAAATGAAGCGTTGGGAGTCAGAGAAGACGGAATATCCACCAAGAAAAACGAAGGCACCTTGACTGGGACCATGGAGTTGGATTTCAGTTCCTCATCAACAACTCTGCTGTTAACGGCATAACCCTGATCAAATATTTTCTCTCTTGCTGCTTTGACCTTTTCTCGACGCTCCGCGGTGTCCACGCGCGGGTTTTCTGAACGAAGGGACTTGTCCTCCCCCGTTCCAGCTTGGTTCATATCGCTTTTGGGGACGAGACATCGGGGGCAGGGATACGTGCCCAGGCTGCGGATGGTTGCGATCAAGGCTCTAGGGATGTGTCAACGTCTTGGATAGCGCACTGGGGTGGTGAAGCTCACTTCTCTAGGTAATCCGCTGAATATGTGAAAATGCGAGGGAAAAATAAACGTGTCACGCCGTCGACACATGAGACCCTGATCCCATGCCGCATTGCCCCAAGAAGGTCGTCGTCGAGAAGCAAGCGCCACTGCTCGTGAAAAATTTCTCGGTTGCAATGTGTGATAAGGTCTGCAGATGGACTTTTGCCCCCGGTGTGAGCGCGATACCAATCCTTAAAGGAATCGGGGAGCTGGGTAAAGGGTCAGCCAACCGATCTCACACTTGGGAAGTCAAAACACTCACAGGTTCAAAATACGCGATATGATTACAAAGGTTTGTTGAGGGTTTGCCACGCCGGTATTTGGAATCGTTTCCGAAGAACATATAACAAGGCCAGAGTTTGGCTGTGCCAAAGTTGGCCAAAAGGGTAGCGTCCGTCCAAAACATAAGAGCCAGGACAACTCGCTCCAAGCCAGGATCCTCCTCCCCTAGATCCAGCTGTTGGACCTCGGCGTCGACCTTGAGAAATTCGTCCGAGCTGTAGAGTTCCCCATGGACTCGAATGGGATCGAAATCGGAATCTGGTTGCCAGAAAAGCTTGTATGGGGTGTAATGACGATAGTAGTGCTCCTGAGGGTCTTGCAACTTCTCTTTAATCACAGACAGTATCGTCCTATGGTGGAGAACGCCAGCGTCGAAGTTGGCTTTGGATGAACCTCGACCTTGAGTGGGAAATGGAACTTCGATAGTGATCTTCGACTCGACCCAGTCACAATTGGTATCGTCAACCCAATCATTTTCATCTGGAACTCCCTCGTCGAGGCCAATAGTTTTGGCGTGGGGAAGCAGTCGATGTAGTTTGGCCCAATTGGTGGCACGTATATCCGCGGGCACAAATTCCGGATCCCCCACGACTTTCGTCAAAGCGTCGAATCTGGCCAGCGAATTGGTGCTAGACTGGCCTCCCCAGAACCATTCTGAGAGTTCGAACGAACTCCGATTGGGGTATGGATGATAGGAGTCAGCCGTCCCCTGGTGAGGTGCATCGTCGTGCGTGACTTCGTCGAGAGCAGGGTCTAAGGGCCCATCTCCTAGCTCCTGGATGTCGAGGAAGGAGTCGGGGTCGTGCTTTGGGAGGCCTAGCCCAAAGAACTCCCTGTATAGTCCGAATTTGTTGGACGATGTCCGGTGAACCTGTGACTGTTCTACCCAAGCGGATGTCCGTGCTGTTGGCAAATAGTACTTAGAGGATGTAACAAAGACGGATTATAAACTCACCGGTTGGCGCAGCTGACTGTTCTGGAGGAACATGGGCTTGAGGAGGGACCGGTGCGGGAGGTTCTGGGGATGTTTCTCGATGTTGTGCGGCTACAGTGCGAAGCCTTCCTGACCGCCTTGGAGCATTAGCTGCGACATTGTTCCCAATGTCCATGGGGCAGCTTTCATCCTAGTCATTAAATTGCACGTTCGACTTCTCGGAAGGTTATCATGAGGCCAATGAAACTTACAATGGATCTACCGGGGTCTATACCGAGAATTGGGGCTGCAACTTCGTAGGTAGTTGAGTCTCCAGTCGGTGCTGCATTTGTATTAGGCTCGTTCGCCTGTTCATGTGGAGCAAAAGTAGTATTAGTCGATCGTGATTCGTGAATTGGTCCAGTCCAGAGAAAACGGAGCTTACAGTGGTCTGTGGAGATGGGTAATCGACCGTGACTGACTCTCGTTCTGTTGGACGTTCACTTGAAGGAGAACCGTAGTGCCGGTTGGTCCATTCAATTTCGGATGACTCGGTCACCGATATCGAAGTTCCTTGGGTTGTTTTTGCGGTCACTTCCCCTGCAGAAGTGCGTGGACGCTTCACCCGTCGTTCCCAGTACCGCTTAGCGTCGGAAAGCACCTCTTTGAGACCTCGTTTTGTGGCCTTGCATCGGGACCGCTGGTGACTAAACAGAGCCCCTGCATTTGCAAAGGGTCTTCCACAATCATTACACTGGTTTGAGCTATCCATGGTTATAGTGGAAGGTTGCGTAAGTTTCTGAACGTTTTGAACTTGACCAGTGAGTTCGGCGGCTCCAAGTTCGACGGAATGGGTGACCCTGGGTGTGGTAGTATGGTAGTAGGCGGCAGGCTTCCGAGGAGCGAGCCTTGTCACGGTCGCGACGACGGTCGCTGGCGGCTGGGAAATGATGGACAGCGGATGCACCGGCCCGCGGAGCATGTTCCCGGGCCTGGCAGCCACCAGTGACGGGCGCTTACTTTTAAGGAGTAGTAGGACCAGCATACGTCAATTAACCGGGAGTAGGGCCAGCAAGTGGCAAAGCCCGGTACTTCGATGGGCATATCGTTGATGTTGAAGTTGGAGCTACATATCCTCGCAACTTACCTCCTCGATGGCCTTTGAATCCTCCAAACCCGCCTACATGGAACGCGTCGAAGTTCAGCTTCGATCGGCGCAATTGTGTACTATTTCTTCTGTAGTCAGAGAGAGTGCGGCCATCGTCGAGGTGTTTGCCAGCGAAGGCTCTGAGGCGCTGCTGATCGGGAGGGATCCCCTCCAAGATGTCTTGGATCTTGGCTTTCACGTTCAGAAGACTCGACCTCAAGGGTAACGGTCTTGCCGGTCAAGGTCTTGACGAAAATCTGCATATCACATCGGAGACCAGGGATCGGAAGAGGTTGAGGGTGGATTCCTTCCCGAATTGCACGATGGAGCTGCGTCATTTGGAGTGTGGAAGAGAAGGAACATCACCCATTCCTCGTTTGATCGTCAAGCTGGTGATGGTCTTGCCGGTGAAGGTGTTGCCGAAAATCTGTATACCACCTCGGAGACGAAGGACGAGGGTGGACTCCGATTCTCGAATTGCACGACCATTTCGATGGAGCCTCGGACTCACTGAGCAAACTTCTTGAAGGTGTCTCACATGGGCTACTCGAAGTATGGTTAACCCTGACGACAACTTCTCAACAACACTGTATATATTCCGAACGACTACTATAACGCGACTACTAACCAAACTACTACCACATACCTACGATACTAACCGCCACTATGCCACACACAACCCAATTCAACGACACACTTTAATTGACTGAAGGGTAGAGACCTGCTCATTCCTGACCCTTCGGAAGAGCCGAAAGTCACCGCCATGATATTGCTAAATACTATTGGCACGAGGGTTTCTTTCGAGCACTTCTGAAAGAAGGCTCGTCGCAATGGTGTCCGAGAGCCTTCGATGACCGGAGGATGAGTGGTCGAAATCGAACAGAGCCTTCGATCTCTGGGCCTCCAGGCGCTTGACTGAATCAGCAATCATCTTCTCAGCCTCCGCTTTGACCGCCAATTGGAAGTTGTGGTGAATCCTTGCCAGCTCTTCATTCTTCTCTTTGTAGGCAAGAATCAGAGTGAGAAGATCGTCGATGGCTGGATGGTTGCGGCTAGATAGAAAGGTACGAACAGAATGAGCTCATGCTTCAAGGAAGTTTACGAGTAAATGAGACGCACGTATCAGACTGGTATCGAGATGCGACAAGGTTCCGTTTGGCGTCCTTCTCCGGTTCAATGCTGCCAGAAGTAACTTGCTCAAGGTCCTGAATAACTCGCTCGATGGCCGGGATGTCGAGGGGGGGATTGACTGGGACTGGGACTTCTTCGGGCGCGCCGAGGTTCATTATAACCTTAAATTGGTCAGCGGACTGCCGAAGGCTTGCAGCGACGCGGGAGAGGGACTCGACGACGGCCGGTAAGACTGTGATCCCGCTGTGATTAGAGAAGAATGGTGGATATAGATGTTAAAGACTGGATGCTCACTGGTAGATCTGACCGTGGAAGACCTCGATTCCTGGATATACTTCTGACGAGCTTGGACAAGAGGAAGGTCGATGTGGCTGTAGCCTTGTTGGACCACGGTAACGTAGCGAGGAGGGCTATCATCGCGTGGAATGGGAGGTGTAAGGCGGCGGTGACTGTTGCCTTGCGGCACCCCGCTCATGCCGACGCGAGCAAACGCATGGTCGCGGTATAGATTGGCAGGCTGGACGATTCGGAAACCTTGGTCTCGCCTGATCTCGCTGCTAAACCAGGCATCGCCAATCGAGGGTCCGGGGGGCCATTGTGTGACGGTGGCAACAGATTTCACAACGTCGTGAGAGACAGAGGTGGGGACGTTGAGGGCGCTGGACCCTTCACAAACGCCTGAGAATTGCAGTCAATAGAGTCAGCTTTGAATAATTGACGCATGGAATAACCAAGTGGCGGCATACGTTGGGATAGCTCGTGTTCACCATCTGTGACTATCTCAGCGAAATACTCTGAGAAGGCCGCGAGGTTTGATATTCGGGGTGGGGGGGGAGGGATTTGGGGGTCCATGCAAAACTTGTGGTGTCGACGCGAACGAGGGAATGGGCTGGTAGATTATGGGAAACGACAGTTGAACTATAATAGAATGGGCAGAAAGTAATGTAAAGGAGAGTTGGAAGAGTGTCGAGTCTAGTTGTTCTATGAAGCATCGCGTCAAGGTTGCCTTTAAAGAATCCATGAGCAAGATGACAGAGCGAGATGACAGAGAATAACAAACCGGTTTCTATTCCGCGTGGAGACTGTCCAAGGCCCTCGTGTAGTATAGTATTGCCACGAGCCTTACATAGTAGCGCCGCCAGGCCGTGGATATGACACTTTGACGTCATTCGAATTAAGGGTTCCTTGCCGGTGCGGGAGGAGCTGAATACATACATCAGTTCATGTCCAGCATGTCTACTAACCGCCGCCTGTTCCCCATGCATGCAGCCACGAGCCTTCAGGGACCTGACAGTTGGCAGGCTCGGGAGCCTGGTCGACACGTCGCAACTTCTTGAATAGTACAGTCCTACAGGGCGGATTTCCCTCTCCACTGGGCTTCGAATGCAGTACTACCCAGTGCTGGACGGTACCGTCGGGACTTTTGAATGCAAAGTTCAAGATTTGAGAAAACCGGATCCGACGCCTAACAGTCCTCCGGATCAGTTGTGGGCGCACAGAACATCAAGTTCCGCGAATTGGGCACTCACATCTTAACTTAGAAGTTACCGTGGTCACTCAAGGGTTCCCGCTGCCGCCTTCAATACTATGATGATCCGAATGCAGTCGTTCATAGATGAAATTCATAGATGAAACCAAGTAACAGAATGAAGCCACTTGTGACATATCACCGTGGCTCACTTGGGTCGGCCGCCTGCACTCGTTAAATAGGAAT
Source organism: Coprinopsis cinerea okayama7#130 (assembly GCF_000182895.1). Taxonomy (NCBI): domain Eukaryota; kingdom Fungi; phylum Basidiomycota; class Agaricomycetes; order Agaricales; family Psathyrellaceae; genus Coprinopsis; species Coprinopsis cinerea. The sequence goes on from NW_003307535.1 coordinate 2,072,197, forward strand.
ACTTCCCCCTGTCGTACGGACGGAGAAGAGCCTTTTTGAACTTGCAGCGAGCAGTTGCCGGGCCCGGCGGCAGTCATTCAAGAACCCCCCGGGGGGCTGGCAGACTCGGATGAGGAGGTTTGGCTCGGCCTTGCAGGCTAAACTACGGCAAACTCCGCGGCGCCGCGAGAGAGAAAAGGCCCGTTGGCGGGCCTGAGGCATGAGGCATGACCACCTTGTTTGAAAGTCTCAAGTTCCTCTCGGCTCGTCGAAATTAGGCGAACCAAGTTGTTCCAAGTTCCCTTCAAGTTCCGAATCGACATCCCCGGAATTCGGATTCTGCGACGGGAGCGGACGATTCGGCTCGTGAACCAGCGAGTCAGCTCCAGTGAACGCCATAGTAGTATGATGATGATATCATGTTGGTTAGGGCATCGCAAAGTTTGAAGCCTCATTAATTGAGGGGCCAAGCTCAAGCCGGCACAAGGTGAGTATGATGTATGTAATACTACGAACATCAACAGGGCTACAATCTATGAGGCAAACCAAGGACCAAGAAAAAAATCGAAGGGAAAGAAGAACGGATTCGGAACTCTAGGCCCGGGGTAAGCGGCAGGGTGGGGTGAAAAAAGAAAAGGCAAATGAGCTCGCTAACGAGCTGTGAGTGTGTGCAAGTGAAGAAAAGGGCAAAGATCGACGACATAAGGGAACTGCTATTTCAAAAAGTGACCGGGTTGAAAGGAAAGGGGAAGAACAAAGGAAACGACGCGTCGCGGAGTCGTCGACTCCCTCCGAGGAGGACAAAGGGGATGGTTGATTACCTTATCAACCATCGGGCCGGTCGCGTGCATAGACCCCAGTGGTCATTGGTGAAGTTCAAAAATCAAAATGACCACGTGACTACAGTGATCACTGTCAGTGTCCGTCAGCGGGCCATGACCGTCACCCTTCAAGTTGGACCCCGCCTTTTCTGGAATGGCGAATCCTCAACAGCGCACTCAATTTCAGACTCCCATCAATCAGCATCTCGAGGTTTACGACCCTTAGCAGAATCAATGGGCATTTCCTGTCCGATCTGTTCTCCATAACCACCAGGCTCGTCTCCTTCAATGTCCTCCATCACCCGCCATGGCGTCGGCGCCTCCAACTCCCAATTTTGGCGCTACGTGCGGTCAGTCCCTCTCGCCGGGCATCCATTTTTATTTACTTATCCCTCGCTGCATTTCACAATCAAGATGACTCCTCGGCTCCCTGCCGACCTTCAGCTTCAACGGGCCCTCCACCTCCAGTGCCTCAATCTTCTATGCCAGGACAAACGCTTCGCGGGCCCGAGCGTCTGCAGGTTCGATTCTGGTCTTACCGGACTCGGAAGGGCGGAAGTGTATCACAACAAGGTCGACCCCCGCTTCGCTCGGTGCCAGTGGGCTCGAAACATACGTTGGTCACCATTGTCCACCATTGAAATCACACTCAGAACGCGTGGTCAACCTTCGATTTTCCTCAAGGCTGCCTCGACTACTAAGCCCAACTTATCTGCCCACTGGTTCGTGCCAAAATTGGACTCAGGAGTCCGTGCGTGTGGACATGATGACTACAGTTGTCCCTTGGGAGTTTAAAGCCAGACTCCCCACCCACTTTCTGGGGTCACCCGTCTGCCCCCCTCCACTTTTTGACCCAATCCCTGCCAATCCCCTACACCTACAAGCTCGGTAGTAGGGGCATCGACGTCTCCCTGGATGAGGTCAGGTTCAATCAGTACGATCGCTAATCGCACCTCACCGATCTCTTCAGTCGTTGATGCCATGCGCCAGGCTGAGTATGTCGAGTCCCGACGCTCCGAGTGGCTTGCCACAAGGCCCCTTGCCAATCTTTATTGAACCCCCAACGTGCGTGTCAGCCCTTTTTGCCCGACTTTCCCCTCCACTTAACTTTTGGCTTTGTTAGGTACTTCACATCACCGCCGCTCCAACAAGTTGAAGCCTGAAGCCTGTTTTCGCGTGACTATTTGCTTTCGACAATAGTCGTGCAACCTCCAACACTTCCCATGCGTATTACATCGCGTCTTGCGACCTCCGGATTATTGACCACTGGCGTCGCCAAGTTCAGGCTCGATTGCCGTCGTCCTTTTCATTCGTTTTAGTTGTTTCTTGAATTCATTTGGCCTTGTTTCGAATGTCCGATGGACTGTCACTAGTATATACTACACTCGATGGTACAAGCGCGATGACTTCGATCTTTTCCGAAATGTAGCATTTTCGCGGGTGTGTTTTATTCTTGTACTATCGGATGGCTTGCATGCAATTGCCGATTTACAAGGCTTCCCCCCGCCTACGGTTGCCACGATCACCAGGCCCGCCGAAAACCTTTGAAATTGAACACGAGCGCTGATGGTGAGGACGGTCGGTGGTACGGGGCCGCCGCAGCTGTAGTCACGTAACGGGTAGTCTCAGCAACGGCTGCGGCGGCGTGGCGCAATGCCCACTTTTGGTCCTACTATGCGCAGCGGTTCTGAATGTATGGATCCCGTCGGAACTGTGGCAATCCCTGGACCCTCGACATTACTCGGGTCGTAACCAGCAAGTAACCGTCGTGAACTTATTCACAATCGTCATCACCTTTTAACAACGGCCATTCTCAGGTGAGGCTGTGTGAGAAGATTTTGCCACGGCAGCCGCGCACCTGGCTGCAAAGACTATATATAGGAACTGTTGTGTACATCCTTAAACTCGTCCAACAAGTCAGACACGTCAACTTCTCACTCTCCTTTCACTCGAAGCCACTTGCTCAGTCGCCCTCAGATATATCAACCCTTCCTTCGACTTTTTCAATTCCATTCCCTTTGGCATATCTTGGCTATGAGTCGTGAATCCCTCCCAGAAATGGTAAAAGTGATCAGACATCTCCGTTTTCTGAAGTGAAACTCACATTCTACAGCAGCGACAAGTGACCGAACAGCACCACTATCCCCCCAGCTCCCTTCTCCCCCCAGACGCATTACCCGACTATAAACTCGCCACCCTCCGTTTAGCATTTTGCGCAGAAAACCGCGACTCCTGGCTGGAGCGACTCAACGCTCTCCTTCATCATATTGACCAATCCATTGAAGGTTTCAGCGAAGCGGAACGGGCTGTGGCAGTCGATGGGACGATATTTGAAGGAATAAAGAAAGACTACATCGACAGAGGCTATCCTCAAGTGGCGGTACATATGGACCGGCTCCGTGAGGACCTCAGGCAACGAAAGGGTGAGCTTTCAGTTTATATCCCGCTTTTGGCAATGGCTCATCGACCCGTGAAGTCAACAAACCAACACCACCGTCGCTTCGCACGCCGCCAACCTCACCAGGATCATCGGAAACAAGGCCCACACTCGCTCCTGACTCCCTCCCGGACTACACACTCGCCGCTCTCCGCTTGGCATTCTGTGCTGAGACTCGCGACAGATGGCTGGAACGCACGTACAGTCTCCTACTCGAAGCTGAAAAGGCGATTGAAGGATTTGAAGAAGCGAATCGTGGAGTAGCAGTCGATGGAACCGTTTTCGAGGGCCTGAAGAAGGATTATACTGAACGGGGTTTTCCAGCAGTTGCAAGGGATATGGATAGTCTCCTCGCGGAGCTCAAGCGCCGAAAAGGTATGCATTGCTTCATTTTCCCTCTTGTTCGATATTAACCATCGCTTGCAGTCACCATAGAGCGCCGATTTTCGCTTCATACCCCACCCAGCTCCCCAAATCCCTCCGGCTCCAGGCATTCGTAGGCTCATACCACTTCTCCATAACCCCTCCTACTACTTGCACTCACGGACACCTTCAAGTTGTCGTCTTTTTACCCATCTCTTGTTCATAAAAATGTGATATTTAACCATGTCCTTAGCTTCCACCTGCTTCGCAGGGTCGATCCGACAGTTGGCGTGTTGTATTACTTTGAAATGGGATCCTGTGTGTATAGTCAAATTCCTCCTGTGACAAGCTGGGATGGGAGTACGTGGATGGATCCTTTAACTCAAGACCTCAAACCTGCCCGTTGGTTGCAAGTGAGTGAATACTACATTTGTCGGAGCCTCTTGAAAAGCGTCAGAGTCAGGCTGGATATCTGAACAATGTGGGAACTTGTAGGTCGACTTGAAGGCCAGCTTTGAATATCCACTGGCAGCGGCGGCGCCAGAGACTGGACTCGGACGTTATGCCTTTGCCGTTGAAATTCCCTGTAACCGCGACGGCCACAGACGGAGGGCAGCGCTCTTTGCTGACGTCGACCGTCTCGCTTCGAACTTGGCCTGCGCGATCCTCGACACTTGCCACTCGGCGAATCAGCACGTTAGCAGGCTAGTACAGTCACCTGCGGTTTCCAGCACTCCTTCCCAACATATTGACTGCGGCGCTTTGGAAACATTGTCACGGTCCCATAGTAGTACGCGGCTTGAGTAGGTTGCAACCGTATGATCTACTACTCCGAGCCGGAGGCTGCGGTTTCCAGCACTCCTTCCCAACATATTGACTGCGGCGCTTTGGAAACATTGTCACGGTCCCATAGTAGTACGCGGCTTGGCGTGACCACTCGCCACCGGTCCTGGCACCACGACGGTTGGGCCAAGAAGTTGAAGGGGATTTATCTGCGATATAAAGCTCGTGTCCAAAGGTTTGTGCACTCTTACCGCACGTCCCGCCATCTTTATTCGATTCACTTGTTGTCAAAGTGAGTCCTCCACTTTCCGGTCTCGTCGCCAAATCTGGCCTGGGGTTAGTAGGACACTGACCCTGCTAGTTTTTTCGTGGCAGATGAACCCTTCTGGCACCTCCAACAATGCTTCGACGTTCTCAGATACACCAAAGGGCTCTCGTGACAGCTCACTGCTTTCGCATTTGCAAGTGCAGTCGCTTCAAAAGCTCCAACGTCAAATGGGCTTGGAGCATAACCCCCCCTTGTTCGATTCGATAACTGTATGTCACGCTATTTCCACCGAGTCGATGGGTTTCGTTCTGATCGTCGTTTGACCGACTTCGTAAAGCGCGCCGTTCATCTCGCGATCTCCAAAGCCCGGAGGTGCTCGAAGGTTACATGCCACCGGTTGGACAACCAAGATGAGAAAGCTGAGATTGACATGGAAAGAGTTATATGGAATGTGGGTCACCCGACCTCCCCGGCATCATGGTAGCTGACTCCCCATTCCAGGTGCGAGACTACGTTCCCTTTGTTCAGGAGTACCAGGACTATTGGCCGATCTACGACCTGGTCCGTCTTCATCTCGACACGATCAGAGAGCGAGAGGCCCTCTTCAAACTCAACAATGCTTCCACTGCAACCCTTCCGGACTATGAATCTGAACAACTTCAAGTTGAAACCTATCCATTCCCAGCTAACGTTGGTTCTTAACTTGAGCTTTTATAGTATTAGATACAGATGATACAGATGTCATGGCTTGCGCGTGCACTAGAGCCAAGTAGAACAGTCATACTCGCCGACTAGTAGTATTAAGTTGTGCCCTCCGACTCGATACTACGACCCTTACTATAATTAGCTTTCAACAGTTGCTTTAAAGTGAGATTCAAAGCAGACCTTGTGGGAGAATAACGGTATCCCACTGAGGCTGATGAGGCACTGCCACTTAACTGCATGATTTTTTCATCGGATGAATTCATTGACTGGCTCGACGTTGCGCCAGTAGTCGTAGCCTGTTGGCGGCATAGTAGTAAGCGGTGGCCTCAGGCTCCGGGGGAAAGGCACCGATTCGACTCTCATCAACAATGTATGAACTTTACGGTCACGGTCAACGGGTACAAATGGCTTTCATTGACTATAGCTGCGGCGGGTAGCAGGATATGAGCAACTTCAAGATCGGGTGGCAGCTCGCTTAGCAGGCCCCACCTAGGAAACAGTCCGCAGTGCGGACTGTTTCCTAGGAGTCCGAGAGCCTGGCCCCCGGGCCTGGCCGTCGAGGAGTTCCAAACTTTTACTCGGATCCAAATTTTGGTCTCACTGGTCTGCCACTGAGTGAACCTCGACGCGCTGACATCCACCATAGCCTAACTTACGACTAAATACTAATGCTTGATTCCTTGAGTGACAGAATTCTTCAACTTGACTCAAAGGCGGCCGGGCTGACGTCGACTCCTCCACTGGGCTCGCGGCGGCGGCTCACTCAGACTCTTAGCCGCCCTGGCGCTAAACTTGCCGGGTTTTATGACGTCATGTAACTTTTCAGCAGCGGCCACTGGCAGTGGGTACTACTCATGTCTGGCAGGTACGCAACGTGACCGTGACTGCGGTCGTGACTGCCAACAAATAGGCGGTTGCGCGTTACCACTGTGTGCTGCGCTATGATCATTTTCATCTTAGCAATCGTACAAAGATTCCGATTGCTTTGAAAATGATCAAGTACTACCGGCATTGGCAGTCCTATAAGAAGACTGGGACTCCCCAAGTTGGTGGTCCTCAACAAGTTGGTGACGATCGCCACCCCCTGGGCTCTTTTCGAACTCTGATTACCTCTCTGTACTGTCTTCTAGTCCCGCAAGCCTCATGTCGCAGACTTCGAGGCCTTCTCGCGAATCTGACAAGGAGAACGCACCTCCCAACCCAAATGCCTCAGCGATCCAGTCTCGGACTACGAGGGCCCCTCGGCGAGCGCATTCAGAAATTGATTGTTCGGGCGACGAGGGAGACCACGGTGACGGGCCGCGAGAGTCAGCCTTTGGTTTGGGTCCTCGTAAACGAGCGTAGGTGTTCAGGTTAGTAAAGTCGCATCGAGTTTATAGCACTCACTGGCACAACAGCTGTCGGACTGATCCGCTCGTTCACCATGGTCGACACTTTGGTCGTACAATCCAGGCGTTCTGTCGGGTGCAGACCCTGATCAAGAACGGTATGACCCGAAGCTTCGAGATGCAGGTCGAGGGAATAACAGAGGCAGATTTAAGCGACCCGTAGGCAGTTTCACTTTCCTTTCGAATAAGCCCAGAGCTGACCTCAACTGAACCTCAACGGCTACAGGATGGAGAGGCGAGAGCACGGTATCTATAAAGCCCTATTAAATCTTTCTCCAGGGCTCGAGGAGCGTTTGTGCACTGGTTCCGACGAGGACATCTTCCATGTCGCCGAGATGGTCAGGCTTTGTGATACTGTTCCTTGGTTCCTGGACAAGAAGATTACTCGGTACTGACGCCCCGCCCTAGATCCAGAAAGGCTCGTCCAGTGCTCGCGCCGACGATACAAAAGGGCTCAAAACAGTGATAATCGACTGGATTACACCACCGGGCCAATGCCTAAACCCTCCGCTGGCGAGGAATGTGAAAACTGACCGAGGTTTCTATCATGAGGCGACGGGAAGGTTGCTTTGTCCTATCGATGAGGACTGGAATGACCAAGAGTAAGGAACTTAGACTAGTCTGCTAGCTCGTTCACCAGGTTCCTGACTAGAAACCATCGCTCGCAGGACGCGAGAGCTCCTTCGATCTGGAGTGAAGACAGTCTCAGGAGACCAATGGCCCCTGCTCTTATTCAAAGACTACAAATACAACCCTGACAACATTTGGGATGGCCTTTTTCGAAGCCAGCTTCTCGTCAACGTGAGTTTGCAATGTAATCATGTGAACTACCTGCTGACGCTCTCAAAACATTGGGTTATTTCAGGCGTTCAAGCATATTTTTACATCTCCCAGCTCTGTCGACAGGGAGCCTCGAGCCACTCGATCTGGGAATGCTCGAATCCATGGCATGACATCAGTTACGATCGGGAGTCTGGCCTATGTCGCCACACAGGTAATAATTACATAGAACGCGTCGGAGGTCGTGCCAGAGGACCGTTGTTGACTGATGAGTGATTTCCAGGTTCGATTTGCCCTCAGCTCCTCCCCTGTGTTCTCGAGAACGGACCTCCAGACCGATTCTGAACGATTCTACGAGTCTATTATGGAAGCGTTTCATGACCCCGTTTACGAAGTTCAAGTGAAGGCTCTACTGGAATGGTGGAACAAGTAAGCTTCACCCTCTTTTTGATAGTGCCCTTTCTGACTCCAAACTTGATACAGACAAATCTTCCCTGCCCAAGTTGGTGGTTCGAGGCCTCTAAAGAAGGGCTCGGTCCTCGCGAGGATGAAAGAGCAAGCAGGCCATCCTCATCGTAACCGCCAAGTACTCGGTGCCTCAAACAGCCAAACTTCCTCCAGCACTTCTGCTTCGACAGCTGCAGTTGCCGACTCGAACACTCCCCCGACCTTTGGCTCGACTGCCCAACCCACTACCTCGACTACGAGCCAGACGACAGGCCCGACCACCTAGCCCTCCGCCACAGCGAATTCCCCGTCCACTAGCATATAAAGCTGTTATTCAAGATTGCAGCTCCAGTCGCAGCGAAGGGTTCCCGGGCCTAACCTACGATATTGAATGCTACTACAACGCTCCTGCCAATATTTCCTTCCATTCCATTGTTGCCCCTGTTATTACTAACGTCACCTACTACGTCGGATACTAGTACATCCTCGGTTGAATGGCATTCACATCACAGTGACTTCTAAGTCCGAGACCTAATAAAATATCTCAATTTTCCTCTGAGCTATACCAGTAACCTGAAGCTTTCGAATTTAAAAATCTATTTGAAGCGTGCCGGCCAACTTCTTGAACTTCTTTGAAAATCGCCACGGTGAATCGCGGTCACCAAACTTAAGTAAGAAGCTCAAGCTTTAAGCGCCCACCAGTGCCGTCCGGCCGTGGCACCCTCGAATTGGCTGCGTTTTGATGCCAAGCTAGGAGAACACGTGGTAACGAGACGGGACTGAGACAGCGGCCCACTGGTAGCAGCGGCAGTGAGTGCCAGACTCGACCACGGCGTTCCAGTCGCACCTCCCGTCCGAAAGAGCTGTATTCGGTCCAATCTCTCTTCACACTAGTGGCAACCGTTCAATGGCGCGTAGATCAACTCGACAATCCGCCAGGACAGCTGCAGCTGAAGCCTCGCAACCACGCACCGTCACGACTCTGGCAGACTGGGATGATTTTCCCTCGAAAGCGACGGGTAAACCAGCCACTACAACCACCGTGAACGAGGAACGCCATAGACCGTCGACTGCCAAAAAGGTCAAGGTCAAACGGTATGTCGTTTAGGCACTTGCCCCATGATCGCACGATTGCGAAGCACTAACCGGTTCCCGTAGGATTAACTGGAAGCAGCGCAAGCAAAAGCAAGTCTCAGGCCACTACTACATGATCTAGCTCGAGGAGAACCATCTGACGAGGTTTCCTTTAGCGTATGGAATGATCCGTTGTTTGCATGCGGTCAGCGTCTTGCTCGGTACATCCACCCTTTCGTCAATGTTCTCAATTTCATCAAAATCGAGAAGAAGGTAGCCCGTTTTCTGGCGACTAAAGGCATGAATTGGAGAGCTCTGGAGATGTCCAAGTGCGTACCAGTATGCGTTCGGATCGATAAACGGCTCGCTGATACCATAACCTTATTCAAGGGACCGCCGGGACCATGAAATGTACCTCCAGGTTCTTGAAATGATGCAGAACGTAGGGGTAAACGTGTTCCAAAGTTCTGATTCCACTGTCAAGAATATCATGTTCTTCGTAAGTTCTCTTATGATTTCGAAGCCACATCTCTAATCGAGTCGTCAGATCAACAAAGGGCAGTCTTCATCGTGGGCGTCCGACGAGCTCGCGCTGAAGACAGCTCTGGCCAGTTGGGTTGCGCCTTCCAGCGAGGGGAAGGCAGTCTGTGGCCTTGGCTTTTCTGAAGAATTCTCTCTGAAGTTGCTTTGTCCCGTCACTATTGATTGTTCCCGAGAAGAGTACGTCTGCGAAACCCCCTCCGTCCGCGCATTTCACAACCTCTCTTAGGAACAAGGTCAGATTGCAAACTCAACGGCAAAAACTGCAGATTGGAGAATGGCCTCGGCTACTATACCAAAACATGGATTACAATGCCGCTGATATGTGGGATGGATTCTTACGAAACTCTATGTTGTTGAAAGGAGGTGTTTTTCTGCAAGCCGCCGCTCGTTCTGGTCTGACAAGCGGCGTTTCCAGGCATACAGACTTGTCTACTTGAAGGGGCGTGATACTTCACCTGAAGAAAGATCCGCTAACGTCTCCAAGATATCCTACGTTGCTGCCCTGGTATGTGTCTCATTATGTTCGTATCTAAACATGGAAGAACTCAAAGAGCCCCTATCTGAAGGTCATTTCGGTCCTCGCCTCCTCCTCCACTTATATACGAGGAAGTATCCGGGATTTTTACTCTGCGCTGAAAGCATTTCTCCAAAGGCCTGAATACGCATCACACGTTCGTTCGCTGCTGCGTTGGTGGGATAGGTTCGTCTCTTGCCTTCCCCGCCGTCCCTCCAACTAAACCTTTCGCGAAGGAAATTAATCGGAGAGTCTGCCGTGACTGTGAATCTTCCACTAAATCGATCCGGGGGGCTTGGTATACTGGAGCGGCTTAATAGGAACCGAGGCGTACGATCATGACCGACAAAATTGTGTCCATCTGCCAGTGCAGGAGTCTGCCGCCTCAGTTCTTTGATTATGACGTTTTCCCAATCAAATTATCACGGGACCGTGTTTTCTTTTACAAACACCACCAAATAATCAAAGGGATGACTCGGATGTGCTGGCGCGCAGCTTGAACCCAAACCTCACCCGTCACCAGCTTCATATGTATGTCCACTGCCAACGATATGGCGCTGCTGAACTCGAATACGTGTCTCCACCTTCAGTGCGACCAGTGTCATCAAGCAACAGCTAGTACGTCCGCCCACGTCCTGTCCCTGGGTTTACAGCTAATTACAAAATTGTAGGCCGGTCTTGAATTTCCCTTGGTATACCTCAAATCGCTCCCCTTACGGTAACCAGGCTCCACCCTGACCCTCCCTGGTGGTGCCCTGCAGTACTTCCTCGCCGTCATTTTGCCATATAGGACATTGCGTCAAAACTCCGACCGGCCTACAAATTTGCAATCCGCTGTAAACCGTGCCACCTGCTTATATGAAACATCCACCTGAATAGGTGATGACGGCGGACGTGAATGTCGGTGACTATACTTCAGTGCGTGCATTGAAACATTTCGTTTACAACCCAGAGCTGATTTATTACACAATGTTGATTCCTTTTGCCGTCGAGGTGAGCCTTGTTTGCCAGGCACTGCTACTCCCAAATAACACGTTTTCCACTCCAGACTGCTTACCTTCGTTACAACGCCATGGCTCAACTATTATTTCGCCGCTCCCATGAACCTCGACCAAGCGCAACCTCGCAGCTGTTGGCGCAGAAGTTCGAAATCGTGGTCTCGTGTTTTTAATAGCCATCTTCCTCAGGTATTCCGTCGGTTCCATCTGAGGCACAGTGATGGCACTAGCTGAACCTCTTCCCTGTCAGTACGACAGTTTTTTTCTTTGAATAGGCCCACCAGGTTGCTCTTCATGTCGTGGCGGTAGTGCATGCTATCCGCAACTTCTATTCTGTTTAGTCGAGTTCCTGTCGGCATGGTAAGTGCTGTGTCTTTGCTTTCTAACAGTGCTGATGACCTTGTTCGCCACGCACACCTAGTACAACCATGTTATCCCAGCTATGCTCAGCTGATTTTGACGATCCTAGTCGACGCGGTAAGTGATTTGTCCTTTTCTCTAACAGTGCTGATGAATCCAGGCTCCTTTGTTCGCCGCGTAAGCCTTCTCGTTGCTGGTGCAGCTCGGTTGTTTGGTGGAACATGGAGGAACATTCTTGGTTACGATGGCAGTAGTGTTTCGTTATAGCAGGTTATAGCCGTGTTAATGTAGTAGCACACAATCATATCCATTGAAATTTGAACCGCACGCATGACCGCAGAACGATGAACGGACAACCCGTGTCGTTTCGACCGCGGCACCCATGAACAGGGCCGGTGACTACGTTTCGTACATCGTCGTTCCCCACACCTTCGGCCTCCCGCACTTTCGGTCCACTCATAGTATACCCTACGTAACTAAATCCCAATGTATAGAACATTGCAATATACCTGAAATGTTGATATCTGGCCAATGTGGACATTAGGCTACGGCCAATGTTCGAGAGTTCGCTCGCCTCAGAGTGTACCACGCCAGCAAATGACTCAACCATGGAGTGTAACCCAATTCTGTCTGGCGCCAATTTGTCCAGACAGTTTGGCTTGCTGTCGTCAGAGGAACGGTGAGGGTAACAACTCACGGGCAGTTGGCAGCTGGGAAGGTTGCCCACTGCGGATTTATCGGAGCCAAGCAAACATTGGGCGTGAGCGACTGGTGGGTGCTCTCGAACGCCCAACGTGCGGGTATCCTGAAGATTTGGCAACACGGTGGCTCTGCCATGTATACCGGAAAATATAAAGCTAGGTCTGCGATGACGACAACGCGGTGCTCTCGAACACCCAACGTGCGGGGATCCTGAAGATTTGGCAACATCGGTGGCTCTGCCATGTATACCGGAAAATATAAAGCTAGGTCTGCGATGACGACAACGCGGTGCTCTCGAACACCCAACGTGCGGGGATCCTGAAGATTTGGCAACATCGGTGGCTCTGCCATGTATACCGGAAAATATAAAGCTAGGTCTGCGATGACGACAACGCGGTGCTCTCGAACACCCAACGTGCGGGTATCCTGAAGATTTGGCAACATCGGTGGCTCTGCCATGTATACCGGAAAATATAAAGCTAGGTCTGCGATGACGACAACGCGGTGCTCTCGAACACCCAACGTGCGGGTATCCTGAAGATTTGGCAACATCGGTGGCTCTGCCATGTATACCGGAAAATATAAAGCTAGGTCTGCGATGATGACAATGCCGACCTTTGAGAAAGTCCCGAAGCACCAAACTCATCAGCGTCGTTGAGTCACTGACTTTGCTGGAACTGCCATGTATACCGCAGCTTATCTACCTATCTCTGTGATTGCACAGACGATCATCGACTGCAATCCTGATACACCTGGTGGAAATCGGTTTGGCCCTGTATTTCTCATCCGAGGAGCGGGGCCGATCCGCCAGGCTCGGGGCTATGTTTCTGACCATCAGCCGTAACCTGCACTGCTCAACGATTGTCGGATGACATATCAGAATGATATAGATTTCACGGAAGGCAGCTCAGATAATCGTAGGTAATTCTTTAACTTTTCACGCAGGCTCATCCTGATGTAGAGTTCATGAGAGCCTGGAATGTCGCCGGAGAGTTGGTGAGGCCGAAGAACATAACGAGTGGTTCGAAGAGACCCTGGTTGGTGGCGAACGCGGCCTTCCACTCGTCTCCTTCCTTGATCCGGATATTGTTGTAACCCCAGCGAATGTCGAATTTCGTGAAGTACTTGGCACCGCGGAGTCTGTTGACGATGTCGGAGACCAGGGGGAGGGGGTAGCGATTCTTGACGGTGATCTCGTTGAGCTTGCGGTAGTCCTGAACGAAGCGGAGCTTGCCATCCTTCTTCTTGACGAAGAAGACCGGGGAAGAGAGGGGAGACTTGGATGGTCGGATGTATCCCTTCTTGAGGTCTCTCGTCGAGGAATCGGTTCAGCTCTTCCTGTTCGTTCTGGGACATGGGGTAGACCTTGGTGCGCATGGTGGCCGGAGCTCCAGGAATCAGATCGATGGCGTGATCCCAGGGTTTGTGTTCGGGTAGGCGGTGCGACTCGGACTCGGAGAAGACGGAGGCATGTCGGCGATACTGTGGGGGAACCATCTCTTCAAAGGTCTTCTGGGGTTTGGCCTTCTGAGATTCTTCGGCGATCTGCTGGGAATAAGTGAAGCCAGCAGCACACCAGAGCTCGTCACCAGTTTCCTCGATCAGCCCTGCTCGTAGCCATTTCCTGCGGGTGGTTCGGTTGGCGCGGATACGGCAGAGGGGCGGTTCGGCTTGTTCCGATTCCGGTTCGGGAGCGGGGTTGGGGTCAGGAGTGGTGGGCACAGGGGGAGGATCAACCGGGGTATCTATCTGTTCGAGAATGGCACCATTGGAGGGAGCTCCCCGACTAGGAGGGTATGCGTCCTCGTCTGGAACCTCCTCAATAGTTACGCTAGAGACCTTGGAGGGAACCTGGAGGGTGCCGTTACGCCAGTCGATGGTGGGGTTGATCTTGCGAAGCCAAGGGAGTCCGAGGATGATGTCCTCTCCTCCAAGGTCGGCGATAAGAAAGTCGGTCCATTCGGAGTGACCGTCGACCGTGAGTTCCAGTCGTGCGAAATGGGTGATATTGCCTGCCTGATTGGGGGTGCCGTCAATGTTGAGAAGTCGGATGGGGTGTCGGAGGGGGAATGTGGTAATGTTGTGCCGATCGACAAAGGGCTTGTCCAGGAACTTGCCTGTTGCCCCACAGTCAATCATTGCCGCGGAGTTCGTACTGCGATTTCTGCCTCTGAGCCTCACGTTCACGCGAAAGTGTGATGAACGGGGGGTTTATTTCGCGAATTGAGCTAATAGTACATGAACGGACAGAATCATATTCGGAAGTGGCGTACGGAGGAGTAAAGGGTGCCTGCGTTGCGGCAGGGACGGGCACCCGCTTCAAAAACCCTGATGGAGCCTCTGGAGTTGAGCCAGGAGTTCGAGTTGTTGTTGTTGAGTGGCCGAGAGTGAGGCGAGGCTTGGGGCGGGGGCAGAAGGCGTGGCAGGAGTGGTGGCGGCAACGGTGGCAGTGGCAGCAGGGGCGGGTTCATCAAAGAGGGAGAAGGGTGCTTCCTGGGTAGCGGCGACACGGCGACGCGGAGGTCGAGAGAGCCCTCGTCCAGGTGGGAATCCCATGTATTTGTCCTGGCAGACGGTGGCGGATTGTCCCATACGCTGGCAGTAGTGCAGCGAACGCCCCATGATTCCCATCCTTCTTGTTGTGACCGGTGGATCCACAGCCAAAGCATCGACCGCGCATGGCGTTGAGGAAATCCTGGCGGGTCTTGCCGCTAGGACCGGGTCGGGTAGCATCAATCTCCATCGCGTACGGGTCACGAGCGGGGGCGGGAGCAGGAGCAGGGGCATACTGGGCCAGGGAGGTGCGGGACGAGTTGGGGTTCATGTTCCGCATGACGAACTCGTTCTTGATGGCTTGAGCGACGAGTTCCTCCAGGTTGGCAGGTTCCTTGATGAGATTGCTGAGGGCGAGCCAGAGAAGGTGTTCCTGGGAGAGCTTCCTCTTGAAGCGAGCCATTCCGTCCGAATCGGATAAATTGGTGCGCGAAAAGATGTCGACGAAGCGAGAGGCAAAGTCGGCTACAGTCCCTCGACCAAGAGTGAGCTGCTCAAGCTCCTGGAGGGCAGCCTGGGCGTCGTTGGCAGGTTGGAAGCGTTGCTTGAACTCGGTGAGGAAGTTAGCCCACTTTCCCCCAGTGAAGGGCCATGGCTTGGTGCTATCGGCATCGTGGTCGGCAATCTGCTGGAGGAAGCGAGATGCCCATCGACCAGCTTCTCCATGCATATACGAAAGGGCTGTAGAGATCCATTCCTTGTCGTCGCGAGTGCCATCGTCCTTCTTCAACTGGGGTTGGTGTCCGGCCCAGTTGGTAAAGAACTGGAGGAAGCGTCGGGCATCTTCAGCCTTGCCGTGGAAGGGTTCAGGCGCCTTGACCGGGCTCTTACTAGAGGAGGTCTTGGCAGCTGTAAGGTGGCTGACCAGGGTAGAGATGGCGGTGGTGAGCTGGTTCTGCTGCTCTTGAAGTTTCGCGAGATCGGCAGCGGACATCGTGAAGTCGTCGGTGGTTTGGGAAGCGGAAGAGGGTAAAGTAGTTGGTTGAATGGAAGTGGGAGGTTTCTGTTCTGAGCTTGGAGCGTCAGATGTGTCCTCCAACTGCCGAGAGGTGTGGAGAGGGGGATGGATCGGGCGAGAGACGAAAGAGGCGGGGTTCGTCGGTGTAGAGCGGCCGGAAGAGCTGAGGCGTTGTGCGGAGATAAGAGGTGCGGATGCGGCTAGAGCGGAGTGGAGAGTGCTGAACGATGGGAGGGTGGTTGCTTGTTCGGGGGATGCTGATCGGACGCTAAGGGACTGGACAACTTCTTCTTCGTCTTCCTCGTCGTCGTCGTCGTCTTCCTCGTCTTCTTCTTCGGGGTCGGTGTCGGGATCCGGAAGCTTGAATGAACCAGCTTTGGCAGCGGGGGAGGTGTTTGCGGAACGGTAAGCTTGGTACGGGGTTTCTGGAGATTCGGCGGCGGTGGGTTGTGTTTCAGAGGGCGGAGTCCTGGGGTTGTTGCGGGCGAATTCTTCAACTGCTTGCTGATTAACGGGGGACGGTGATTCGGCGTTTAACTTGAGGGAGTTGATATAGACCCAGTCGTGTACGGAAGGTTCGTGGTAACGGTTGGGGCAGGGCTGTTCGGAGCAGGCGGTCCAACGGTTGAGGCTCGGTAGATGGACGTCTAGGACGATGGGGTGACCGTCGCTGACCCGAACGACGAAGTGCGGCTTAAACAGACAGGAGGTGTCTTCCGGTGCGGCGGAAATCTTGACGGAGTGCGGGGACCAGAGTTGCCAGGGAGGGACCTGATCGGCAGGTCAACCAGGAGCCAGAAATGCGGATGATGCAGGAGCAACGATCGGCGTTGCCGGTGCACAAAGGTAGCTTGACCTAATGTCGCGAAGAGCGAACACTAAACCAAACCAAAGACCAGAAGAGCGGAGCGGATGAGAGCAGAGAGCGAGATAAGAGCGATGAGCGACTAAAGGCAGATAAATGCTGAAGCGGTGTATTGACGAAGAGGTCAAGCTGAGGAAATACAGAGAAATCTACCTAGTTTATATACCTATTCTACAGTCTACATAGCCGCAATGAGTCAGGATGACGAGCAAATGGTGAAATGCAAAAGAACAATAAGAAGTCATGAGGCTGCGCGAAAGCTGCGCGAAGAATGAAGAAGACAGTGGCGGAGTAACGAGGCAGTGCAAGAATGGAAAGAACAATAAGATGTAGGGCAAAGGGCATAACGAGGCAGTGTTCCATGGGAGAAAGTGTCCGTGTCGAGAATAAAGGCAAGAATAAGAATAAAGAGGAAGTGATAAGGGCGATGAAAGCGATAAGATAAGATAGGGAAAAAATAGGGGCTCGTACCCGCTGTTCACGACAATCGGCAAGCGCACTGACCTCCGCCCTGTCGACGAACGAGTCCAGCACCTCCAAGAAGTCAGGAAGGACGCCGAGGCAGCTCTTCGACTCGAAAAGGCCCAACAGAAGGACGCATACGAATCCGGCAAACGCTCCGCTCACCAATTCCAACCCGGCGACTACGTCTGGCTTAGTGCTAAGGATATCCAGATCAAGGTACCGACTCGCAAACTCGGTGATCTCCAACTCGGTCCCTACAAGGTCACTAAACGTGTTGGCGATCTCGACTACGAACTCGATCTCCCCAAATCCCTCTCCCGCATCCACCCCGTCTTCCACGTCGACAAGCTCTCCCCCTGGAAAGGCAATGACGTCAACGGCATTTTGCCACCCCCACCTGAGCCTGTCGAACTAGAAGGGGAGCTTGAATACGAGGTTCACGACATCTTGGACAGCCGTTGGAGAGGTCGAGGAAAGAATCGCAAACTGGAGTACTTGGTCAGTTGGAAGGGTTATGGGTCGATGGACGACACTTGGGAACCGGAGGAGAACCTGGAGCATGCGCCCGAGATTGTGAAAGAGTTCCACCAGCGACACCCCTCTGCACCACGTCGCATCGCCGCCACCATCTTCAGCTCTCTCCCCTGGCGCCCACTTGAGAACTTCACGGACGCCCCGCCTACCGACCTCGACTGGGAACTTGGACGCCGCCTACCATTGGTCATCGAGGACGATGAGGCTTAGAAGGGGGGTAATGTCGTGAACAGCTGGTACGGCCCCTATTTTCATTTTCATCTTATCTTATCTGTGTCCGCATCTTATCTTTCCTGTTACCCCTATTTCTTATCTTTATCCTCGTCTATGGACTCTTTCTCTCATGGAACACTGCCTCGTTTTGCCCTTTACCCTACCTCTATTGTTCTTATTGTTACGCTGTCGCGAAGAGCGGACACTAAACCAAACTTAAGACCAGATGTGCGGAGCGGATAAGAGCGGAGGACGAGATGAGAGCGATGAGCGATGGATGCAGATGAATACTGAAGCGGTGTATTGACGAAGAGGTCAAGCTGAGGAAATACAGAGGAATCTACCTAGCTTATATACCTATTCTACAGTCTACATAGCCGCGATGAGTCAAAATGACGAAAGGGTGGTGAAACACAGAAGAACAATAAAGAAGGTCACAAGGCTGCGCGGGGCTGCGCGAAGAACAAGGAGAAGACAATAGAAGGGAGTCACGAGGCAGTGCGAGAAGGAAGAACAATAAGAAATAGGGCAGAGGGTACATCGAGGCAGTGTTCCATGAGAGAAAGAGTCCGTATGAATAAAGGTAGAAATGAGAATAAAGGAGGGAACGATAAGGGAGATGAAAGTGATAAGATAAGATAATGGAAAAATAGGGGCTCGTACCCGCTGTTCACGACATTACCCCCCTTCTAAGCTTCATCGTCCTCGATGATCAACGGTAGGCGGCGTCCAAGTTCCCATTCGAAGTCGATAGGTGGAGCGTCGGTGAAGTTCTCGAGTGGGCGCCAGGGGAGAGAGCTGAAGACGGTGGCGGAAATTCGACGTGGTGCAGAGGGGTGTCGTTGATGGAACTCCTTTACAATCTCCGGCGCGTGCTCCAGGTTCTCTTCCGGTTCCCAAGTGTCGTCCGTTGACCCGTAGCCTTTCCAACTGACAAGGTACTCCAGCTTACGGTTCTTCCCTCGGCCCTTCCAGCGGCTGTCCAAGATGTCGTGAACCTCGTACTCAAGCTCTCCCTCCAGTTCAACAGGCTCAGGCGGAGGTGGCAGAATGCCGTTGACATCATTGCCCTTCCAGGGGGAGAGCTTGTCGACGTGGAACACTGGGTGAATGCGGGATAGGGAGGGGGGAAGCTCGAGGCGGTAATCGAGGTC
The DNA here is from genome assembly GCF_000182895.1 of Coprinopsis cinerea okayama7#130. Classification (NCBI taxonomy): domain Eukaryota; kingdom Fungi; phylum Basidiomycota; class Agaricomycetes; order Agaricales; family Psathyrellaceae; genus Coprinopsis; species Coprinopsis cinerea. Next base: position 2,091,101 of record NW_003307535.1, read on the forward strand.
GCCGATGCGTTCGGTGATCTTGTAGGGGCCGAGTTGGAGGTCGCCAAGCTTCCGAGTAGGGACTTTGATCTGGATGTCCTTAGCGTTGAGCCAAACGTGGTCACCAACCTTGAACTGATGGGCTGTTCGTTTGCCGGATTCGTACAAGTCCTTCTGTTGTGCTCTCTCGAGACGTAAGGCGGCTTCGGCGTCCTTGCGTACCTCTTGCAGTTGTTGGATGCGCTCGTCGACAGGGCGAAGATCAGTGCGTTTACCGACGGGAATGTTGAAGTGGGGGATGTAACCGTAGAGGACTTCGAAGGGGGATCGGTTGTGCGCGGAGTGGACTCGGGAGTTGATCACAAATTCGGCCATGGGAAGGTGCTTATCCCAGTCGTCTTGTCGGCGGCTGACGTACAGGCGGAGGTACTTCTCGACTTCTTGGTTGGCCCATTCTGTTTGTCCGTTAGCCTGAGGATGATAGGCGGTGGTCAGGTTGGATTCGATGCCGAGACGCCTGAGAAGGGTGCGCATGACTTTGGAGGCGAACTGGGGGCCGCGGTCGCTGATGAACCGGAGTGGAAGGCCGTGGAGACGGAAGACTTCTCGGTAGTAGATGTCAGCGACTCCTTCAGTGGTGATGTCCAAGGTGCAGGGGAGGGCATGGAGGAGCTTGCTGTAGTGGTCGACAAAGACGATGATGGCATCATGCCCATTGGCATCAGGAAGCTGGGTGATAAGGTCGACTCCAACGGTCTCCCAGGGGCCATCGGGTACCTCCAAGGGCTGAGTCGAGGCGCGGGGGTGCTGGGCGTGTTTCTTCCGGGCACAGATGTCGCAACCTTCCACATACTTCTTGACAAAGGCTCGCATGGTCGGCCACCAGTACTGTCGTTCAACTCGTTCGAGGGTTCCATGTACACCGGGATGTCCAGAGGTAGGATCGTCGTGGCACTGTTTGAGAACGTCGCGTCGGAGTTCGTCGTCTGGGGGAACGTAGACTCGACCCTTGTAGTAAACAAGGCCGTTATCCTCCTCCCATTCGGCGAGACCAGAGGTGAGACGACGGGGACCTGTCTTGCGGAGCAGGACCTGGGATTCTCGGGCACTGGCCTGTCGGATACGGTCCTCCAAGGGGTTGATGACCATGCTCGAGGCGGCGAGCTTGGCAAACAGCTCGGGTTTGAGTACCACCTGTTGTTTGTTGTCCTCGGCGTCGGAGACCTGGTGGACGTCGAGACGAGAGAGGGCGTCGGCTTGGGTGTTTGTCTTGCCAGGGCGGTGGGTGAGCGAGAACCGGAAGCGGGAGAGGTAGAGAGCCCAACGAGCCTGTCGACGGCTGAGGTCTTGTGCGGTGCGCCAGTATTCGAGGTTGGAATGGTCAGTGACAATCTCGAAGGGTTCAGGGAGTCCTTCCAGGAAGTGGCGCCAGTCCTTGAGAGCCTCGATAATGGCCAGCATCTCCCGGTCGTAGATTTCGTAGTTCCGTTCGGCGGGCTGCATGGAGGCGGATCGGAATGCAACGGGGTGCCAGAGGCCGTCATCCTGCTTCTGGAGAAGGGCTCCTCCAGTGGCAAAGCCGGAGGCGTCGACTTCAATGCGAGTGGGGCGGTCAGGATCCCAGAGCGTCAGAATGGGGGCGGACGTGAAGGCATTGCGGAGGGTGTCAAAGGCCTGCTGTTGAGGATCGTTCCATTGCCAGGGGATGTTCTTCTTGGTGAGGTCGTTGAGCGGTCGGGCGATGGTGGCGAAGTCCTTGATGAAACGGCGGTAGAAGTTGGCGAACCCGAGGAAACCACGAACGGCGCGGAGGTTGCGGGGAACTGGCCAGTTGCGGACGGCTTCGACCTTGGCGGGGTCCATGCTGACTTCGCCCTCGCGGATGATCAGCCCGAGGTATTCGATCTCCTGACGTTCGAACTCGCACTTCTCTGGCCGGAGATACAGATCATGCTTCTTGAGGCGATGCAGGACTTCGTGTACAACTTGCCGGTGCTCGTCGAGTGTGGCCGTAAAAATGAGGATGTCGTCGAGATACACTGCAACCTTCCCTCCAGCGATGAGGTCGGAGAAGATAGAGTTCATGAGAGCCTGGAATGTTGCCGGAGAGTTGGTGAGGCCGAAGAACATAACGAGTGGTTCGAAGAGACCCTGGTTGGTGGCGAATGCGGCCTTCCATTCCTCTCCTTCCTTGATCCGGATATTGTTGTAACCCCAGCGAACGTCGAATTCCGTGAAATACTTGGCACCGCGGAGTCTGTTGACGATGTCGGAGACCAGGGGGAGGGGGTAGCGGTTCTTGAGGGTGATCTCGTTGAGCTTGCGGTAGTCCTGAACGAAACGGAGCTTGCCATCTTTCTTCTTGACGAAGAAGACCGGGGAGGAGAGGGGAGACTTGGATGGATTCATGTATCCCTTCTTGAGATTCTCGTCGAGGAATCGGTTCTGCTCTTCTTGTTCGTTCTGAGACATGGGGTAAACCTTGGTGCGCATGGTAGCCGGGGCTCCGGGAATCAGATCGATGGCGTGGTCCCAGGGTCTGTGTTCGGGTAGGCGATGCGACTCGGACTCGGAGAAGACGGAAGCATGCTGACGATATTGCGGGGGGACCATCTCTTCAAAAGTCTTCTGGGGTTTGGCTTTCTGAGATTTTTCGGCAATCTGCTGGGAGTAAGTGAACCCAGCGGCACACCAGAGTTCATCACCAGTTTCCTCAATCAACCCTGCTCGTAGCCATTTCCTGCGAGTGGTTCGGTTGGCACGGATGCGACAGAGGGGCGGTTCGGCTTGTTCCGGTTCCGGTTCGGGAGCGGGGTTGGGGTCAGGAGTGGTGGGCACAGGGGGAGGATCAACCGGGGTATCTATCTGTTCGAGAATGGCACCATTGGAGGGAACTCCCCGACTAGGAGGGTGTGCGTCCTCGTCTGGAACCTCCTCAATAGTGACGCTACGAGACCTTAGAGGGAACTTGGGAGGGTGCCGTTACGCCAGTCAATGGTGGGGTTGATCTTGCGAAGCCAAGGGAGTCCGAGGATGATGTCCTCTCCTCCAAGGTCGGCGATAAGAAAGTCGGTCCATTCGGAGTGACCCATCAACTGTGAGCTCTAGCCCGTGCGAAATGTGTGATGTTGCCTGCCTGGTTAGGGGTACCGTGCAATGTTGAGGAGTCGGATGGGGTGTCGGAGGGGGAAATGTGGTAATGTTGTGCCGATCGACAAAGGGCTTGTCCAGGAACTTGCCTGTTGCCCCACAGTCAATCATTGCCGCGGAGTTCGTACTGCGATTTCTGCCTCTGAGCCTCACGTTCACGCGAAAGTGTGATGAACGGGGGTTTATTTCGCGAATTGAGCTAATAGTACATGAACGGACAGAATCATATTCGGAAGTGGCGTACGGAGGAGTAAAGGGTGCCTGCGTTGCGGCAGGGACGGGCACCCGCTTCAAAAACCCTGATGGAGCCTCTGGAGTTGAGCCCAGGAGTTCGAGTTGTTGTTGTTGAGTGGCCGAGAGTGAGGCGAGGCTTGGGGCGGGGGCAGAAGGCGTGGCAGGAGTGGTGGCGGCAACGGTGGCAGTGGCAGCAGGGGCGGGTTCATCAAAGAGGGAGAAGGGTGCTTCCTGGGTAGCGGCGACACGGCGACGCGGAGGTCGAGAGAGCCCTCGTCCAGGGTGGGAATCCCATGTATTTGTCCTGGCAGACGGTGGCGGATTGTCCCATACGCTGGCAGTAGTTGCAGCGTAACGCCCCATGATTCCCATCCTTCTTGTTGTGACCGGTGGATCCACAGCCAAAGCATCGACCGCGCATGGCGTTGAGGAAATCCTGGGCGGGTCTTGCCGCTAGGACCGGGTCGGGTAGCATCAATCTCCATCGCGTACGGGTCACGAGCGGGGGCGGGAGCAGGAGCAGGGGCATACTGGGCCAGGGAGGTGCGGGACGAGTTGGGGTTCATGTTCCGCATGACGAAACTCGTTCTTGATGGCTTGAGCGACGAGTTCCTCCAGGTTGGCAGGTTCCTTGATGAGATTGCTGAGGGCGAGCCAGAGAAGGTGTTCCTGGGAGAGCTTCCTCTTGAAGCGAGCCATTCCGTCCGAATCGGATAAATTGGTGCGCGAAAAGATGTCGACGAAGCGAGAGGCAAAGTCGGCTACAGTCCCTCGACCAAGAGTGAGCTGCTCAAGCTCCTGGAGGGCAGCCTGGGCGTCGTTGGCAGGTTGGAAGCGTTGCTTGAACTCGGTGAGGAAGTTAGCCCACTTTCCCCCAGTGAAGGGCCATGGCTTGGTGCTATCGGCATCGTGGTCGGCAATCTGCTGGAGGAAGCGAGATGCCCATCGACCAGCTTCTCCATGCATATACGAGAGGGCTGTAGAGATCCATAATCCTTGTCGTCGCGAGTGCCATCGTCCTTCTTCAACTGGGGTTGGTGTCCGGCCCAGTTGGTAAAGAACTGGAGGAAGCGTCGGGCATCTTCAGCCTTGCCGTGGAAGGGTTCAGGCGCCTTGACCGGGCTCTTACTAGAGGAGGTCTTGGCAGCTGTAAGGTGGCTGACCAGGGTAGAGATGGCGGTGGTGAGCTGGTTCTGCTGCTCTTGAAGTTTCGCGAGATCGGCAGCGGACATCGTGAAGTCGTCGGTGGTTTGGGAAGCGGAAGAGGGTAAAGTAGTTGGTTGAATGGAAGTGGGAGGTTTCTGTTCTGAGCTTGGAGCGTCAGATGTGTCCTCCAACTGCCGAGAGGTGTGGAGAGGGGGATGGATCGGGCGAGAGACGAAAGAGGCGGGGTTCGTCGGTGTAGAGCGGCCGGAAGAGCTGAGGCGTTGTGCGGAGATAAGAGGTGCGGATGCGGCTAGAGCGGAGTGGAGAGTGCTGAACGATGGGAGGGTGGTTGCTTGTTCGGGGGATGCTGATCGGACGCTAAGGGACTGGACAACTTCTTCTTCGTCTTCCTCGTCGTCGTCGTCGTCTTCCTCGTCTTCTTCTTCGGGGTCGGTGTCGGGATCCGGAAGCTTGAATGAACCAGCTTTGGCAGCGGGGGAGGTGTTTGCGGAACGGTAAGCTTGGTACGGGGTTTCTGGAGATTCGGCGGCGGTGGGTTGTGTTTCAGAGGGCGGAGTCCTGGGGTTGTTGCGGGCGAATTCTTCAACTGCTTGCTGATTAACGGGGGACGGTGATTCGGCGTTTAACTTGAGGGAGTTGATATAGACCCAGTCGTGTACGGAAGGTTCGTGGTAACGGTTGGGGCAGGGCTGTTCGGAGCAGGCGGTCCAACGGTTGAGGCTCGGTAGATGGACGTCTAGGACGATGGGGTGACCGTCGCTGACCCGAACGACGAAGTGCGGCTTAAACAGACAGGAGGTGTCTTCCGGTGCGGCGGAAATCTTGACGGAGTGCGGGAACCAGAGTTGCCAGGGAGGGACCTGATCGGCAGGTCAACCAGGAGCCAGAAATGCGGATGATGCAGGAGCAACGATCGGCGTTGCCAGTGCACAAAGGTAGCTTGACCTAATGTCGCGAAGAGCGGACACTAAACCAAACTTAAGACCAGATGTGCGGAGCGGATAAGAGCGGAGGACGAGATGAGAGCGATGAGCGATGGATGCAGATGAATACTGAAGCGGTGTATTGACGAAGAGGTCAAGCTGAGGAAATACAGAGGAATCTACCTAGCTTATATACCTATTCTACAGTCTACATAGCCGCGATGAGTCAAAATGACGAAAGGGTGGTGAAACACAGAAGAACAATAAAGAAGGTCACAAGGCTGCGCGGGGCTGCGCGAAGAACAAGGAGAAGACAATAGAAGGGAGTCACGAGGCAGTGCGAGAAGGAAGAACAATAAGAAATAGGGCAGAGGGTACATCGAGGCAGTGTTCCATGAGAGAAAGAGTCCGTATGAATAAAGGTAGAAATGAGAATAAAGGAGGGAACGATAAGGGAGATGAAAGTGATAAGATAAGATAATGGAAAAATAGGGGCTCGTACCCGCTGTTCACGACATACACACTGCCTTGTATTACCTTTCGACTCATTCTGACGTCTTTCTACTTCATTATTGTTTTATCCTTGTTCTTCGCGCAGCCTTGTGACTATCTTTTATTGTTCTTCTGTCTTTCACCATTTGCTCGTCATCTCAACTCATCGTGGCTATGTAACTGGTAGAATAGGTATATAAGCTAGGTAGTTCGCTCTGTATTTCCTTAGCTTGACCTCTTCGTCAATACATCGACATAGCTTTCTGGTCTAACTTGTCGCTCATCGCTCTCATCTCTCTCGTCGCTCTCCGCTCTCTGGCACTTCCGCTCTGGTTTTAAGGTTTGGTTTGGTTTAGTGTTCGCTCTTCGCGACAGTTTCGTCAACTGGGCCCGGCGGGAAACAGCCTCCCGAGTCCACAAGGTATATTATGCTCGCACGCGTTTGAGCGCGAGCTGCGCCCTGCTACGCCTGGACCGGAATCATGAGATCTCAGTCGAGGCTGAGCTGAAGTCGTTTAGAAGAGCCCTTGTTCCAGTTCTTGACATAGGAAATTACCTTAGATTGATTCGGGTATTGGTTGTAGGATTTCGATCGTTGAACTGATTCCATCTGACGGCCAGACTAAAATTATCTCAATTAGGGGAGATGCATAAGTTTGAACTCTAACCCTCGATGCAAGCTTGCAGATCATCTGTAGGAGATGGGGCTCTGCTAAGTAGGGGGGCTAGTAGGGGCTGCTTGGAATATCTGGGCTGTCGTCCTTGTCTCGTCAAGGCGATACACCACATGGTAATCTCGGTGGCTGTTGGCAACAGCGAAAACGATGACGGGGGAGCGAGAATCAGCACACGCGCTCCTTTCATCGTCCAGGCGGGCAGCGCGACTAAAAACGGTCCTCTACAAGCCTACCACGCGGAACGCACCTTACTTAGGTATATCTCGCGTCGAACTCGATATCACGGCTCGACCATCAGAGCGCAGCACCGAGGAATCTCTCTGATAGGAGGAAACATGAGCGCCAACCGCCCATAGTGACAGTTGCGGACCCTGACATGTGCACAGGGCTTGTTCGGACAAACGTCTGATTTCGTTTTGCCTATATCATCACCGACAACATGCGCTGTCCAGAGTCCTCAGCTCCTTTCTTTCCTCCCTTTCCTCCTCCTGGGCCATCCATCGTGCGCCCAACGCTACACTCGGGATGATCATCAAGCCCTATCTCGCGCTTCTTGTTGCATTCTCCAGCTCCTTCGGAGCAGTCACAGCCCAACGCCGTTGCGGCTCTGAAATCTCAGCAGCGAAGCAAGCAGCGCTAGAGGCCGACTTCCAAGCCAACCAAGCCTCGACTGCAGCCTCTGCATCCGAACTCGGCCGCCTCCGCCCAACGTTCAACGTCGTCTGGCACGTCATCTCTCGGGATGGGACACCAGAGGGCGGTGACATCAGTGACGCAGCTATCAACGACCAAATTGGCGTCCTCAACACCGCGTTCCGACCTACTGGCCTTCGCTTCAACTTGAGGAAGGTCACCCGACACGCCAACGAAACTTGGTTCTCGTTCGCGGTCCCGGAGTCGCCCATCCAAACTGAGATGAAGACTGCATTGAGGGAGGGTGGAGCAACCGATCTGAATGTCTACAGTGTGGGGTACGTCTCTGTGGCATCTGCTAAGCACCTTGGATCTGACTGATCGCTTCTTTTAGATTCGAGGATCCAATGTGGTTCGGCCTCCTTGGCTATGCTACCTTCCCCAGCGACTACAGAAAGGCACCCAAAGACGATGGTGTCGTCGTCTTTCACGAGTCACTCCCTGGTGGGCGAGCTGCCCCATACAACCTCGGCCAAGTGCGTATCTATCCTTTCCAGCGACGAACGGAATGGCGCTGACGCTCGATGGTAGACTCTCACCCACGAAGTTGGCCACTGGCTAGGTCTCTACCACACTTTCCAGGGAGGCTGTGAAGGACGTGGAGATGCTGTTATTGATACCCCTGCTGAGGCTACGCCGGCCTCTGGATGCCCAGTTGGACGCGATACCTGCCCAGGTGGCGGACCGGACCCAGTCCGTAAGTAGTCGATTTGCGCTTTCGTCTTGCTGAACATCGCTGACACGTTCAACCGCCTTCCCTAGAGAACTACATGGACTACTCCGATGACGCGTGCATGACTACCTTCACCCCTGGACAAGTGGTCCGAATGCTTGCTCAGACCATCGCGTTCCGTGCGTTCCGGTGATAGATGCGATTACCCAGCGTATCCGGCCTTTTGTATTTAGTCTTTAATGGTAATTCATAATTCTTATCTCACAGAGATTGGCTTCGCGAATGAGTCCATCAACTTCTTTCGTGCGATTCCGTGACAATCAGTACGCCGCTAATGGAGCGAAGTCACCAATCGAGAGTCGATTCTCCCTGTTTTTGCTACAGGGGCTCAAGTTGTCCGCGCTAGCCAGTCCGCCTCACAGTGCTTTCGATGCTGTATGTTTTGAACTGGTGGTGATGCCGGATTCCTCCCTTGGCATCCTAGTCGTTGGAAACCCCGAGTTCCCTCCAGGCCTTGAAGCATAGAAACAAGGGGAAGACCTAGGAGCTGAGATCTGGATTCACTGAAATATTGTAGCTGGACCCTGGAGGGGTGTTGCGTTGGGAATGGTACTCTTACAGACTTGGTCATGCCTGCTACTGTTTCATGTCTGTTTCGTGTATAATGTATCGTCGTTCGTATTACTTCAAGTTGGTTGCTCAGTGGGATTGAATTCGAGTGCGGCGGGTGTAAGTCTTGCATTTGATCGCAATCGTCGGGCGCTTGTTCATGTGGTCGCTGATCTAGTAACAACCCCAGCTCTGTTAACGTACTCTTACCTCAAAGAAAAGAGCTCCACCGTTCAGTCGTCGTGTTACAGTGTGCTTTCTAGTGAAGTTTGTAATGGTGTCGTCCTCCCCTTGGCGCCTTACGGAACCATGAGCACCGGGTATGGCGGGAATGGATGATGGTTGTCCGGAAGTGCAAGACGACGATCGTAAGTTGTAAGCCGGAGTAGCGACGGATGAGTTCATTTCCCAGTTCTGCGTACGAGTAATGGCATGAAGGAAGCGACTGACCGCGTATAAAAGCGCGCTATGCTCAGTTGCAGGAAGGACAGCAACTTCACCTCTACCTCTTTCTTTTGAATCTTATCACTCTAAATCGCGTGTTTTCTTTCTACTGACTCTCCGGCTCGAACGCTACGACAGCGTACTATGTTCTTAAAATCCTATCTGGTCTTTGCGGTCACGCTCTCCACATCCGCCAACATCTTCACCAACGCACTCTCAGTGCGCCAACTTGGCCCCATCGGACGACTCTGCGGCAACGAACTGGACGAAGCCACCAAAGCCATCCTCGAGGCAGACTTCCAACTCAACCAGGTCCCTCCACCAGCCGGGATATCCACAACGTCCACCGCCGCCAACCTCGCAAGCCCAGTCAACGTCTTCTTCCACGTCGTCTCCAAGGACGAGACGCCCGAAGGGGGCAACGTACCCGACTCGGCGATTGACGAGCAGATGGACGTCCTGAATACGGCGTTTGGGGAGACTGGACTGCAGTTCCGCCTGGCGGAGGTGACGAGGAGTGTGAATGAATCGTGGTTTGGGAATGCTGATAAGAGGGGTCCGAGGAATTTTGAGATGAAGGCTGCGTTGAGGAGGGGAGGAAGGGCGGATTTAAATGTTTGGACTACTGGGTGGGTACATATTCAAGTTTTTGGTTACTTTTTGATTTATTACTGGTGGAGGTGTGGTAGATGCTGATGGGCTTTATAAGGTTGGCGTGGCAGGGACCAGGGAGCTCGTCGTTGCTGGGATATGCTACCTTCCCGGTGAATGTTACGGTTGAACCCGAGAATGACGGTGTGGTCGTTCTCTACAGCACCCTTCCGAAGGGAGACAACCCGCCATTCAACCTTGGTCATGTATGTCAGTTTTAATTCTATATCTACGTGCTTTACTCATGCATGCATACATGCGATAGACGCTGACGCACGAAGTCGGCCATTGGGTCGGACTGTACCATACCTTCGAAGGGTTCAGCTGCCGAGGCACGGGAGACGAAGTCGACGATACACCTCCCCAGCGCAACCCGACTACGGGATGCCCCGCCGACGATCCTACTCGTCCTCCCAAGAACAGCTGCCCGGCTCCGTCGCCCGATGAGGAAGACCTTCCTGATCCTATTCGTGAGTGCCTTCCAACAAGTTCGGTATTTGGATTTGAAAGAACTAATGGGAGACCTTTTCAGATAATTACATGGATTACTCGGACGATCGATGCATGAACGAGTTCACGCCCGGTCAGATTGAGCGTATGCATGCTCATCTAGCTACGTATCGAGGGATTGAGCTGAGGACTGGTGGTGGTGAGTATATATCTTGTCCGCCAACTTGGATGATGATTGAACTGATGGGCTCTAAAGCACCTGTCGCTGTAAGCGCTCGAGGTACCGTTCATAATTGAACATGATATACATGCACGCGAGCGCGGCAGACCATTGTGAAGCGAGTCCCGGCACTTTAGCTTATGTATCTTAGCACTGGTCTACGGTTCCTTGATATCGACCGAATATCTTAGTACTTTGATGCCTAATGTAATACGAGCTCGTATCTTTTTTATTCTCCCCAGAATTTCTGTCACTTTGATTCGAGCCTTCAGACCAAACGCACTCGTGGGCTGCCTCCTTCAACCGCGAAGTCAACGATACGGTACCAGCCAGCCCCGCCATCACTCCCCGCCCTCCGATCAGTCGGGAATCGGCTTCCTTCCCAAATCCAGAGTCTTCCGGCGGCTGGACATGTGATATGACGTCAACATCCCCACCCTCCAAAACAACTCCAAAAGCTGTGCAGCGCCCATCGCAACAAGGGTCCAGAATCCGATCGCGAGGGTGGGGCTTTTTGTGTGGGCGTGGAACTTCGGGAACTGCGGATTCGCACAGAGTTCGGATTGAGGGGTGTCGTCAAGTAGGCTCGTGAACCAGCTCGGTTCTTCCGAACTCCGCTGATGAAATCAGAACTCCACTGATGTGGAGAGGGTTCGTCAGAACCGGCTGGGCAACACGGTCGCGGTTTTGGCAGGAGGGTGCCGTGCGAATTTCGACTTCAAAAAATAGCGCGCTTCACGTACAGGGATCTGAGGTACGACGAGGGCTACATGGCCCATATGTTCTACTGCACCACTGAAAGCCAATCTATTGGTAATTAGTATACTGTACATTGTTTGTAGAGTTGGAATAATGATGATTTTGTTGATACAATTGAAACTGGATAGGATTTTCGACTGGAGGATGGGATAGGGAGGGGTACGAGGAGGGTCCAGGTGTCCGGTATTGACTATGAGATGTCGTTATTGCGGAGTTTGCTGAGAATACGGATGCGCTATGTTGGGGCGTTTGCTCGGGAGTCGGTGGGTAAGGACGATTGGCCACGTAACTGAATGGAGGGTGAGGAAGGCTCGGCGCTGGGGTTGACCTGGAGTTTAAAGGATCCAATCGGTAAGTAAAGCTTTTATCATCTGTTTTCTCGCTTTTACTGACTGTCGCTACTCATTCTCGTTCATCATTCCGATTATTCCCTCTTTCTGGACTGCTTCCAGGACAATTCTCTTCATTTTCCACCTTTAAAGCTTACCGTTTGCCATCAAATTTGAGAGAATGAATACAATCTATTGTCTGAGTTAATGTGCCAACCCTTGTAAGTATTGGTGGAGATTTGAGGAATAGGTAAGGAAAGCTGCTTTTCCAAAATGCGTTGAGAGGCGCGAATTTCCTAAGTCGAAATTCGCACGGTACCCGCCTGCCAAAACCGCGACCGTGTTGCCCAGTCGGTTCGGTACCCTCACCCTTTTGATTGTCCGCCATCATCAATCAGCGCCTTCATCACCAGTTCATCAATTTACTTGAGTCAGTGAGGGGACCGAGCCGACTGGTTCACGAGTCTAGTCGTCAAGGTGTCGTTTGATTTTTTCGTCACCCGCGAGCCCGACGGGAATCTCCTTTGGGCGACTTCTGCAGGATTTCTCCACTTTACTCCTCTCGTTATTTGCTGTTTGCTACCGCTCGTCACTCCTTCATACCTTTCTCTTCTCTGCTCTTATCAACGCATACCAACGCACATACCCAACACCCTACAACGCCCCTACAACATCCGACCGACCAAACATCCGACCAGACTAAGCAGACCAGACCCGGCAGACGAAGCAAGATCCCAAGAACTTTGAAGCAGCGGCTATATCTCGGTCCTCGGGTTCACTCTCTGCCAAGCTTTGTGAAGATTATCAGGAGAGCCCAGTTGTTCAAGTCGAAAGTCGAATTAGGCTTTTCTTCGATTTTCAACCGCCACTTGCTGCTGCCACCAACGCTTGGTCGACCAGGAGCTCGTTGTCTACAATAATCGACCTCGCTCTTTAGGAATAACCGACACACAATCACCTTCAGTCCCAGCGCATCCCTGCGATATCCATCGAATACCCCACCAGCGTTTCGATTCAGCGACATCGCCTGCTAGGAGTAGGACCTGGGTTTAGGAACTAAAGAGTGAAAGAGACGAAACGAGTATTATTGGTTGGTATTAGGAGGATTGGGAAAGTAATAATATGTCGAGTAAGTCGTCCTTCTTTATTCTTCTTCGCTTTCGAGTTGTTTGGATTTCGCTCGTTCGCATTTGGCTTCGCCTTTATTATTTCTTTCCCTGCTTCACTTTCTCGTGCATGAAATCCGGTGTGGCTTGGTGTGGCGTTATCGGTCCTGGCGTGGTCGTGTGGGTCCCCGAGCGGTGTCTCAAGCTTCAGCAACAAATTCGATATCGACGACGAACGAACGAATGAAACGACCGGCCCCTGGATTCTTCGAACACGACACACGATACTTCATTCGACGGAACTCACCCTCGGCCTCGGTCACGGTCTTCCCCTTTGGCGTCGAACGGGCATTTGGCTTCGGTGGTGGTCATAAAGTGGTACCCAATTATTCGGTTATTCATTCATTCGTTCATATTCGCTCTCCTTTTGCCTTTCTTATTCCACCCATCTCTTCACATCCCCCCTCTTCACTTCACATGACGTGCTGCGAACCTCCAGCACCATCATCATCTGGCGGGTGGAGAATCCAGAACCCTTCGTTCATCCCGGTCACCTCGCATTCAAAAGCCACAGCGAGCGAGGCAATTGCCATTCTCGATTCTCTCCCACTCCACTCCTACCTGCTTCTTCCCTTTTCGAAGAGTTTCGAATTGGCTTCTCTTCTCTTCATTTGAATTGCCTCGTTGAGGGTCACGGCGATGTGCTGGGGTGATATTGGTGGGGGGCGAGTGGTTCTCTGCCGCATGGCTTGCTCCTTGTCGCTGAAGCTGGGGCACCCCTATCCACGCAGCGCGATGCGATGCTTTATACTGGATGGAATCAGGATGGATGGACGAGGTTGGATGGAAATGGGCAGCCTGGTGGTCACGTTCGCGTTTCTCCTGCGCGTCAGACGTTTGACGCCAGTGCCTCGTGTATCATTTCGACTGACCCTATCGCGGGTCATCTTTATTCATCTGCTCCTGTCTTCCTCATTTCGCTTGGGCCTTCGTTGCCTCGTCGCCAACAGCCAGCTCTGCTCCATTATACTTGTGTTTTTTTGTTTCTATTCTTATTTTGGCTGGTTGGACGCCCACTGGATAGCCCATCGCGAACGGCGCGCTATTGTCCGACGGAGAGCGGAGACTGGGCAGCGGGGGCACGTCCCATCGCTTTTTTTGACAGATGACGCAAGTGCGCGCGGCGCGCTTGGCTCCTCCATTCTTCGGGTCGATTCTTGAAACGTCACCACCCCTTTTCTGTTTTTCTCCTCCTTTTTACTGGATTGTTGGCGTCGATTGGGTGGGCAATCGTGTGCTGGGTCGTCGAATTCTTTTTTCAAAGGCGATCGGAGGGTGAAAAGGAGGGTTTTGTGGAATGACATTGGGAGAGACGGACGGGATTTGACTTGGCTTGGGCCGACGTTTTATGGTGGGGCCGATAGCCGACGTCCCGGTCATCCCTTTTCTTTTTCATTACTTGGCTTTTGTGGCGGTTCATACGACTTTGCTGGTTCTTCCTTCGCTTTCATCATCTTCTCTCTTCCCACTATCTTCGCCGTCTATCTTCGGGCGTCTACCCTTCACCCCTTTGATTTCTTTTCTCCGCAAAACCAGACAAGGAAACCGTATTCGTTTTGTGGAGGCTTGGAGAACGAAGCTTTCTTTTTGGGTCACCACTATCGATAACACCACGAAAGCCAAAAGCCAACTGTTCTCTACCAACCGCGGGGAATCAACCGATCTTCGAGCCGTCGAATCATCGAAGTCTGGACTTCGATTTACATCGCGCTATCACCCAAACGTCAGCATAGACTAAAGCTAAGCTAATTGCGACGTCGCCGGGAACGACACTACGGTCCAACGAGGAGCTATCTGCCTATCAGTCTATTAACCAACCTACCTATTCTACGACACAGGCTTGCAACGCGGCAGAGCCTGCACATCTTTTTACGCGAACGAACGCACCGCGAGTGGGACGATTTCGATTTACAGTAACTCTGATCTCGTCACGCCTCGGAATTCAGGACGCACCGCGCTACCACGCCAGACCAGACCGCACCACCACCACTGGATTTATCCACCCCTTTTCCATTCTTCGATTAGTTATTTAAGGGTGAAAGAAGGATGTCGACTACGGACGAGACCGGGTCTGCTACGACTTTGACTAGTCCGAGTGTTGATGAGCCGTCTTTGCCTTTACCTTCATCTTCGTCTGAGACCAGTGAGCATTGGGCGTTTATGTCTTCCTCTTCATCTTCCTCTTTTTCTTCTATTTTCTCTTCGTCTTCCTCTTCATGGTCGTCGGTACCTCCTTCTTCTACCCATTCCCCGCCGTCGTCGACGTCCAGGACTTCCACTAGGACAAGGCCTGAAGTGACAATAGGGATGACTTTTCTATTCCTCTTTGTTTCTCCTGCTATCTACCTCTCCCGTCTACGATATACGTACTAACCTCACTCCCTCCTCACCAACAGCATCCGATATCTCCACCCCACCACTCAGCCCACCCGTAACACCAAGCGTTCCACCACCTTCATCTCCGCCCGTCTCACCATCCCAACCACCACCCACCACACCACCCGGCGGCGGCGACGATGACGACGACGACGGCCCTCCGCCGCCATCCTCTTCGGATCCCGGCTCGAGTGTCCCGCCGAGTTCGACGCCGAGTAGTGAGAGTACGGAGCCTACGAGTGAGAGTACCACTGAGAGTGTGACGGAGAGTACTGCTACGGAGAGTTTGACTAGTGTTTTTGAGAGTGCTAGTGTGTGAGTGTTGTTTGTTGTTTTTTTTTCGGGTTGTTTTGGCTTCGTTTCGTTTCGTTTTTTTTCCCTTTATTTTTATTGTTGTTGGTGGTGGTCATGCTGTCCGGGCATGGAGAGGAACGAGGAGGATGGCTATCGGAGGGTGGTCCACCGCGGTGATTTGGTTATCGCGGCTGGCATACGATCTGATGCTCATGCGAGTCGTGATGACGTCGTCGACGGCTTCTTCCTTCGCGCGTTCGTGCCTTCGCTGTGTTCCTGGGTAAATTCCGGAGTTATTCCAGTTTCCTTTTCTCTTATCCCTCGATTTCGCTTCATTGTATTTCTCTTACCATTCCCCTTACTTATTTGGCGTCTTTTTATACAGGATAACCTCAGATGGCGTTGAAGTAACCACGCTGATCCAAGTCACGACCACCATTGAGCCAGGAGGGGTCATCACCTCGCCTGCGAACAAGGATGACGATAAGGGCACACCAACAGGTGCCATCGTTGGAGGTGTCGTTGGAGGCAAGTATCATCTCGTCGAACTCGTTATTCCATAGGGGCTAACCTCTTTCCAGGAATCGCGGGTCTAATCGTTATCGGCGCCTTCCTCTTCTTCCTCCTTCGCCGAAAACGCAACAAATTTGACAAGGAATTCGACGGCAACTTTGACCCGGACTACGTCACCGCCGCTGCAGCCTCGGGCGCAAAAAAGCCGGGTTCGGCTCACAAACGCAAATCCGGATCGATGGATGCGAATATGCGGCAAAGGGTTAACCTTGATGATCCTGCCAGCGGCAATGGGAATGGAGGTGGTCTTGAGGCGGCGTTGGCGGAGGATGATGGTATGGGAGGAAGGTTGGCTGCGAGTACGGTTGGTGGAGGGATTGTTACGCCTTTCCCGTATCCTCAGCAGCAACCCCAGCAGCAGCCGTATCCTCCGACGTTCCCGCAGCCTCAGCAGCCGTATGGCCAATACAACAACAACAATGGTGCGGCTTCGGTACCTGTTGGTGGAGTGTACGGTCAGAGCCCGTATTCGCCGCCTATGCCGACTGTCAGCCCGCCGCCTTCGGGTAGCGTGAACGGGCACAGCGCGCATGGGCATGGGGTTAACTACTATGATTATGCGAATCAGGGAGCGTACGGTGGGATCCAGGATCCTCGACAGCAGGGATATGGAGGTGTAGTGTCGCCTGTCTCGACTGGCGAGGGTAATCCGTACCTCGGCGGGCACAGCGCGTCGAGCCATGCAGGAAGCCACTACCCCTCGCCCTCGCTTTCGTATTCGAACCCGCAGAATGCGGCTACAGCTGCTGCGGTAGCCGCTGCGGCTGCCAACACGCGCATCCCGCCTTCGAACACGACTGCGACGACCACGTCGACGTCGAGCGATGGAGGGAGGAAGACGATGAGTGCGAAGGAGAGGGAGGCGTTGGGGCAGAGGGGGCCGTATGTTGTTAATGTTACGGACGAGGATGGGGAGCGGGGGTCGGGGTCTGCGAGGCCTGTGGCGCAGAGGGAGGCGACTGGAGGGAGTGTGGGTTCGGGGCCGTTGCCATCGCCGTATGATACGCAGTCTGACGGGAATGGGAGTGGGGGCAACGATGTGCCGCCTGTTCCCCCTGTTGTGCAGCATAAGGATGGAGGGAGGGTTGAGCCGCCGAGGGTGCAGGAGGAGGAAGAGGAGCCACCGGCGGAGATTCCGCCTGCGTATGATAGTATCCAGTATGAGGGTGATACGTCTAGGCGGTGATTTTTATCTTCTATCTCGTTTTCATTAGACTTTTTTTTTTCTTCGTTTGTTATGATTGAATGACGAATTACTTACTTACTTTACTGACTTTCCTTTTTTTTTATGCTTTTGCGTTTTGATGAATGCAACTACTCTCTATCACCGGTGGTGGATCGGGGTTATCAGTCACGTTTTGGGAAGTGGGGTTGCCTTATCCAGCATTTCGAGGAAGGGATATCATTCAATAAACTGTATGGACACAAAGGGGACGATCACTGCGGAACTGATCCAGAACTCAAGGGAGCACCTCAACACAACGAGAAGCCATCTGGCGCGCTTGGAGCCTGCTGCTGTCGCTGGTGGCCCGGGGAACAAGGAGGCGTCCTAGAAGGTGTCGTCGTCTGACTGTAGCGTCGCCTCCTGTAGGTCTCTGAGAACGGGCACAATGATGGTGACGAGGAGGATGGCCGCTTACCAGTCCGAAGTTCGATCCCGCGGTATGTACCGAGTTGGTCGTGCATTCGTTCGACTTGGCCGTTGGTGAATTCACACATGCATCTATCGTAGGAGTAGTCCATGTAGTTTCCTGGTGATCCGGAGAATCGAGATTGGGAGTGAGCGGGGGTGGATCCGAGTGAGCGGGGGTGTGTAACAGTGTATAGATTCAACTTTATTTGGGTGAACTTACTGTAGGAATCGGGTAGGTCGCCTGGTTCGCCTCGTCCGCACGAGTTCTTCCATGGGCTCAGCGGGCAGCCGTCGGTTGGGGTGGATTGGGGAGGTGTGTCGTCTACGAAATCGCCGTCGCCTTCGCAGGAGAAACCTTCGAAGACGTGGAAGAGGCCGGCCCAGTGGCCGACTTCGTGGGTGAGGGTCTGTTCGATGAATAACAAGTAAAAGGTGGGGTGTGAGGTGAGTTATGTGGAATGGAATGATTATGTGGAGAAATGTAAAGTAGACGTACGTGCCCGAGGTTGAAGTAAACTTGGTTCCCGCCGGGTAGGGTTGTGTATTTGATTGCTACCCCGTCGTTCTCCGGCTCTGTGGTGATGTTGGCTGGGAATGTGGCGTATCCGAGTAATCCACTAAGTTCGGTGAATCTGCATAGTTAAGTGTAATTCCCAACCAGAATTCAGAGTTTCGCGAGTCAGCTATAACACCTAGACCAGAAGATAATTCAGATTCTTACCCGGTGGACCAGACGTTCAAATCCGCTGCCCCGCCCTTTCTCAACGTTGCCTTCATCTCATAGTTCAACTCATTCCTGCGGAACGCTCCAGCGAACCAAGTGGGGTGTACAGTCCTCGATACATTGACGAGGGTGAACTGCATGCCTGTTCCCTCGAAGGCGGTATTGAGGACGTCCATTTGGGTTTGGATGGCCGAGTCGGGGATGTTCCCGCCTTCGGGTGTCTCGTCGCTTGATATGACGTGCCAGAAGAGGTTGATTGGCCTGGCGCGGGCGGTGGATAGGGATGATGCTGTGGATGGGGGAGGAGGAACGCGATGGGCGAGGAAGGCGGCTTCCATTTGTGCCTTTGTGGCGTCGTCGATGGTGCTACCGCATCGTTCGGAGACGGTAAGCGCGTTGGTGAAGATTTGAGTGGAGGTAGCGACAATTGTGGCGAATGCGAGGTAGGATTTGAAGAACATGGTGGTATTTCGACGGTGGTATGCCTTGGAGCCGTCGAACGATAATTAGATAGAGAGTAGAGTGGTACTGGATGTGCTTCTCTGACTCTAGCACGGGTGTTGTGTTCTTCCAATCCCTGAACCTGTCCCATTTTATATCGAATTCAAGAGGAGGAGGCGGTGTCCACCCTCAACCCGCGAAACCCAGACAAAGCTCACGGACATGCCTTGCCGCCACTCAGGATCGGCAAGCACCCGCCCCTACAACTGTGTCCATAATTTCTAAGCACATCCGGCCCCAAAACGCCCACGGAAGGCGCCAAGGCGAGGATTCGACCTGGGCTTGGGGACGCCATGGACTCACTTGCCCAGCGGTACTTTGACTTGACGTAAGGAAGTGCGCAGTTCTGGGTTCTTCAGAGGTTGATTCTCTCATAGGCTTTGGCCGCCCGTCGTCTCTATGGCATTTATTGGCGCTTAGTATGATGAGTATCAAGACTTGGGTTTCTCCGATCTATAGCGTCTAGTCGTAGGTAATGGTAAATTGGTTGTGGATCATAAGCGCCAAGGTATTGAAGGGGAAATCCAAGCACCCTTTCGGGTGTCAGTGGGGTACATAGCGACCTGGGACGTTGGTTGTGCGGTGATACAGGAACGGTATACCGTGACATTTTTGTCGCGCTTGGAATTCTGGACTACGTTTCATTGATCGTTGACCCAGGGATCAATGGATGCTGGGCGTTAATCCCGACTGAGTTGCGTTTGTGGGTTGCCCGTAGATGGGCGTGCACTTTTTTGCCGACTGGCAACCGACCTTAGCTCAGCTGGAAGAGCACGAGACTGTAATTGGTTGCATTGAATCTCGGGGTCGCCTGTTCGAGCCAGGCAGGTCGGATTGTTTTTGCTCCATACACAGAAGGAAGATCATGGGAGTGGATTTCGTACATTCACTGTCAGGAGTTTCTTCCCGCCGTTTCCTTCTCTACGGTGGAGTACCCTCATGTAGCCTACACAGGTATACATGCTTTCCTCCCGTTAGTTGCTGTGATGTACCCTGACAAGTTTCTTCTAATACAATAGCAAGGGGACACACGAACATACGTTAAGTGGGCCAGTGGCTTTATAGAGCGAGTTGACCCTCATTGTGGTGGGTATCGACGTTGTTTGAGGAATCCCCAAAACAATACAAGGAGGATGTTGCGCCCCCGTCAGACTTCGGTTAATCTGGACTAGGCCAGACTGTAGTCAGGGGGAATATAAACGAGGGCTGTAGTGGAGGATCGCCGGCAATCACAACTCCCCCGGAAAACCCCAAACCCCAGGTACCTTCGTCATATATCAGCGCCCACCTGCAAAGCTAATATAGGTGTTAACGGTGTAGAGAGTCTACTCGGAATGCACCAATCCCTCAACACATGGCTTGCCGACCATCTGCATACTCCAAAGGCCCGTGGCATTGAAGAAGACCCGAGCAGGACCCATCAACTTCGGCGGGCTATACCAATAGAGGCGGCACTGGAGGAGACTTTCACGTGGGTTCGTGTCTACGATGCGTTAAAGAAGATGGGCGTAGTGTTGCGGTCGGTATTTGGGCAAGGTGGACGAGGGTGGATCAGAGGGGGTCCCAGTCACAGAAAGCGCTTGGAGGACAATCCGCGACGGAAGGCTAGCAAACTATAGTGGCATTACTGCGGATCTCCCAATATTGTATTGTTTTTAGTCAACATTCAATGTGAACTCGCTTATGGACGACCATCCCAACTCGAGTATCATCGCCAGACTCCGATTCAGAATTGGGCGCTTCGGCTTTGAATCCAAGGAAGAGAATTCCGGTTTGATCGGATCTGATGCAGTTGATTTGACAGGATCACACTCCAGCGTTTCCTTCTGTTGTTCTCCTTGTTCCTTTCGTGGTGAACCCATAACAGCGCTATCCAGGCCAACACCAACTCTCCAGCCTGGACGAAGAACGTCGGGTTCCGTCCAGCGTTCTTGTCGTACATCTCTTCCAGGAACCCGGTCTTGAGGAGAACAACAGTCGAATGTGATACACCTCCGCTGGCGGGTTAATCCCGTATACGGTGTCGATGTCCTTTTGTTGTATTCTTGTGGTGATACTAATAACAAGAGCTCCAAAGAGTCGGTGCGATGTCACGGAAATCGTTTTTCATATTGCAACAACAACGGCAACAAGAGCTCGCATTCGCTTTTCGTCGTTGGGGCCCAGTTTCCCACCACCGTCTTTTTTGTTCTTCAGCCACTCATCCGTTTTATCGTTGCAGCGTTTCGCATAGAAAAGGCACACAGTCGAAATGGATCATGGCCAACGCAACGATATTACGACCCTCTGACGGTATTCCTGCTCGTCCTGCGACGCGACCTTGCGCTGACGATATGCCTCTAGATTTAACGTTCATTCCTTCTCCTCGTTAACGACATCACGACGTCACTCTCCTGTGTCACGCTCCTCATGAGACGACGCTTTGAATTTTTCAGATCAAAGAAAAAGGCTCGTCAGCCCCCCAATGTACATGTTTTGACAGAAGAACACCCACAGCCATCTATCCTTGCCGAGTTGCACCAGTCACCAATATCCGATCCATATGAATCACGTCCACTTCCGCCTCTTCCTCCTGAGGCGCTAGCAACACGGGGCCCAGCGCGTTCGTCAACGGATCCTCTGGCACCGCCTTCACGGGGAGGGTCATCCGAAATATCAGACCTCTTCGCGCATCCCAGCCGCTCACGCCGATACCTTGCTCGAATCAGGGGGCAGCCAACACACAGTGCCCCGAGGTACCGGGCAAACAACAACTCTGCGAAGGATTTTGGCTTCGAGTGTCATCTCGACCTGACGAATGAACTTTCCCCGCCTGGGCGCTGGCGAACTCCTGTCCACAGGTCTTATAGGCCTAGTATGGGTGGCATCGACGAGCACCCACAGACGGAAACAAGGTCTGCCTCTAGCAAGGGCACGCGATCCGATGGCGTACGTCGGACAAGCCTCGAGCCTAGCCACTTCCATGCACCGCGACGGGTTGAAAACCATTCTGGGTCCGCCATTGCAGGTCCTTCCACTTCACCAAATGCGGCGCAGGCTCGGCCCAGAAGGAATCGGGGGCATACACTCGACTCGATCTTAGCCGAGCTATTCGAAGCAACGGAACCTTCCCGAGGTACGACCCAGACTCCGTGGTGTCTTGGCTTTGTAGTATTGACAAACTGGCAGATCCAATTCGGAATTGTCGGTTAGCCAGCACGGAGTCTTCCAAAACGACCTTCGCGACTCAACTCACTTGGGTGCCTGCTCGGATACTTGCCCCAAGGCTGCATGCACACCATGGTCCGCTTTCTCACACCACAGGTATGCCTTGTTCTCTTTCAGGAAGCAACGCAATCTCTGACTGAGCGACATTTGAACAAGAGCAAGCTGACTCAAGGGCCCGCCAATCGCATGCTGAATCCAGTTCGGTATCATCATACATCTCGGATACAACCTCGAAGCCTAAACCAACGAACACGGTCACGCCGATGTCGTCTCCTGGCCCTTCTGCCAACCAATTACCTTGCAACGACTACATCACGCTCGAAACCAAGAGGGAAACTTGGACGTCCAGAAAGGGAACCGACGATTCAGAAGATTGCTCTTCCATCCGGGCACAAGTTGGCACGCGTGGAACGGTGGCTTCTGTGGATGTCACGGAGTCCATCGATTCAGATTCTTTGCTGGGTGAGGTGTTGACTATGCGGGGCATCGCCGTCGAGGCTCGAGACATGTGCCGTGTGATGGTGACGTCTGTGGATCGGATCGAGAGCCTCACGGATGCCCTGTGTGAACAACATAAGGCAAAGCTGTCGCGTCGCCTTGAACGAAGAAGATTACGGAATGAACTTTTGTTGGAGGGGGATGAGACACAGACGCAATTACTCTATTAATAAACTTCGTGCTTAGATGTCATAATTTTAGCCGAATAAAGAATATAATCCCTTCCATTCCTCCCTAGACTCATAACCAGCCTGAGAACGAAAATTTTTGAAACTGGGAAGAGAATCATCGCATAATTCCTCCAAACAAACTCCAAGTGATCAGCGTTGCATTGTCTCCGGCGGTGATTCAAACCAGGTCCCCGTGCAGCCAACCCAAGTTGCCGGGGTTCTTGGACCAGTAGCTTCGAAAGCGAGATTTTCTCAAAGCACGGGAACGTGTTGAAACTTACAACATACTACCGGGCTTCTTCTGAACCTGCACTGACGGCCAGAGCATTGCTCATGTCTGTGAAGTGACTGAAGCGAACATCTTTTTGTGCAACAGCAACATATGTTAGAGGTGATTGCTCGTTCAAGGTAAGCGCTGTCGTGTTCGCGCTTTAAGAGTCACTTTTAAATGCCAACGAATAGCTATGACACAAGACTGACATATATATATTGGGTCTTGCTTCCTTCGATGATTCTCCGCCTCGTGGTCATGCGCTCGCGTAAGGTGTGCAGTCCACCGGAGTCAGGGTGGTGGGCAGACCCTACAGACCTTTTAAGTATACTGTCTGCTCAACTCGAGCACACTCTGCGCACTGAATGTCGGTTTTTAACGATTCATATTCAAAGATGGAAGGTACCGTTGCCCTGATGGTTTAGGCGCCTGGGAATACATTAAGCGCCCAAGGCACGTGGCCGCGGACCCGAGGCCACCAGCATTTATCGAGGCTTTATCGAGGCCTATTTGAGACGAAGAGTGCTTGTTGCCATGTCTAACGGAGTTGACAGGAGATCCACCTTTTTTGTTGCTGTTCGATTTCGGCTAAGGTTTCCTCATGGCGCACCACCACGCAAAGTGACTAGTGACTCGTATAACTGCAATAGTCTTCCATTCCCCAGCCCGTGGAAATGCTTCTCTGAGGACTCGAAGAAAGTAGTATATAAGGATACTAGACAGCTGATTAGAGCTCTACGTCGCTTAAGCACAGAAAGCACCCATTGCACCGTGTCTCTTTGCTTAAGCTGCCTTAACTCTTCGACAATCTATCCAACGCTTTCCTCTGTCAATTCCATTCACCCTCTGAACTCAATCGACATGTCGTCTTCCAGTACCGCTCCACCCAAACGTACCAATGGTACCAATGACTCTGGTACCGGTACTCAGTCACTAGCGTCTCGCCCGGACATGAGACAGCTATCGCCCCATCCGAAGTACAACCTGACAGGCGCAGATTTCTTCGTACTGGTAGGTCGCCTGGTATAGCAGCCTGTTTATTGCGCTGACAGGCGATTCTGCTGATTAGATTGGAACGACTATCTTTGGATTCCACTACTTCTACATCGAACGCGACACTACGTCTTTCCTCCCATCCCCTTCCAAGCCACTCAAACCTGGAGAGAAGCGAAAGAACGAGTGGAACTCGGAGCACAAGGCACTCGTTCTGACTGACCAAGACGTCTCTATTGAAGAGTTCGAGAACTTCCTTTGGGTTTTCTACAACGAGTACGTTCCTGTTTTCTGTGCTGTTGTCCTTTGTCTAACCTTTCAACAGGGAATACGACAAATACGAAGCGCCTTTGCTTACCTGGATTGGAATCCTCAAACTCGCCACTCGATGGGGTTGCACGAAAATGACGCGACTTGCCCTCGCGGAGGTCGTCAAGCGTGAGGAAGAGGTATCCACCGTGGATCTCATCGTTCTTTGCACACAGAAAGGCGCTCCCAGAAATTACCGCCTTCGCCTTCTGACACGCCTTGCGACCCGCGAGACCGCCCCCACCGAGGAAGAGGAGAAGGCTCTGGGACCTAAGATGACTTGCAAGCTCTTCAGAATTCGCGAGGAGATTCGTTCTCCAGGAGGCCGGAGC
Organism: Coprinopsis cinerea okayama7#130; assembly: GCF_000182895.1. Classification (NCBI taxonomy): domain Eukaryota; kingdom Fungi; phylum Basidiomycota; class Agaricomycetes; order Agaricales; family Psathyrellaceae; genus Coprinopsis; species Coprinopsis cinerea. The sequence goes on from NW_003307535.1 coordinate 2,115,598, forward strand.
CCTGTTCCCAACGGGCTCGATGGGGTGGAGGCTACGTCTATTGTTGCAACCTTCTTAGGCTGGGAGTACATTCCGCCTGCGTCTACCGCTGGTACGCCATTAACGACGTTTTGGTTGCTTTCAGGCTGACATCTTCATGCTCAGGAGGCAGCGATGTTCCCACTCTTCATCAACCTTCCCTGCCCAACGGAAATGGTGGCGCGTCGGGGAGTCACAGCACCGGTGGGGCCAACGGTAATTCGAAAACGACGTGATCTATCGCAGTGCTTCAGATTCGTCGTCCAGCTCATCTCGTCTATCTTGTCAATCATTCCTTTCGTATGGTTGTTATTGTCGTGATGCTAGAGCTGGCTATTGAGAGAAGATACCCATCCTGTACTTGTATTTGTGTCCCTTTACTGGTATGAATGAAATCGTTCTTGACTTGCACAATGTTTGGCGAAAGTGGGCGGTGATGGGTTTTCCACTGACAAGGATTCGAATTTCGGATGGTGATTGAGATACCGTGACGTTCAATGGGCCTAATGTTCGAAGCCGTGAGAGGGTCACAATCTTGCATCGGTAGTGACTAGAGTACTTGGGAAAAGGAATCGTATTCGAAGAGGGTTCTCCCTTGTGGCCACTCGCCGTTCTGTTATTCTCCGCCTCGTGATCGAGTTGGCGCACACAATGAAGACTGCGCCGCAGCCTACCGGAGTTGGCAGATCATACGGTGTCTTCACAGTGATTGTCTAAAAGTAGAACTACCCAGAGTAAACCATTAAGCGCCCAAAGCACGTGTCGGGGTTCGCCGGCCCATTCGAGAGAAAGACTAAGCATCTTTGGTCGCCATATAAGACGGAGCTTGAAAGGAGATCTAACTCGTTTCTATTGAAGAAATAGCTCAGGCTTCCTCGTGGTCAGCCACGATTTGAATTAACCCTTATCTCGCTGACAGCTTTCCTTTCCGCAGTCTGTCAGGGAAGGTCGGACTTCGACTTGGCTTTCGAAAGCTTTATAAGCCTGGATGGCTCATTTGGAACCCCCATCGCTTAAGCACCGAAGGTACCCTGCATCTTGCTATCGTTGCTTAAGCCACGCGGCCGTGCCCTTGAATCCATCTTTCCTGCCTTTGAATAATCTGATCTCGACGTCATGTCAAGTGGCAATTCCAACCGTGTTGCTAATATACCCCAGCTCTCCCCTCACCCCAAGTATACTCTGACTGGCGCCGACTTTTTTGTCCTGGTGAGTGTGGATGTAGCTCTTCCTCCAGGATCACGCTCACTCGCCTATCTTGGTGGAGATTGAAACCACCCTATTTTCTTTCCATTACTACTTCATCGAGAGGGATACTACGTCGTTCCTCCCGCCGCCGAAAACAACCCTCAAACCTGGAGAGAAGCGCAAGAATGAATGGAACTCACAGCAAAGGGCGCTCGTACTGACCGACCAAGACGTTACGGTGGAGGATTTCGAGAATTTCTTGTGGATTTGGTATAACGAGTAAGTCATATTCTCGTCTGCCCCTACTCTGTCCTTACAGGTCGCCTTTTTTAGTACCCACAACATTTACGATGCCCCACTAATCACCTGGGTGGGTATCCTGAAACTTGCAACCCGCTGGGGCTGCAAGGAAATGACCCGTCTCGCCCTATCAGAAGTGGTGAAAAGAGAGAACGAGCTTCCCCTTGCCGAGCTCATTGTTCTATGCTCTCAGAATAGCGCCCCAAAGGATTACCGCCTCCGTCTGTGGACACGCCTCGCAATGCGAGAAACTGCACCCAGCGAAGAGGAAGAGAAAATACTTAGTCCGAAGGCTGTTTGCAAGGTTTTCCGCATGCGTGAGGAAGTTCGCTCTCCGGGAGGGAGGAGCCCTGTCCCTGACGGCGTCGACGTGGAGGAGGCTACCTCAATTGTTGCGGGGTTCTTGGACTGGGAGTACACTCGCCCTGCAACTAGCTCTGGTGGGTCCTACCAATGACCATCTTCCAATCGACCTCGAGCTGATACCTTCACACCTCATGCCCAGTGAAAATTAGAAACGCACCAAACCGCGTGAAATCGCAAAAATCCGCGTGTTTTCTGCAACATTCTGCAATGTTTTGGGAAGTACTGCATGTTGCGGAAAAACACAGTAATTGAGACAAATGCAGATCGTTTTCTGGGGAATATGCGTACAATAGCCGCCACTTTCCGCAAGGCTCTCGATGATCAGAATGCAATGAATGCAGACAAACGCAGAAAGCTGCGGATATATTTGATGGGCTACCGAATACGCTGGATCTCAGCTACCCGTAAAAAACCGCATATCGCCGCATTGAGCTGCAGCCAGCCAGCCAGCCACCCCGCCTCCACTTCTCCTTCTTCCGCCCTCCCCCTTCATTCAGCCCCGCTACCCTCTTCCTGATGGCTCTCCGTAGCCTTGCTGCTCCTAGTGCTCTTCTTCCCCTTGCCCTTGGTCCCCTTGACTTTGCCTGATGTCGCGCTACCACAAGGAGAGACTCTCATGTTAGATCAATGTCATCACGGATGAAACTGAGAAAAAACATACACTTTCTTGGCCATTTTAGCCTCGGCCTCGGCCTGTTCCCACTCCTATAAGACATATCAACCATCGTTAGAACCGTGGAGAGATCACCACACAGTCTGCAATGCATGGCTCACCGATTTGTCTTCCAGACCATCCCAAATCACCTTGTATTGAGCCGCCGTAAGGTGATCGCCATTGGCCAGGTTTGGATTTTGCTCTAAATAATGTTTGAGGTAAAGATTTCTACGCCAGTGTCAGCAGCGTCGAAAGGGGTGCTGAAGGAAAGAGAATCATACCGTGCGGAAAGGGAATCATTAGGGATGGCGAGAGCAGGACTCTTGCCTTTCTTCGTCGCTTTCTGCTTCTTTGGTGGAGCTTCGACAGGCTTGTATTCGATTTCAAGCTCCTTGGGCACAGGCAGTTGAGCGACTCCGGCACTAGACAGTGTAAAGGGCAGTAAGAAGAAATATCACTCAAGAACACACGGGCGAGCACTAACAGTAGATTTTTCCGCTTCAAGCGGGGAATCTGAACGCTACCGCCACCTTGGGTATCTAGTGAGAAGTATCATCAGAAGGATGAAGGTCTTAAGATGTCTAAACGTCACCTTGAGGTACTCCATTGCCTGAATTCTTGCTCCCATTGACGGTACCTGCACCGGCCGGACCAGCAGGTGGAGTGCTGGCAGCTGTACCAGCAGTCGCAGAGGGAGGGGTGGGTTGCTGGGCGGCGTTCTGATCGGTTCCGGCTGTACCAGCAGTCGCAGAGGGAGGGTTGGGTTGCTGGGCGGCGTTCTGACCGGTTCCGGCGGTCCCAGCAGTCCTAGAGGGAGGGGTGGGTTGCTGGGCGGCGTTCTGATCGGTTCCGGCTGTACCAGCAGTCGCAGAGGGAGGGTTGGGTTGCTGGGCGGCGTTCTGACCGGTTCCGGCGGTCCCAGCAGTCCTAGAGGGAGGGGTGGGTTGCTGGGCGGCGTTCTGATCGGTTCCGGCTGTACCAGCAGTCCTAGAGGGAGGGTTGGGTTGCTGGGCGGCGTTCTGACCGGTTCCGGCAGGTGGAGACAACGACGAGGAGCTCGCAACTGGAGTGGGACTGGAAGAAGACGATGCCGCTGGTTTCGATTTCGTCTTCTTCTCAACCAATTTGAGACGTTTTGAGGGACGCTTCGCAACGTCGTCATTGTCGCAAGAGTCCGAGTCCGAGTCCGAATCAGAGTCGTCGTCACCAAGGCGTTTGTTTCCTGAGAGAAATGTGTGACGTGTCACCAAAAATAGTAGCCGAAACACTGACCTTTATTACCACCGCTATCAGTCTGTCCTTTCAGACCGACGCGCGCCCAATCAGACCATCGTGCTTTCAGATACTTCTTGGGCTTCCAAAAATTATCGCAAAGTCGCATAACACTGAATTTGTTGTGAAGTGTCTTGATGCAGTAGTCCTGGGCCACGTTCTCCATATGAGTGAATTTCTTCATCGCCATTCCGTGGTTCCGTAACTCTTCGCCACACTGCTTCATCACCTGGTACATCTCCTTCCCAGTCTCCTTCGTGATGGGCTTTCCTTTCTGGTTGAAAAGAAATCCAGTCTTCATATTCGACACACCGTCAATCGTGGTTTGAGTTCGTTTGCATTTCTCAACAAGTGCTTTCCACGTAGCTTTATCCCAGAAAACCTCAACATCGTCATACTCGTTAGGGTCTTCTCCCTCGACAACTTCGATCTCAAAGGAGCGAGTCGGTAAGTTTGTAGGAGGAAGGGCGGGTGTTGATGCGACTGATGTCAGGCCTAGTGTAACGTTGTTTGATGCCAGTTGTTGCTGATATTGTTTGATTAGGTTGCTGTATAAATCATATCGCCGATCGAGCAAAGTCTAACATTAGAAGAGTGATAAAATTATTGATACTGAGCGAACTTGCCTTTGGAAATTGATATTTGCTTGTAGTTCAAGTGTGCGTCTGTAGAGCTCTGTATAGGCCTCATTCCCCTCACGAAGTAATGTTTTGCCATCAATATCACGAATAAAAGTGCTGAAGTTAGTATTATGCATGGGGATGCTCATCTGCATCAAGGCGTATTAGATCGAGTTTCGGATGCTATCGATGTGACATACATGTGACTGAGAGGCATTGCTTTCATTATCATTTCGGAAAAGTGTGCTCATATTCTGCATAGGGTAGTTGATCTGGGTCTCGGATGCCTTAGATTTTCTCCGATAAGCTTACGATAGGCTCACGTACCTGTGACTGGGTTGGACCACTTCCACTGTCATTGTGGATATGGGTGTTGTAGCTCATCTGGGTCAAGGACGTGTTAGATCTTTTCCGATAAGCTCCCGATAGCAACGGACCTGTGACTGGACGGAATTACTTCCGTTATATCCGCCTGGCCGGTGTGATGACATATCGCGATGATCGTCAAACTGGTTTGGGAGATTATGGAGAGTATAATTTGGAGAAAGTGGAGGAAGTCCCGCCATTCTCTGAGAGTGACGACGAGGAAAGGGAAGAAAGATGGCAACGAGAAAAAATCACTTGGCACCTTGTGTACTAATATTTGTACCCATTTCCAGATACAGGTGATCTACTTCGTGCGCGTTCCTGGGACGAAACTCTCCAGCTCCTCTTCCGCATCGCAATCTATAATGACCAGTCTAAATGCTACAGAAAACGAAGGGTCCAATGGTGGAGATATTCACATGCAATATCAAACCCCAATCAAATCAAAGGCGAAAGTTAAACTCGACTTGGTACGTTCTATTTTTGACCGTTGGCTCAAGAGGTAAGATTAACAAATTTTGGAAAGTGGGATGACGAGGAATTAAATAATATGTTTACACAAGACGAGAATGGTGAATGGGTGCACAGAGGCGAGACGATGAACTTCTTTGACCAACCAATGACAGAATAGTAAGTCTCTCACAATAATCGTCAATGGAAAAGAAAACTTGACAAAGTTTATTGCGTTTCAGCGACAATTACGAGGATTACGAGCGCCAGCCATCCTCTATGCCACTGTCCCAGGAAGATAAAGAACTCTGTGGCTGTAGTACCTGTGTAAAGTTGTTCGGATCAAGATTAGGAGGATTGGAGATGGAGACCTTTCTCAAACTTGGCGTGGATGAGCAGAATAGGGAGGAAGAGGTGGTGCCAGAAACGGATGATGATGATGATTCTTATAGTAAACTGAAAGTAAGAGATCTCGTCCTAATTGTACTATCATTGGTCTAAACAATTTAACAGGAGGTAAATGAAGCTATCCGGAGGTACCGGAGAACGACGACAGTGGAAATCAACTCACCTCAATCCTTCTATCGCTATTATTCCCACCAACGTTTGAAAACTATTGAGGTAGAGGGAAGCAGCGCAGAGGCTGAGCTTCATGAAGCAGAAGCTGAGCTTTCTCGAGCCAACGCAGCTCTTGAACAGGCTCAAAAGCGGTATGATAATGCAGAACGTAGAATACAAGAAATTACTCTCAGGCGACGACAAGTTAGCACATACTTTCCAGAGTCTATGTCGTAATAATAGTATCTCAAACTAATCAGAGATGGAAGGCATAAATGAGTAAGGAATCGAACTATCTTTAGTCGTTGTTGTTGTGCGGAACAGGCTCAACATACCCCGTCAACTCCACATCCTCGATCCCTGATTTCTCCACAACAAACCATCGGGTTGGCTCAGTCGACTCGCGCTTAGGAAGCGGCTGCATAGATACCACGGAAAGGATGGAGCCAACGTCGAGGACACAGAGCTCTTGGTATCGAGTGAACTCGACAGCCCAGAGCGTTTGAGAGGAGTCCTCGAGCAAATCCAAATCTGGACGTCCATACAGGCTAACCACGACTTTGGGCACATCGTGGGTGGTACAGAAAAAGAATTGTACCTCACCATATTCAATACACCCATTCATTGTAAGCTAGAAATCGGTGTCAGCTTTAAATGTTGGATGTAAATGTAGAAGATCTGACCTTGACATTCCGGGAGATTCGGTTGTGTTTCCGCGAGCTTCTGCTCTCAGAAAAATAGCTCCTTGAAATTTGGGTATTCGGGAGCAACATGCGTCCTGATAGAGTCACTCGGCTCATTCCAACCGCCTCCTGAATAGCCCCCTTTACGCGGTCGTCAACTTGTTCCCAATCCTTCTCTGTGGTACTCTGTGGCGAGAGAAAGTAGTACCCTCCTCCGACATTTATGGCTGTTCCAGGAAGCTTGGCAGTTTCCGATTTGAGAAGAAAGCGGTTGGGGTAGAGGACCTTAAGGGCATTCTGCTGTGACCGTCTGACTGCGATTTGGATTAGATTGGAGAAGGGTGTTCCAGGTTGACGTAGTTCCGAACCAAGATCACCAATGGTTCGTTCCATAGGGAATTGTGTGGAATAGGCCCCAGGACCGACACGGAGAGCTTCAGATGCAAGATGGAGAAGGGTGTGTAGGCAAGGGCGGCAGAAATGAAGGCGATCCGTACGGCGTTTGTAGTAGAGCAATTCGTAGCCACGGACAAAGACTGTAAAGTAGGCATGGGCTTCTTGGAGCTGTTCTGCAGTGATTGTGCGTTGCAGGATGATGCGGGTAGCGTGAACAAGTTTGCAGAAGTTCTTCCAGTACTTTGCCGGGAGAACTGCGCGGAAAAATCCCGGGCCTAGCCCCATGATGTACAGGTAGTATTCGGTGGCCTTGTAACCACTGTTGATTTTGAGCGCAGGGTTACGGGGAGGGCGATGGAAAAACCAGGGGAAGTATTGGGTGGCTGCCGCAACTAAAGCGCCGTGCTCTTCCCATTTCTTCCCGACCAAAACGGCCCAGTCCCAATTCTTCTTGTCGTCGGTGTCTTCACACTTCATTGTACCTCTCCATATCGGGATCAGAAGTTCCGATACATTGAGATAAAGAAGGTGCATGAGATCAACGGTAAAGCACTTGGGAACTGGGAGAAGGCGATCCGGATGGAGGCCAAGTATGATGGAGGGTTTGGTGAGACCTGTTTCCTTCCGCTGTCGTTCGTAATCAGCCTGGCTCGTTGATTCAATGATCTTGGTGAGTTTGCTCTTGTAGTTATGCACGGTAGTATCCTGCCCAGTCTCCTCATCAACGTTGTACGTTAAGAGTATGTTGTAGTCAAAGTCGGGGTGGTTGTTGTTGTCGCTAAGCTCATTGGGACAAAGGTGAGCAGCGTAGTAGTGTCCAGAGGACTCTTTGTGCCTTCCCTGCATCGGACATCCAAGCCTGCAGCCCCTTGCTCCATGGTGGCCCACTCGACCATCGATTTGAGTGAGCCCAACTGCATCAGCAGTGCCCAGCACAAAAAAGAGACGGGAGGAAACAAGGCTGTTCGCTTCATGATCCCATATCTTGATGCCACACCCTTCGTTCTCGCGCTGGAGGGCCGAAAGGTGATAGAAGCTGCGAAAGATGAAGGAGTCGATGTCTTTGGGATGATTTGGGCCCGGAATAATGAGCGCAGGGAGAATATGACGGCGTTTGTACCGCAAGGTTGGATCATAGTCGTAAATGATCCAAATGGCAATCCACGTATCAGACTTCTTGTCTTGGTAGAGGCGAGCACCATCAATAGAAAATCCAAGGGTAATGTCATACTCCGTCATCCTATGCTGTTTGGCCAAGTCCCGGAGTGCTTCGCCCGAGAAAATATCATCATACTTTGGTAGGTTGCCATCCTCGTCTTCCTCCTCGTAAAGTTGGGCTAGCTTCTGGGCACGATATTTCATTGCCCGGGATCCTTCAGCAGAACGGCGTAGTGCCTGCAGCTGTGGTCCTAGCGGGATAGTAATCGCTTGTTGCACTGGTTCCAACCGCTCTCCCTCCTTGTTCCCTCGATACCTCGACTTGCTGCAGATCGAACAAGCGTCAAGGTCTGCCCACGGGCCCACAAAGGCATGACACCCGTCGATGCACATGTCGTCTGCAACCGGAACCACTCCTGTCAGCTCTGCAGCCAACTTCCGCACCTCGTACAGGGAGAGCAATGTCATATCTGGATGGCGTTTCAGAATGGCATCACGAGCACCGTTGTAGGCTGACTGGGAGTGTCGGGCACAAGCCATATAGAGATCTAAGGCGAAGACCATGTCGGGATCATCCATGTCGAAGAGAGCTTCAGGAGGGTTACGAAGCATTTCAATCGTATCCGCCTCGAGTTTGTCGTTATCGAGCGTAGCTCCCTGCAGGTGTTGGATAAAGGATTGTGCGACCTTAATATGATCGATTTGTGAGATGTGCTGGTCTGCCAATGCTTCACGGTCTGGGTCAACAAAATCGGCCCCCCCTGGTAGCTGTGTGTTGGCCTCTTCGTGTGTGAGAAGGTCGGCAAGGCGTTGCTGCTCCTCTAGCTCCCGAGCGAGGGCCTGTTGGCGGTAATACATCGAATTCTGAATAGTCTCGGGGGAAGGAGGTGCTTCAGAAAATGTCGATTCATCATCTGAGTCAGGTGGTGGAATGGGTCCGGAGGGTGGTGATACGCATGGGATACTACTCTCGTCGCTCTCGCTCTCACTCTCGCCCCCACTCTCCTCGCCCTCGCTCTCATCATCTTTGTCCTCCTCACTCTCCCCCTCCTCGTCACCTTCCGTGTCACCTTCCTCGTCACCTTCCTCACTCCCAGTGCCGACCTGCTGGACTGAAGTTCCTTCTTCTTCATCTGCATACTCCAACCCTGGTGAGTCTACTTGCATCTTTTCAAGACGATCATGCTCCTACATTCAGGTGGTCAATACCGTCAATGATTCATGCAGAGACGGTCTTACCTCGTCCGCAAATGGCACCATCAACGACGGGGGTGGATCGAGATCCATAGCAGTACCACTGCTAGTCGGAAGAGGGGCTGCTGATTGCGAATGGCATGGTGCCTCGGTCGCCCGAAATTCGTCAAAAGATGGGACAACAGAAGTCGTGCCTGGGGGATTAAAATGCCTACCATGGCGGTAGATGGTGGCGCGAGACCAGGATTTCCTGCCCTCGCAATCGGGACACCAACAAACAGGCATAGCAGATTAGAGCGTAGAGCGATAGAAAAGCAGTGTATTGGGATAGATGAGATACAAAGAAATGAGGAGTTCTGACCTCAAACGAACGAGGTATTGTGACTTTATATACCCTTCGGCTCTTCCAAACCAAAATATCCCGTGCGAGAGGCGTTGCGGTAGGAAAGTGTGGTTCGTCCAAAATGGCGTGCACTAGTCGAGATGCCAGTGGTGGAGTAACTGACAGTCCCCGAACTGTTGGATTGTGAAGAGGCTCAGTGGACCTGGAAAGCCCTAAATTGATTTCAACACCGTCGGAGAACACAAGCACACAAACTCAAACGTACCAGAAAGATATCTTCAGTATTGCGTGGCATAGCGCCTACAGTGTCGGGCGATGATAAACTTGGTTAGCTGGGTGCACCCAGTACACAATTTTTGGGAACACAGACAACCGCGGCAATATGCCTTCATTCACCGCCAGTGCGCTTGGAAGTTTGAGCGAACAACCAGTCGCATCGCAGATTGATCCACTTGCGGTTGGGCCACACGAGCAGCTCAGTGACGTAGGTGAAAGCCGCAGCAACGATTCCTGCGGCTTTCATCTACGTCATTTCGCGTGGCTGTGTGACTGTGTGACACGTCGACCGAAAACATATCGCTTTGGCGACACAGGGCGGCAACAACACTGCGATATTTCCTATGGCTCGGGTATGGGAACAGTCATTCAAGGAAAGGCAGACAATTGAGGGCAACTCACAATTTGAAGGTATCATATAGGCAGACGAGATGGTGTAGCGAAGAGGGTTACTTATCGTAGGGTAGGTGGGATGCTGACGGTCGCAAAGCAAGCTTGGATGACCGGATTTGGATCTTTTCGAACATACGGACACGTGCGGATTTCTACGGACGGAGCCGAACCCATACGAAGGACGTCAATCACTAACTGCCCGGTGCGGCAAAAATGCGGCAAATCGCGGCCGAACGCTGGTGCCTTTGCGGATCCCTGCGTCCTGCGCTGCATATGTCCGCACCGTGCGTTTCTGGTTTTCACTGGGCCTCATGTTCGGGCCCACAGGTATCAATGGCGTCCCGACCATGAATAACCCTAGCTTTCCCAACGGAAACCGCGGTGGAACCAGGGAATTTCGTGACGGCACTTCGACAAGGAAGTGATCGTGATCACACGCATTCGTTCCGACTCACCATCCAAATGTTGCTTTCCATTATGTTCGTTTTCCCTTTTGCCTGGATATTACTGTGACCAGCTGCAGGCTCTGATTTGACTACCGAAGAGAAGATAATATTGTGTATTTGTATTCACGTGTTCAATAAAAGTATTATTCAATTTCACATTCTGAGAAGCGGCGGACTAGGATGATGGTGCGAATACACGGGCAACATTCGCGACAGCAACGAACGCGGCTTTCGTCTCCTTAAACCTTCTCAGCCGCAATTTAACGAGAAGAAGCACGACAAGGTTGTCGATGGTAAACATTCCTTCGACAAACCTCACCACCTCCCCATCTGTCCTATCCGTTGGGTGCTGCGACATCTCGTCCAAAAGCTCGTCGAACCGAGCTTGCTGTGAGGGCAGGAGACACGGCTGCTGCTTGTAGGTCGTTCGATACGGGTATTTCTTGGGGTACAAGTCGATGCCTGCACGAGACTTGGTCGCGTCGAATCGGTAGATCGGCTGCGACCATTTCTCTATGATCGCATCGGAATAGTCCCATCCGTCAGTTTGATAGTCGAGGACTGGTGCCATAAATGGAGCATAAGGAACCATCTGGCCGGCCATGGTGCGGTTGAAGACATGCTCGATGCACGCAACGTGGAAAGAGCGAACATAGTTTCTGTAGCACCTTCCGTCTAGCATGCAAAGGGTCAGTACATTGGCGACTTGGGTCGATAGTAGACCTTACCTGTGTAGTAAAATCGGGCTGGAATGCATTCCTCCCGGTGGCGAAGTACCCAATCCTGGTGCTGGCATTCAAGAGAGCAGTATACCATCAACGAGCAGGCAGAACACTTCCTGGAACTGAGGTCTTGTGAACGGAGGTCCAAGGGAGATGTGGTGCACTGGGGAAGGTAGGCTACACGTTAATTTCAGAGGGAGAAGATACTTTCCAACTCACCTGAAAGTTATCGCAGAAGTACACCTTCGGGAAGAAGCGCGGTGTCGAGTGGTAGCTGGCGACAGGATTGTCGGGGAATCTGAGCTCCTTTTTCTGATGTCGAAAGAGAACTTGATTGCGCTCGTCTACAACAGCGTACATGTCATTCCAGAAACGGTCAAGCTGCCGATTGTAAAAAACCAGGGAGGGATCACTCGGCTCGCCCTCCTCTTCGATGCGGTGGTTTCCAAGCAGCTCGTTGATCTGGTCTTCCGCTATTCGGGAAAGGTTGGGGTGGGAGGTGAGGACTTCGATGCGCGTGACAACGTCTTTGGCGGCCCGTATCAACGATGTATCAGCATCCTCCGGAACCGACGCGACTGCTTGACTTGCAAAGTCAATGAATCCATCGCGGAATAGAAGAGAGACTATATTGTGTGCACGAGGGGAGTGATCTGATGCCATGGAAATCAGCTCTTGGATGAGAGTGAATCCCTGGTCAAGGGGTATCAGGCGATCGAAAGAAACCAAATTGGCGACGATATCAATGAAGGATTCGAAGAGGGTCGCGAAAAGATGAGTAGAAAAGAGGAGATCTAGGAAAGGTTGACATTTCAGAATGCGTCCCCCACACTGCATCAGCAAAACAAGATGGGATGTCGCCTTGGTGGAAGGGATTGCCCGATTGTTGATCGCATCTTGGGTTTGCCTGGCGCGTTCGAGGAAGGCTTCTGCAAAGACTTCCCTGAGTACCATCTCCCTCGAGAAGACGCGTTCTGTGATGGAGAGTAACCCCTCGGTGCTCGAAAGGCATCGGTGCATTAGCCGGATGATGGGACAGTCTTTTTGTCGTCGATCGAAAGACTGGAAAACGGCACTTCTTTTTCCTGTGGTAACCCATACTTTGATGAGGGTGTCCAAAGCTGGGGTAGAGCTATAAAGGGCTTGCTCTATCCGGGTATCCAAGTCGATAAGGTCGAGGAGGAGCGCAGAGTGGATGAAGTACGCGAGCCGAAAGTCGCACCCTGGTCGGGTATCGAGGGGTATCGAGAGACCAAAGTAAAGGAGGAAATTAATCCATTTGATGATTCCGTCTAGGTGGTCCACAAGCCTTTTGACGGTCTCATCTTTCCAGTGGTGTTCCTCCCGACAAATGGACGCGACGGCGGAGAGGGCAGTGATACATGGTAATGCTCGAAATTGGGCCGCTTGGTATTTCTCCTGTTTGTGTTCACCTGATGGGATATCTGGGACGAGATCTTCGTCAAGGAATCGCAGAAAAGTGTCCAGCACATCGAGATCGTAGGTCTGAGGCGTGAGTGCACTTGCCAGTTGGTCCAGAGACTCCGGATTTCCGCTTTTTGCACGGATTAGGATCTAGGAAAAACAGATAGATACTAAGGGAATGTCCATCTATATTGGGAAGACGCGTACCGACGCAAAATCTCTGGGAGCCATAACGAGTAGAGGTTAAGGTATGCGGAGGGACTGCACGAGGAATGTGCACGAGGGATGGCTGTGCGCGAAAGCACCCTCGTGGGAGAGCCTTTGATAAGCGGCTAAAGGAATGCCGGCCTCAACTCGTCTCCCTCGCCGACCGCGAGGAAGTGCAAGCCTGCCGCCATTGCGTACATGCTACTAAGTGAAGGGGTACATAAACCAGCAGACCAGATCCTTCTCCGGGCCCTGGCTGGGTGAAGCCCTCTCAAGAAACCGTGTGCATTGAGAGGAAAGCGTCTAGCAATAGAGCGAAAGTCGAAATGCGATCGATAATGGTACAATGCTAAGGGCCGACACCCCACACCTCCAAACCAACACACTCAAAGTCCACCTCATCCCCTACCGCTAATGTAGATTTGGTGGTAAGGCCAGGAGCAAGCGTTGGCTGGAACGAGGACGAGGATGTCGTGTCATCGTTACGAGATTTGCAAAACGGGATGGTGCATAGCACCTCGTTTCCAAAGGTTGGACACGGCGCAGACGATCCTTGGAAGAGCCCAGAGTCAAGGTAGAGACCGTACGACGTTGACCTGGACGATGATTAGATGTGTCCAAATGGAAAAGGAGACGCGTACCCTCCGCCGAATGCCATGTATTCCTTGTTGCATATGGCAAAATAGGTGTTCTTTCCCGTGGCCTTGAAGACCTTCAACTGGCCATCGGCGTACTTCCAAAGGAATCTGATGAACTTCTGTTAGATGCGTAACCTGGTTCTATTCCTTGTGAATACTCACGAATCTCCGCCACCGAAGAAACCCTTGCTCTTCTTGCCCAAACCCTCTGCGACGAATGCTCCGAAGAGGTCCCCATCTTGATTCTCCGAGGCCAAACTATCCTTGACCACTAGCACTGCGCCTCCCATCCCGATGTAACCCTCCCCTCTCTTCCTGTTCCGTTCGGGAGTCTCGCAGTTGTTGTAGAGGGTGTTAAGAGAGATTCCGTGTTGGTCGAGGGAATAGAGTAGAGTCCAAGTCTTGGGAAGACGAGATAACGGAGGGAGATGTGGCCGAATCTGAGCAAAAATTAGCGACTTCTCGCGATTCAACAGGAAAAGAAGACTCACCAACTCGGCCAGTTTCTCCTTCAGCACCACATCCGTTCCCTCGTTCCTGCCCTTCAACGTGACTGATGCAAACTTCCTTTCGATCAAGTCCGGTACTCTGCGTGAAGGGGATGGATTTCCTCCTCGAACCGTCGCGTAAGAAGGAACTTCGAGTTTCGACGAAGGAGGCTCCGTGTGCGTTCGACCCCTCCCAACCGTATTGGAGGGCACCCTATCTGCACTCGTCTTCCGCCTGAATGGACCAAACGAGAACCTCGAACCGAATCCACCGCCCTCCTTCTCCTGCGTCCTACCCCGGCTAACCTCCCCGCCCTTCGATGGAGCCCCGTCCAATTCTTTCTCCAGCTCCTCGTAGTGACCCTTATCCCAGTCATATTCGTCAGGTTTGAACCCAGGTGCACCCTCCACGGGAACAAAGGAGTGACTTGCGAACGGGTTAGTCTTGTTGCCATCGCCCTTCCCTACAGTCGATGACCCCACGAACGAGCTCCCCCCAAATGGACCGCCTCCACTGAAACCGGTGTTGAGAGAACTAGGAGCTCCAGCGGCCAAAAAGGCTGACGAGGTGGGTGGTGGGGGAGCGAACGGCGTCGAGTGCGTTATGGTAACTTCTTGTGGAGTCGGTTTGTCTTCCAAATGCGGGTCCAAGTGACCTTGATGGCCATGCGAAGGATGATGAGTGTATAACTGTTGGATACTCTCCAACGAAGGTCGAGCTCGTGGAAGCGGCCGCCCCATGCGTCCTTGCCCCTGAACCGGGCCAGATTGAGGCGGTTCTGGTGACGAGATGGGGGACGGGGACGAGACGACCGGAGGAGGGCCAAGGTGATGTCCGTGGCCCGTTCTGCGATCCTCAGGCGAGTAAGAACGGGAATGCGACCGCGGCCGTGATCTCGACCTTGGTCTCGAGGCTACAGGTTGGTTTTGTTGGCTTGGATCTTGATTTTCCGACCAGAGGAAGGACCCCACCCAACTACCCAGAGTGTTGAAGCTCGACGCCCGTCGTGGATGCATCATTTCACCATGCTCATCACCGTCCCCGTCTTCGTCTCGCCAATGGGTTGCATCTCCTTCGGCACGAGGTATGTTCACAGGGGTAGGAAGATCGAGTGGATGGGGCGTAGGTAAAGACTGGGCGATTCTTGGTTGATCGTAACCCCCGAATGAGATCCCTTGTAAGGATGGCGCTCGAGTATGGGCTCTGGATGATGTAGGTGAGGAGAAGCCGGAGCTGAGGAGGGAGCGGAACGACCAGGTCGGCGAGTGGGACGGGTTTGGAGTTCCAGAGGCCGCGGTGGTCGCATCTTGAGCTGTCGTGGAAGTTTGAGGCAGGGGAACCGAAGGTCCCGATGTTGTAGAAAGGCCCTTTTTAGCTTCAGAGACGACAGCAGCTGGGGTGGTAACTATCGGTATTGCCTCGGCAGGCTCTCGACCTGAGAAATAGTCTTCGTCGATGAGATCTAGGTTCTTCTGTATCGCCGCCGGCTTACCCGATAGCGTCGGGGGTGCGGGTTTCTTCGATGCACTGGAAGAGGATGGGAGTGCGACGGTCATAGGTTGAACTGGGGGAGGTTGAGATTGTGGATTGGATGAGCTTGCGTTTGACAGTGGGTCGAACGAGTCGAGCGTTGGGGCGGCTGAGGTATGAGATGGGAGGGGGTCTTGCATTTGTGTGCCGATTGTTGCAGAGGTCGATGGAGCAGAGGTCGTGAGGCTCGTTCGGGTCGTAGGGGTCGTTACATCAAGGTCTTCTTGTTCTTCTGCTGGCTTCGTTGATTGGCTGAACAGAGAAAGAGGGTTCTTCTCGTATTTCATGATCTCATCAACGAGGTTGCTGTTCATCTGGGCTGGGCGCACTCCCGAACGTGGCTGGGGAACGAGGGGGGATGCGAGCGGTGAAAGCAGCGGGTTGGTTGAAGTGGGTTTTGTCGGCGTCTGCGGAGGTTTCGGGAACGCGGTAAATGTAGAAGAGGTAAGCGGGTCAGCAAAAGACGGTTTAGAGGATGACTGAGCAACCGCAGCTGGGCCTGTTTCCGCCGCTGGAGGACCTGGTGGATTCTCGACGTCTTCATTTGCAACGACTGGCGAAGGGGCCAGAATCAGCGGGGTTGGCGATTGAGATGGCGGGCTTGGAGGCAAGGCCGCATTTCCGTCTACGAATGAGCCAAATTCGGAGTCGCTGTGTGCTTCTGTAGGGTCGGAGGTTGGTACAGAAGTGAATTCCGAGCTGTCACAGGTATCTGCGGGCAGATCGACAGGCTTGAGGATAGGGGAAGCAGGTGGTGTGGATGGGTTGAAGAGGGGCGCGTATGTAGATTCATGGTCGAGTTGGGTTGTACCTGGAGTGCGATCGGTGGATTCAGAGGTTTGACTGGACATTTCGAGCGGTTAGATCCGGTGTTTATACGACTGTATTCTGGCGTTGAAGGCCCCAATGAATCGACACTAATGATCTGTAATGGCCCGAACGTACCAAGAGTAAGGCGGACCAGAGGCCATTCAACGAGGGCAGACTAGTTTATAGCACTCTATCCTGCGCTACATCATGGTGGAATAGTATATGTTCAGTTAGATTCGCACAAGAGCACAAAACGGCTAGCGCGCACCAATGAATGTCGAGTTCCACGCGTCGGCTGACATACACCGGGTTCTTTGAGAATTCGTGAAATACAGTGGTGACGCCTGATCGAAGGGAAGGTTGAAGGGTGGTTGCCGTTCCCAGCTGCCTGCGGGGGGCTGAGCTGAGATTGAGCTGGAATGTTCAGGGATACGTAGAAGAGACTCATAATGGTCGTCACTGGAATTGGAATCCGACATATCTGCTTAGTCATCTTGCCTTTTTAGAAAGACTGATGTCGAACCCCGACTTGAGTTCCCTGCGACACAGGCCCACCTGCTATACAAGAGGTTCCCACCCAGCTAAATCCACTTTCCGGAGAGGGGATGCCTAGTGAATGCTAGCCCGTGCGAGGCCCATCCCTCCGTCCGTGGTTTGGGCGCTTAATTGGGTATTGCCTCGGTTGCTTTAGTCCTTTTCTCCCAAAAAATGCCGCCGAGAATAGAGAGGCACCGGCCATTGGCAGCTGGCTTTGAAGAACCTTTCTGTCGTATAGCAAAATGATTCAACTGTCTATGGTCTAAGGGTAATGACAAATTCAAGAGTAGCTGTCGTAATTGCGTAGTAGTGTCCGTGTCCATGGGCGTAAAGTTCCGTTTCATGAATAAGCTAAGGGTTCAAGTGGGTTCAAGTGTCCATGTCATGTCATGTCCAATAGCAATAAAAGAAGAGGGCGTCCAGGTCGACATCGACTGTAGAAGAAGAAATGATTTTGAGAAGTTGGAACTCGCGAATTTCACAACGTTCGCTTAATTGGAGTCAACCAACTCCAGCCACTGGGTGATTCAGAATGTAATCAGTCGATGACACGATGCCATGGAGGAGGGAATTCAAGCCACTCACCACTTCGTACTCATCGCGCTGTGACTTGGTAAACTCGTCTACTTTATGAACGAAGTAGATGAAATCATCGTTACTCGATTTGATGAAGGTTCGAATTTCAGCGACTTGTCCATTGTGGCGTTTCCAGACGGCTAGAAGATACAAGAATGGTTAGCATGAGGTAAAGGGGTCCACGATGAAAGAACGTACACTTGAGCTTGTTTCCAGTAGTGGACCATACAGCTGATTCGGAGAAACGGAGTTGGCTGTCGTTGGCAGAGTTGCCGACCTTCTTGGGAGTGGAACCGGCGGGAGTCTGGGCAGTCTTGACGAGGTAGGAGGCCTGGAGGCTATCGCTATTGGTACATGAGTCTCTGTTTAAACTTTAGTCCAAGGCAAGAGGGAAACGCACTTGCTGCCACCAGCGAGACCGAGGTACTTCATATGACCGTTCGCACCCTCGATGCTGATATCGAACGGGCCATCGGTATTCGGAACGCGCACTGCGAGACAGTCTCGCTTCTTGTTCTTAATCTGATAGCTGCGCAAGTGGGGAAGGCATTAGGACACTGAGGGTGAAGGAAGAAAGAGAAGCAGAGGGACATGCGTAGAAATAAACGTACATCCCGGCCTCCATTGAATGAGAAATATATCCGATGACTTCGAAGCCATTCCTCTTGCCTTTCTTGATGACCTTGATACATCTCTTTTCATTCCGCGGCGGTTGCCCAGAGGGTTTTGCCCCTCGAGCAACTGGTCCATTTGTTAGAAGTGCTGGCGCGGGACAGAAGATTATGCTGGCACTTACCCAGTGTGTTCGAAGGATGGAACAGTCTCTTCGGCTTCTCTGGAGGGTATCCTCGAGCGAGTCGTTCAGCGTTGGTGAGACCTTGGAGATCAGCAGCGCCCCCTTCGGCGCGTCGGTGAAAACGGGCATCGACAACGCCCAAGAGAAACGCCAACAAAGCGGCGACCAGAAGCCGTGACACAAAGGCTGTCCTAAAGCTGACCATGTTTTCAAGCTGTCGGATGAAAGAATAGCGAGGATAAAGACAGAAAATGAAGGGGAAAGATAGGAAATTTGGGGCGTTAACAGTTGAATCGTGAATTGGGGTGTGTCCAGCAGACAACGACGGAGGGTGGGCCTGGATTATAAGGGTCATCACCACTTCGGATAACAAAAAGATGGAGTGTAACAAGAAAATAACAGCTTTAATAACACAACATCGAGGACAAGCGAAGTCCCTTGATTTATCAGTTAATAAAACCGGATGATCGCCCGTAGATGGAAAGTCGACGGCGGCGGCGGAATAGGCACCCGCCTAACCTTTTCCCTGGAAAACGCCACTGGTGGGCTCGAGATCAACAAATGCTCTGCTTCGCGACGCGATGGCAGGCAGCATGCAAACCATACAATAAGAGAAGGTGCAGGTCTTAAATCATGACTTTCGAATGACAATACATAGGCTGGACTTGACGACCTAGTCGACGTCCCACTCCGATTCTCAAGAGTTAAGTCAGATGGCAGTGATTATGCGTCGCGAAATATAACTTGAACTGTGCTCGTATCGCTGCTTTCAGTCGTCTTTCGCGCCTTCTTCAGTAAACAAGTGACACGCCGCGACGGGCCGGCGCCTATCATGAAAAGCGCCCATTTAAGAAGGGTTCCAAATCGGGACACGCCCCCAAGTACAAAGCAACCGATGGATCATGGTATTGGGGTCTGGAGAACATCATTACAAGCACAACAACAGATTTACAACTTGGATAGGTTCTCCTCTTTGAGGAACTCCTCAGAGAAAGGATAATCGATGTATCCTTTCTCAGAACCAGGGACATAGTACGTGCTTCGATCGACGGGGTTCAAAGCCAAGTTCTTCTCGAGTCGGTAAGGGAGATCAGGCTACAGTGAAGGTCATTTAGTTTCCCTATCATGCCTGAAGATCAGTAGAAACTCACGTTGGCAATGAAGTCAGCTCCGAAAGCGATGAGGTCACCCTTCTTCTCCGCAACGTCAATCGCGGCCTCCCGGGTATAACCACCGCAGCTGATGAATGGACGGGGTGCCCAGGCTTCCCTCAAGGGATCGTTCGACTCGGATTCCGAAGGTGGGGTGCCGTTGGCGGCTGCTTCGGTGAGATGGATGTACGCCAAGTTAGGATGCGATTTGGCGAGTTCCGTGACGAAGTGAACGAATTGAGGCATGGGGTCCTTCATTCGCATATCTGGTTCGGGGACTTTAGTCAATGGAAAGAAAAAAACATATAAGGGCCGAGTTACCTTGGTACGTGCTCCACGGACTCAGACGAATGCTTGTCCTTTCTGCGCCAACCTGCTTGGCCACTGCATCGACGACCTCCAAGCCAAACTTCGACCTAGCCTCGATGCTTCCTCCGTACTCATCGGTGCGCTTGTTGCTGACGTCTTGGAGGAATTGGTCGACGAGGTATCCGTTGGCGCCATGAATCTCCACTCCGTCGAAACCGGCATCGGCGACAGCGCGCTTTGCAGCGTTCCCAAACAGACCAACATACTTCTGAATCTCTTGAATAGATAGCTCCCGGGGACGTGGGGCTTCTGGTGGATTGGTGGAAAGAGGGATGGGGGAGGCGGAGACGTAGGGGAAACCTTTCCCTTGGATATCAGCGGGGACGGCCGCTCGTCCCAACGCCCATAGTTGGAGGAAGATAAACGATTGATTGGCGTGGACTGCATCAGTGATCTATTATAAATAGATTAGACTACCTTGGAAGCTATTCAAATAACATTGACAACGTACCTGTTTCCATGCCTCGACCTGTTCGTCGTTCCAAATGCCTGGAACGTGTGGTAACCCGCCAGCCTCATCCGCGATAAGAGTAGCCTCTGTGATCAGCAAGGTCCCTGGCACCCTGGATCGCTGCTCGTAGTACGTTTTCATCAACGGGATGACAGGGACATGAGCTTTGTTATTTCTGACTCGAGTGCAAGGGGCTTGAACGACGCGATGTTTGAGTTGGACGGCGCCAACGGTCTTGGGTTGGAAGAGGACAGGCTTCGGAGAGAGGGCTGAGGCCATTGTCGAGGCAAAGCGGCCTCCCACTACTTTGGAGTTCCTGGATATACCCCATGAGCTGTGAGAGGAGAAAGAAGCATATATTCTGACATACATTTGTTACGTCGGAGGAGGAAGACTGGTCCAGGAGAGGGGGATGGGGAAACTTGCGTGCTTTTCTGCGTGGACGGGCAGAGGATAATCTTCCATGGTGGGCGTTGTGGGCAAGCTTTTCTATCGGATTGTACGATTGACAAGCATTCCCAAACAACACCCCACGCATCCCTCGCTGTCAGTGTCACAACTCTGAACCAAAGTCTTGGTCGGCCCGATCGACGACGACACAACGGTTGATGCCACCGCCTCCTGCACATCAAAATCCCCGCATCCGCGATCCAACCCAAAGCTTCATGTCCCACACACTGCGTAGCACAGTCTATAAAGTAACTTTAGTTTTTCATACAATAATGATACTAGAGAAAATGAACTTGAGTGCTTGTCGGTGTTGAATGGGTCGCTTTCGATAATAATGGTTGCTGAGCTCATTCATGACAAATCGGAGCTTCGCGATGGTTTTGCTTACGGAGGATCGAGGAACGGGGAGGAAGGCGGCCTGGCTGAAAGAAAAGCCCATTGATCCGGACTCTTGGCAGTTACTTGGCACAGCCTCACCTGGAATTGCGAAGTTGAGCCAGCCTGAGTGCCACTGTAAACCACCTAACGGTCGAGTAGCACTAACACCGCGTACTGGAGAGGTGGCCTAATGTGACCCCAAGAACTCGTGAAGCCACAGTCCTTTTGTTATCTACAGTTGATCTAGAGCCCTGTGGGTCCAACGTAGAGAGTCTGTGTGTGCAGGGCCCCCACAACTTGAATGCGATGTTCGGGTTCACACCACTGACAGTGGAGCGCAAACGTGAAGCTACGTGAAGAAGCCCATATGTTCATACCTACCACGAAAGGAAAATTCCTCTCGTCGACCAGAGTGGCGCTATCGGGTTGAGTAGCTTGGGATGGCCAAATGGCTATAGAAAACATAATAATGTACAGGAATATTGGACATCCGGGAGGACTTCGACATATATGGTTGGGCGTGTGTCATCGTAAATGCTTCTTCATGTTAGTCTCATGCAGTAATCAGGGTTGCCTTCAGGATTCTGTGAAACCTGCGGTCAGTACGACGGGGTTTCCAGACAGTACATAGTAGATCGATCACTGACCAGAGCCCAGCGTGGCATGTCAACAACCCGGCCACTCCCACCGCCAACGGCGAAGGTATAAACGAAGACCATGACCTATCGTTATCATAAGTTGAAATAATCCATGCCATCGATCCGAACATGAATAAGTACCTGTGTGCCGCCATCCAACGCCGCGGAGAGAAGGAAGTTATACTTGCGGAACCATCTCGGTCGGTACCGTCTCAGGTAGTACTGAGAGAAGATGGCTAAGCAGAACGTGGTGAAGACGGAACTGTTGATCCCAACGCTGAGATATCCGAGAGTCCCTACAGCGAACCTAAGGCTCCTTTATGGTCACACTTCGGGATAGTACTCACAGCAAAGGATCGGAGTGACAACTTTGTCAGCTTTAACGTTCGGCCAGTAGCGATGGACTACCCAGAACGGAATGGGCACTGCGAGTCCAATGAGGATCGCAAATGGAACGATCTAACAAACGTCGAATGACCCCGTGCGCTGGTGTGGGTGGAGAGGCACGTACCCAGTAGCGACCGCTAGGAGCATACAGGATGTTGCCGAGCGCACCCCAGGTTATCGCGTTACTATTGAAAGTCTGGTTGACTGCTTAAGCGTCGTCGCTAGAGCTTATCGATTCTGAAGTCGTACCTGAACCTGCTGACCGGACCATACGTTGGTGCCTTGAACCTGAAGCAAGATTTCACGGTGGCTCTTGATGATGACCTTCATGATGATATAGTTCAAGAGTCCACCCTGGAAAGGACGCGTGTAAGCAGTCGATTTCGTGGTTTTCTCGTTGGACCTACGATAATCGAGCCTAGAGATTGGACGGTAAACGTAACCCTAGGTGGAAGTTTCGTGTATTGTCCCTAGTTTGATCGGTAAGTTGAATGTATAGCGAAGACGAACGGGGCGTGTCCTACCATTTTCAAATCTCGAATGAGTCCTCGAGCTTGATCAAGTGTGTTGTAGCCGTACAGGGTGAAGTACATATTGGCTTGAGGATTTCCCGGAATCATACATGCCCCAAGCATCTGCATGATTTCGAAATGACTCAGTGAATCCTACCTCGTAGAGGGAGAGGGTGACAGCGCGCACCTGTACGAGAGCTGTGACATTGGGAGAGAAACCAGTGATCGCGTAGACTGTGATCACAAAAGGAAGGAAGATAGTCGACAAGCAGAGGGCGACAATCAAGCCCCACCTTGAAACCAGTGAGAATCACAGAAAATAGACCATCAGAGCGCCCTTACCACGGGAGACCAGATTTCGCTGCATAGATCGTTGACATGGCCATGGCAAAGCTAGCAACGAACATGGCGATATACCACCAAACGGGTACCTCGCGGTACGCTTTCATCTTGGCAAGATGGGGATCGTAAATTTCACCTGCCTAGGAAAGGTCAGACAGCTTCAGAGCAGTGGAGGTGGTGCGAGATATTTACCCGATACTTGCGGATCACCTGTATGATATCCTTCCCGTACCAAATCAGAACATGAGTGATCGTCGAACCAATAGCGAGGTTGTGAGCAATTTTGGCGATGACTTGGGAACTGGCAAACCAAGGGAGACCTTCGGCTTCAAGTTTGACAGGGTCCAGCCTAAAGTTCTCGTCGAGGATACGAAGCTGTTGGAACCTTGTTCCATTCTCGTAGAACAGTGCTTGCGACAAGAACGGGAAGTTCTGTCCGTTCCATACATTCATGGCGAAGCACGCGCAGAAGGCGATCCTGATAGCAAATCAGTTAAGATCAGACCCATATGAAAATAGAAACGGCTTACATGCAAATCGCCGTGCCACAGTACAGAGAAAGTTGGGTCGACAAGGGCGTAAAGAGAGCACCGATGGCACCACCACCGGATCCGACGTAGTTCCAGTCCAGACATAGGGCAAAGGCGCCCAGTCCTTCATTACCAGCCGCGCCACCTATGTTAAGCAGTTTAGATGCGACGAAGGCGAAAAATAATGATTTAAACTGACCGAAGATGCGCGTAAACCAAGGGCTATCACGATTCGCCAAGCAGAAGATGCTTATACCGGTCAACGTCCTACGAAGGAGATTGATCAGGCAATAAAAATAAAGCAACATCGAACATACGGCGCGATGTACTCCGGGAACCATTCCCAAACGAATATCCCTGCAAACACGGACCAGAAGAACTTGACTCGTTTCTTCTGCAAGAATATCTTCTTCCCCCGATGAAGGGCGTCGAAAAGTTGGACAGTTGGGAGTAAGTTAGGGAACACAATGTAGGTGGGATAGACCAAAAAGGACCGCATGAGACCTTCGACATGTTAGCGTAACCCGAAGTAAGTCGCTATCGCACGGATTTAGAGAACTCGTACCTCCAATGCCGTAGCCCATCAGCTGTGACCCTAAAGCGATGTGAGATGGGATCGTTTAGGAAATATTTTGGGAGCGTACCGATGAGGGTGAATATTCCTACCACGACGCTAGGCTGATATGGGTAAGAGCGGATAGAACTTCGAGTGAGGTCATGAGGATCTTACCTGGATGTTGTAATAGAGATCATCTGCAGCAAAGATACTGATAGCAAGGGCAGAATCTGCCGCGGTCGATGCAAAGATAGTAATAGCGACGTGTTCCTTGATATCTGGAAGAACCGCATGGGTGATATGAAGACATGCAGGTTAAAAGATAAACGTACTGAAAGGTCCAGGATTGAGGAATCGCCAAAACCAGTTATCCGGCATCTTCAGGTTCTCGTGCTCGTTGCCCGGACCAGGAACAATCTCCTCCAGAACTCTTCCGAGGATGTAGGCAATGATCTGGATGAACAGCTGACTGACGAACACCGTCTGCGGTCGGAAGTACTGAGAACCACGTTAGCTCAGACATGCCCGTGTCCTAGCGTGCGCTAATTCGCACTTACGAAAATCTGCCCGAGGACTGCGCCGAAGCACGATAGGCCGATACCCAGGAACCACATTCGGAAAGTAAAGGCTGGGAGGGTTGGATCATCTTCCAGTGAAATGAGACGTGTCGCGACGTCGAGATCGGTTTCTGAGCTTGCATTAGCAATGCGGTCAAGGGTCAGACAAGGAATCTACTAAGGGCTGCATACCGATAGGCCGTTCACGACCAGTCTCGTCGAGGTCGATTTGTCGAACATCCTCGTAAACATCGCCTTGATACGATTCTGCAGTCTCTACACCGTCGATCGACTTTTTCTCGTCGAACTTTTCATCGCTGGATGACGCCTTTCTATGCTCAAGGATGCCTCCCTTGTCGGCAGTGCTCGCCATGCTGACGCTGACCTAGAGGGATGATCAGAATGGGTAGGGCCAAGCAAAGAAGTACCAACTTACTTTAACACCAGCGAAGTGGTTATGAGTAGATGATGGGCTCCGAGCGAAGGACGTTCGAAGGTCGGCCACATGCTCAAACTTCCATTTCTAACCCGCGATAAGAAGAACCGTCTGAGCCACGAGTAGAATGGGATACCAGATGTCACCGAGTGGACATTGACCGGTTTTTTCAAGGTTTGAGCCTCAAGTCCATGCGAAGCCGCAGCAATTTGGCACGCCGACATTGTGGTTGTGTGTACAGTGGTGCAAGTTAAAAATAGAAACACCACTGGCGAACAAAGTCGTACACCCACGACCATCACCGAGCCCCTCGCCAGTTTTGACTCGCTGGTATTTTGGTCTTGTCTCCCACAAGAAGGGGAGGGTCAGAAGTGTCAAGCTGGAAGTATTGCGGAACACGGATTCTCAGAAGCTGCCAAGCGAGAGGACCGTTCGCGAAAGCGGGAAGGGTACCCACCAAGTTCCAGTGATTGGGGGAACAGAGTATAGCAGGGAAGCGAGGTCGTGGCCCAGGGAGTCCAAGGAAGGAAAAAGTGTACACGCGGAAGTTCCACTATACTCCCCCAGTGACCACCGAGATAAGGCAAATGAATAGTGCAAAAGGAAAGATTGTCGTGAGGGGAAGAAACGCGGAAGAACCGCGATAGCTATCCGCGTGCTCGAGGTTCCAGATATCAAGACAAATTCCCAGACGGTGACCGTAGCTTGATTTTCTGGTGCTAGCATGTCGTTCAATCGTCAGAGCGAAACGAGATGCCATCGTGTCCGCTCCAGTAAAGCGTGAATGGATTTTCAGTTGAGATCGCTTGACTGAAGGCATTGGATACCAGATATTTTTCGCGGATCGAGGGCTAGAAGTATAGACGAGCCAGGTGGTTCAGAATTGAGAATCCAGGACGAGCGCAAGTCTCAAGACGAGGGTCTAAAATCTGGCTGAGAGCATACCGCGGGTTCTTGTTTGTCCTTGTATGTTTTGATTTCGTGATGCGTGGGTGGCGGATTGGGAAGTGGGAAGGCGCCCGATGGTGGAGAACGATTTCTTCTCCAAAAAGTCGAGTCTGGTTCACGAGACTAGAAGGCGCCGTGGAGTGGTGCGGTGTGGTATGAAGATTCGTGAGGTCAGCCAGTGGTTATTGAATCGTTCGTGTTTTTGACTAGATCATTTAGGTTTTCCGTAAAGGGCTAGGTCACCGGTGGAACGACACGAGACGCCTCTGTCGATACTATGAGCACAAGAAAACGAGTTTGAGGCGCAGTCTCCTGATAGGATGTTCCAGAGCTTGGTGCCCCTCTATCATTTGCTTGAGATGCAAATACTGAGATACGAGCGCTTGGATCTTACCCTCCAAGTCTGACATTCGTTCGATGGGCTCTCGAAGGAACGACTCCATCTGACGGCACTCTCTGTGGGCGTACACACATTCCATCAGTCGGCAATCTCGGCGTTCCAAAACGTTTAACTAAAGGAAGGAGCCCATGATCTATGTATGTGTAGGCGCAACCAGTTATGACTTCCACCACCATAGGGAAGGCGGAGATCGACAGACTCGCCCGCCTATTCACGACAGCCCTCTTCGATCTCCATGAAGAAGAGACCGCACCAACCACTCAGGCTCGTCTCGCATCTCTCATTCTCGAGGAGACATCCTCTCGAGCTCTACCCCTGGCACTCGCAAAAGCTTCCCTGGGCTTCTCCATCTTCGATGACCTCCTCCAACTCCTCATTCAAACTCTTAAATCAACACTCGAGAACGAGCGCATCAAGCATCTCCAAGTCGTGTGCGGAGAACAAGGCCCGCAGAGCTTCACCGCCCAGGTCCAAGGGGCTTTCGAGGAGGAATTGAAGGACCAGTTCCGCTCTGGTTCCACCACCTTCCCTCTGAGGGATGGAGACGGGTCATTGAATACGTTTAACCCGTGTCTCAACGCTGCGTTCTTCTCTGCCGTCGCGTTGAAGTTGGGGCTCACCTCAATCGGAAAATACCATGTTACCGTTGCCCTTGAGGCTCTTGGACTTACGGAGAACAAGGCCGCGGAGGACAGAGGTGGTCAGCGTGCTGAGGCGTACGCAATTGCTACGCTCATCATGTTCTCTGTTGGTGGCGTGGAGAAGTACGCCAGAATCCTTGCGGAGGCCGGCGTCGAATATGAGGAGGTCCCGAAGCGCCTCAGGGGCTTGAAGAATAGAGGTGTCCTGACTCGGGACAAGGAGCTTGCTCTTCTCGAGGTACGCATTCGTATGTTCATATCCTAAGAGCAACTTCATTTACGCCCATGTCTCCACAGACAGTAGCCGAGGATTTCGATCGCAATGCCTCCTCAGCGAGATCGGACGCGTATGTACGAGGACTCCTATTTTCAAATGGAAAAGTAGTATGAAGGGGTCGATAGACTGGCTATAACAGGCAGTATCTGTCCTCAGAAGTGTTTGTACCTCGCACAACGCAGAAGTTAACGGCTGTGTGATTATGTCATGTGAGCTGACCCACGTGAGCGAGGCGTGATGTAGACGCGCCAACGCGTCTCAATGATGGGATACTTAGTTAAGGGCAGCGGAACCTCAGGCTTGTCCAGGGGAATACATTAGAGACTCGTTGGCTAATACGCATAGGTAAAGCAGGATGGAGATGTCGTCGAGTCCATAACCTCCCCAACAGTGATGTTAGGACCTAAGGCGGGGAAATCCATCGCGAAGTCGAGAGTAATTTCATCCCGACCCCCTGGCGTCGTCGGTCCCGAGATCTCGTAGAGACGCGTCGCGGGATCGGCATTCTGCCATTTCCACCAGACTCGGTCAAGATTGGCATGATGTAAATAAAAAAGCGGATCTAACCACGCGTTGAACGAATTGAACAGGGCACAGAGAAAAATCAGACTTACCAGCACCGGCAGAGTAGATGTTGAGCATCTCACCGCCGACGATTCCGTGGCCTGCGCCGTGAGGGCCGTTGATCAGAAGCATAAATCTGTCAAAGGTTGTGGAGTTGTTGATGATTCGGTTGATGTTGGTGGAGACAACCGCCCTACGCCAGCTTTCGTCGATTCCACGAACGATACAGGGGGTAGTAATGAGCTTTCCGGGGCCACGGTGAACTAAGGCATCTTTGAATGGCCCATCACGGATACAGCCTCTGTAGATTCCGATATTGGTGAACAATTCGCCCTTGGGGTCAGGGGGAAGCTGGTAGGTTCCTGGAACACCATCCCCGCCAAAGCCGGCAACGGGGTCGAAAATCGGGGAGTCCTTGAGGCTGTACCATTGCAAGGGATTAGACAGCAATTGGAGGCATCATAGGGATACACTGACGGAAGGCTACTATCCGCGTCTCGAGACCAGTCCCAGAAACTAGAAATAGGTTGAGTCGGAACTCCATGCAGGAAGGAAGCGAAAGACTTACGCATAAGGTCCTTTGTATCCACACTCATCGCGGAGTGCATGGAAGTAAAGGGTTCCCAGGTGACGATGCCAGGGTAGGAAATGACCCTGGTGGGGAAGCTTCATTTCCATGTATTTGGAGCGAAATTGACTATACTTACAACCGGGTGAACCCTCTCTGTGAGTAAGATATGGGTCGCCTGAAACTCTTCAAATCGCGACGTAACTGCTTCGCGATCCTCTCTTGGCGGGATCGTCATCAAGCACTTTACTGAGCGAATATAGTCCGCTTTTTCATCAGTAGTAAGGTCTCTCCTAGGTGCATGTTAGCCAGGAGCACGTATCGACGGTGATGATACAACACGCACCATTCCTTGAAGATGTCGATCTTGGAGCAAGTGGCACGGGCTACAGGGACCTTGACGGGACCAGCTGTGACACTGGCAGTAGCGACCAGGTACACCAAGGTCAGCGAAGTGAAGGCACCTGCGAAAGAGAACATGGTGAGAGTTCTGACATTACCTACCCGTCATATGAGTGGTCCTCTTATACCTTTACCGCGGAAAGTCAACGATAGGATGTACTTCTGAAATGTTATTCACCCTTCGTAGATGTAGAAGATATCATACTGGATGAATTGCTGGCTGCATTGGGTCGGATACGAAGACTCTGTTAGGAAGTTGAGCCAAGGACAGGCTTTATTTCGAATCTTGCCAAGTAGGCTTCTGAGTTATTCCTGTTCGAAGAAGTGGGCGCAGCGATACCGACCTTGTTCCTACTCCCCACATTTAACCGCAAGGAAGTACTGACACCCTTCCGGCCGCGACGCAAATGGATGCGCTGGGGCTCCAATTGCTTACCAGAGGTGCTGGCTCCGCGACTCGTGCGTTAAAATCGACGAGGATGGCATTTGGGAAAATGTACTGACCTTCATCTTTGCGCCAGCTTTATCCGAAGTCGCAACATTCCTACTTCTCGCTCGGTTATTCATTTGGATAATTCGAGTTAGGCGTTACTACAGACGATCCTTGTGAATTCTGACTGCAGGTCCAATGAAAGCGAGGGGTTCAAACTAAAGAGCCAATCGCAATAAGAACATACCATACGGAAGCGTCACGAATAGAAAACGACGATACTGGGTATTCAAATTAAGCGCCCATAACACTCCTCGCACATCCCCCACCGAGCCCTTCCCCACCTCACCAAGAAGTTTCGAGATGACGAAAGTGCTACAAAGATTCTCCCTCCCCATTGGACGGTCCAGGATCTTCGGGTATTCAGGCTTCTTGCAACTTTATTTCGAGTCCGCATTTATCCGACAGCGTTCTCGAATCTGATTCTGCTGACCTCGAGGGGTAGAACAGGCAGATGGAAGAGACGTGAGGTCGTGGTATTATTCGTTCGGTTACAACTTTTGCCAGAAATTAATATATGTACAAAAGAAAACTAGACAGTACAGATCGATGACTAGAGTACGGGCGTTGATGTACAGTCCGGGTAAGAGCAGGGAAAATGAATGTAGGCGAATGTTGATGGCGATTGAAGAGAGATTGTCCAAGATTCTATCATAACTAAATGCGACGTCCAAAATAAGCGTCCAGGTGAGTAGGGAGTGGAGTGGTCATGAGACATGGGGCATATATGCATAAGGCGTAATATCGTAGAGGTCCGTCATAGCTCCCATCAATCGAGGGGTTTTGAGCCTACTCTACTCAGCGGCTCCAGGCCCAAGGATAAACGGGTTGGGCCAAATTTCGATGGTGGAACGATTGGTCGTACTGCGGATACTGATGAGGAAGGTAATTTGAGGTGTGTATGTCGTGCGCCTGGGCGAATACAGGAGGGTGCTCGCTCGTCATGCCCATGGCGGCTTCCTCGTATAACCATCGGAAGTCGTCGTTCCTTCGATAGCAGACCTCGTACTCGAGGGGGAACTGGTCCCAGTGCTCAGTTGGCTTGGGCTCGCTCGTCGACGAAGTCTGCGCGGACAGCTCGATTGGCGACAGTGGTGACGCTGGAGGATTGCTCGTCGAGCATTGCTGATAGGGGTAATAGCCTGCCGGAGGCGCTTCAAGTTGGTATTGTTCTTGAGAAGCAGAAGAAAGGGCGACGCATTCCTCTTCCACCTCACGATTGACGAAGCTCTTGCCTCGTCCGCGTGCGACAGGGTGCTGGCGGCTCTTGATGTCTCGCATCGTAGAACACGGGAGAGGAGCGAAATGAGCGTCGACGGGTCGTGAGGTTGGAAGTTGAACGGCCTGAGTATTAACTTGGACCAGCCAAGGGAGTCGTGAGGAGCGTAGAGTATACAGATCAGCCAGTCGCGAACATTGAGTATAAGAGTGCCAAAGGTTGTGGGCGCCGGCCTCGCGGTCAGTTAGTCCAGAAGAATAAACATGCAAAGCGTCAAGTGTGGTCGGTTACAGTAACCAACGGGCATAGAAACCGTTTTATTCTTTCGTTGAAGGGTTAGGCGGGTGGTGACAGCTTTGTTTTGAAAGACAATAAACGCCAGTTTCGGGACTGAGAAGGGGACCCACAAGTTGTTGTCTGGGTGAAAAGACAAGAAGCAATGGACGCGTTGCCGTCATTCCGTCGGATGCCGCTTATATATGGTTCCCACGGCTATGACGGGCGCTAGTTCACGGGGGTTCTTTTAGACGGAGAACAGGGCACATATGCATTGGGAAGTATATCACACAGACACTGACGTATTTATCAAGAAAAAGTAACAAAAACAGAAGCCAAAGGTCGACCCAATCAACCTCTTCGATTTCGCCCGTTTGGACCCCGAGCGACGGAAGGGGTGGCCTGGACAGGCTGAGCAGGATTCGAGGGACTTGGAGGGGCTGCGTCCAAAACGTTAGATATCAACGACATCAGACTAATGATCAATCTATCACTCACCGGGTGTATCTCCAGAAGACCTGCGAAGTCCATTGAGATACGCACTCGCAGCCTCAGCCGCGGCGTCCTCAGTTCCAACAAGAGGGCTGGAGCTCCTCGCATCATCCGAAGACCTCAAGATATCCCTGAGCTCATAGAGCATAATTGTTGTAGAATCACCAAGAAGCTTCTTCTCTTCAGGGGTCGGGCGCGTGTCCCGCATCGCAAGTCTAGCGAAGAGTCGGACGGAATAGGCGTGGGTTCTCGCTGCGTCCCGGACCTTGAGGAACAGTTCGACCAAGGGAAGGGTGTCTTCTTTCTCCTTGATTTTGTCGACTGCGAGTTGGACGATGCCGGAGCCTCCCCACCGCCAGGCGAGCTTGAGGATACAGACCCATTTGTCGACGCTCGCCTCGAATACCCCGATGGTGCTATTGATCCAAATTCAGCGCATCGTGGAAAGGAAACCGAGCCATGACTGACGGATTATAAAAGACCCAGAGAAAATTCTCAAAATCTTCGGCCGTTAACCTTTCGGGAATGTACGCGCTGTCTTCTGTGTTCCATCTATTGGTTAGGTTGGCTAGTTGGGCCGGAGTGACATCGGCCGTCCCATCGAAGAAGAATTTTCGGGCGTGGTCCTGAAAGTGATAAAAGTGCACACAAAAAAGTGTAGGTTGAATCTACAGAGGTTAAGGTACGCGTTCAGACTCCAGAATGTGATTCGGTTGAAAAACTTACGAATACGAACAAATCCGCACCGGTCTTGTTGTAGACTGGATGCCGAGAAAGCTGGTTACTCCTCGCAGAGACGGCTGTGGTGGAGTCAGGCATCGCCCGACCTGCCGGTGTGGTTTGGGAGCTCCTGGGCGTGTTTGCCGCCATGGTGCGCAGTACGAGAGATGAAGAGACGAAGAGGGTCGGGAGAGTCAGGTAGAACTATATAGACCCATGCCTCCAAGCGTCCTTCCCGAGGCCGAAGGAGTTGCATATCTCGTGCTGGGAGGAGCGCGCGATCAGTCTGCGAAGTTATTCATTTTTGGGCACACTTTGTACGTCGTGTGTCGAAGCTGTATTTCATCCTCACATGAAATGTAGAGACGTCGGAAAGGACGAGAAAGTGCATACACATTAACAGTAGTCTAATAGCCTGACCCATTGACACGACGAGCGAGAGTAGCGGACCAACTTCCGAAGGGATTATTCCAATGGTCATGATCGTCTACGACTTCAACACCGGCCTTCAATAAGTCCTGACGGTTTACCTCGGCGTACATTTGTCGAGCCGCGCGGTCTAGCACTAGTCTTGAAATGGCTGGCTTTCGCGACGTGATTGTGACAGTGGATGGGCGATGATCATCAGACGAGGTTTGCCAACGACGGGAGAAATACTTGACGACGTGGTTCACCAACGGGCTGCTAGGCGGAGCGTGGTTGAGGTCGGGCAAGTAGTTCTGACCTTGACTGAGAGGCGAGTCCCTCATGAAAATCTCGGAAAGGGTAGCCAAGGGGTTTTCAGCAGGGTCAATGAGGGAGAACGGGTCACCGTTGCGAACAGCGAGACATCGAAGTGAAGGCGACATGGCGATGAGGAAAGCGTCGTCCTCAACTCTTTGATCGGCGTCTTCGAGCGTAAGTGTGTGGACGTTCCGACACGATCTCCGAGCAAAGGCGTAAAGACAGTGCTGTCTCTCGTGCGAGTTGCCCGGAATAGGGGTCTCTGTGTCCTCTAAGCGGAGGAATTTGAGGTTTGGGAATGTAATCTTCCCCAAGGCGTAAATCGATTGCCCTTGAACGATGACCAAACGCTCCACGCTGCGATTCACCCGTATCTCTGGGGGGTGGAAAGGGGTAGTGGCGATCCGGTTACAGGAATCGATGATGACTTCCTGAAGGCAGGGGAGGCTGTTTTCCGAGAAGACTGAAGCAAAAGCCGAGCTCGACGCCTTGCACCGAAACAGGGTGATTGAGACGAGGGAGGGGTGTGTCAAGTTTTGAGCTTGACGAGAGGACATGGTCCAAGCCGTGATGCGAAGACATTCCAATGCAGGGAGGACAGTGGCCATAGAGGTGAGATCGATACGGTCGTCGACGTGGCCGATGCTTGCGGCGAATTCGCGAACCGAGGCCCAAAGGTTTCCACGGCCCATTTGGTGTTCTTGAAGGGCAGCTCCGAGAACCTCGCACGAGACGGTGCCAGGCAGACCGTCCAATTCCAAGCGTTTCCAACGTCGGCTTGCGACAAAGGAAGGGAAACCCACAGGCAACTCGTCCGCAGCTGTGCGAAAGCGGGATCCAGCCGAGATGACCAGCTGGAGAAGTGGCGAGGTTCCGCCCCTATCAAACCACTCGTTCAGAATCTCGACGCTGGGAAATCGCTTTGTATAGTTGAGACAAAGCCCCTGCCAGAGTCGCGGCATGTGAAGCTGGATCACGTCTCGCCATTTCCTGCAGACGAGTTGCAAATCGGCGAGAGCCTTGCAGTCAGACCTCCCCCGAAGCTTCGGATGCCACAGCGTTCCCTCGATGATGCAGGCGAGTACCTCAGTCGGGATTTTCAGAATGGGTGGTGAGGTGGACATGTAGGCGCCGTTCGTAGAAAGTTGGAGCGGTTACGGCAGTTACCAACCTTCAGTGGTGCACGGTATGGGTGAGGGATAACGGTGTTGTTGGTGGAATGGGGTTGACAAGGGATGTTGAGCGCTGGACACTGGGTTTCTACAAAGCGAAGAGGGGGTAAAATTCAGTATCTGCGACGAAGACGAGATTTCTGTCAGTGGCGGATGAAAGGGAAAAGCTGAGGCACGCATTTGGGCGCGACCCGCCTGTTTATGTCTGATGCCGTGTGTTTATCAAGATCGTCCATTTCAAACCGACTCTGGCATAGAATCCGAGTCGATCTTTGAGTTGGCTCATTCACTTTGGTTATCTGATAGTCACGGTTCCATTAATATTTGAGTAAT
Organism: Coprinopsis cinerea okayama7#130; assembly: GCF_000182895.1. NCBI lineage: Eukaryota > Fungi > Basidiomycota > Agaricomycetes > Agaricales > Psathyrellaceae > Coprinopsis > Coprinopsis cinerea. The sequence goes on from NW_003307535.1 coordinate 2,149,992, forward strand.
CTAGTCAAGCCATAAATATAATGTACACTTAGAATTGGTAGTTTAATTTGGTTTTGATTCACCGTCCCCATTTCACCTTTTTGACGTTGTCCAGAACCCCTTCCGAGACTCCGTTGACCATCACAAGCCACTGCTTTCCGTTTACATACGGCGTATAGAAGCGCCCTAGCTCAGGTGCGCGAGGCGCCGAAGGGAAGACAAGGACAGACTCTTCTTCCGCATCGCAGTTTGCCTCGCCCGAGTCCACGGACGAGCCGTAGTCATCATAAGCGCTTACAAACCTCACCAAGCACCGCTTACCAGTGATTTCGGCAATAATTTCTGTGCCTATCTCTGGAGAGAATGAGGCTCTGATAGAGGATGTGTCACTAGGGGCATGATTTTCCTTGTCCGATTCGTCGTCGAACGTAGCGCCATCATCGATGTCCTCCAGAGAAGTCGGCAAGTCACGTTGAAGCGGTGCAGCGTAGAAGCCCCAGGGGAGTCCGCGAGAATAGTAGATTTCTTGACCTTCCCTATCAGCGACAATAGGGAGGAACCGATCGTAATCAGGATCGGGGAAGCCGACCTCGCTTTTCATCGAAACCGAACCAGAGCAGGAATCGGATTCGTCGTCACCCTCATACCCCATGTTGCTGGTTTCATAGTCTCTGTCCCCCGATTCATCGTCTTCCAAATGTAGAGAGTCCGAAGAGGTAAGATCCAGTTCGAAGTGAGTCAAGAGAGGCGATGGAGGAGGGAGAGGACTTTGTGCGCCAGTTCGCGCCCAGGTTGCATCGAGAGGAGTGTCAGAGAATATTTCCCAAGATTCATCGGAGACGTCAGAGACTTTCCCAAAATGAAGCGAAGATCGAACTCGAGCTTTCCAGACAGAAAACAAGTTGGCGAAGAATTGCTTGATACCCATCGTGGAGAGAGTTGGCTTGGATGGGAGTGTACTGTCCCTCGCTGCACCACAGTCTTCTTAAGTACAGGACAATGCTTTGACTCGCAAGGTCCAAAGGTTTGGTCCAAGGCACTGCCCGATATGCCTCTGGGTCAAAGCGCGTCAGGCAAGGCGCGCTTGAACGGTATACTTCCAGGAACCGTATCAAACGAAAGGGGTAACCTGATAGCGCTCACTGGAGACTTCAGAGCTGTGAACGGAGCAGTATAACACGAGCAATGCGTTCAAGCACCGCCCAACTGGCCAAGACGAAATCAAGGGTACCAAAGTCATCGCCAGTACCACTGATTGAGTTTTCAAGCGCCGCTTCAAGTATGTCGCACGTGGCCGAGGTACTGTACTCCATTGTTTTGGATTTGAAGCCTGAAGTGCTGTCCCTCCATCGTCCTGCATTGAATGCTTTCTCATAATAACGTCTGATATCTGGATACTAAGACTTTACGCTCATCCTATTCAACTTATCCAAAAGACCTTCAAACTCCTGCCCTTCGGCGAACAAGGCGACGCCTCGAATGCTGGTTCCTAATTGTTTGTGCCATGCTTTCATGCATCGCATCGTGGCATTGCATTCGGTCACAGAATGGTAAGTGTCAGTGACCTCTACAGCTTATCAATTCTTTCTCAATAATGCTCGTCGATCCTCGATTAAGACCCCCGAAAAGACAAAAGGTTCGATGGTGTGGACCCACAGAAACGACGCCAGCCCTTTACCCAGCTGTCAAGTTCGAAAATCTTGTATTCGGCACTTACAGCTTGTCTACCGGACCCACAGCGTAGCTATCAACGGTTTCTAGCTGGCTCTTCGGTTTACAGAGACAACAGACCCTAGCGACCCTTCGAGATTTAAAAACCCTTCACCTCGCTCTATGGAAGTTCAAACTACTCTATACATATCCCAACCCCTAATACGCGAGCCTGGACAATCTTTCTGGGTTTGCGCTGTCTTCCCCCTAAGCTTTGGTTAACCGAGGCTTTCTTCGCCTGTCCTCGAGTCTGCAACGAGGATGACCAAGTTCAAGATCAGATCACGACTCAGGCGCTTCTTCTCGCCTCTGCTCCCTGGCTTCCGCTCGAAACGCGAATGCAGAAACAATCCTCTCGGTGCTTCTCTGGCCAATGCTCAAATCGACATCTGGGTTGAGGACCATCGACAAGTTTCTACTTGCAGCAGATCGCTCTACGAACCGACGATTACGACGAATGTCAATACAGCAATACCTTCCGTTTCTGGCGTCTGTGGCGAGAGCTATGATGACGAAGATGCCTCGTCACGCATCGTTCCCACTGTTTCAGGAGAAAATTCCTTTTCTCCATCCCAATGCGAAGGACCTAACCCTCGACACTGTACCGCCGAAGGAGGCTCTGGCAGCGTGAACTCGGTTTCTGCGGGTGACAGCCTCCCATCCGACACACCTGACTTGGCCAGTATGGCGTCCCTCACCACGACTGCTGCTCCCCCGGCTAGATCTGGGGACCATGGAGGTCCACTCCCTCTGACACTTTCGACGACTGCCTTGAACGGAGAATGCGATGCCGACGACGAGCCTTCGAAGTGCATCGCCATTACACGGGGTCATCCTGATAACCAAATTGCAGATACTCCTAATTCTGACGTGTCATCGCTGCTGGCTCTCCCGAACTTCGCGCCAAACAACGATGCTAAGAGCATCGTCTCTATTCGTGGGACGAACTGTATCATCGAGTTTATGGGTCGACTTGGTCCGCCTGCTACTCGTCCCTCGAAACCCAGCCCTAGATCTAACATCACCACGCTCGAGTTCAGTACCCAACCCAGCCTTCCTAAACCTGGTCGGATCTATGCTCCTCAGGTCAACTTCGCTGGTCGGGTTGAACAATGGCTTATCATGGTAGAAGCTATCCTGGGAGACCACGTCGACAGGTACGTATTGGTTTACCTTGGAGTACGCTCGTTCTCTAATCAGTGGCGCACAGAGAAAACTCATCGCTGCCCCAACTCGAAACAACAGTCACCCCCCAAGTGCATACCCCAGGGTCATATTACATCCTCACGTCGACACCTTTCACGAGGAGCAGACTGGCATCCGATATCCCCGACCAAATCCTGATTCGTCTATGCCGATCCATCTCTCAATCGCAGCTCGACCTTCTCTATGAGTCTGCGCGAATGGAGGTTAATTTCTACTATTACGCCAATACCAATCCGAGGGTAGCGCTGGAACGGGCGAGGGCGGGAGATGTGATCCTACTTGCCCTACCCACCCAGGGTTCTGGATGTCGGAGGGAGATGTGGTTCGTGGAGGTATGTGCGAAGTGGGAGTGGCACGGCTTTACGGAGAGTGGAGGGGTGGTAAAGTCCAATGAAGGCGATGCTCAGTCTCTCAAGGCTGAGAACGGCCATGAGAGTGAGAGTGACACTTCCACGATTTCGGTCAGTGAATCATGGGCTACCTCAGTTACCGAGACTCGACTGATGATTGTTTTACAGGGCGAGTCCAAGGCATCCGCCGAGCTTACCATTCAGCGCCGAGTCGAACGGGGGCGGCTGGTCGAAATCCTGGACACTAGTCTCGACTTCCAATGTGACGCGATCGGTCCTACTACAGTTTGCGACGCTTCACTTGTCTCTACAGATTGTCGGGATGCGGACTTACCTTCGTACGAGGACGCCATCGAACACCAATCGCGACCTCCACTAGGGTACTATGGCGAAGCTCGGCCTGCTGGGCCATGGGGCTGGCAATGGCAGCCGGTCGAGCACCGCTTTATCCAAAGTCCAGAACCCGAGGACTGCCGTCGGCGATTTACTGTAACTCTTCGACCCCTCTCTGCGATTGGCCAGGGGAGGCCATGTCCCACTCCCCCGACGGATTGTAGCGTGGAAGCAAACTGCGGATCCTCGTCCCCACCCAGTAGTCCTGGTTCCTACTCCGACTCATCATCTGAATGGAATCCAGAGACCTTTTCTGAGCTTGGTGAGGTCTTGGATGACCTAGGATACTACTGGGACAACTCGGCCGAGTTGTCGAAGCAGAAGCCACACCGGGGCATTGACTGCGAGAATCAGGTTGGAATGATTCCTTTTCCTTCTCTGCCATCCCTCCCGCCTTCACCAGAGCCGGAAGATCGGCCTAGGGACGAGCTAACAGCCTTCGACCTCCTTATGGCGACGGAACGAGGTGCTCTCCCTCCATTTTCCGAATCTGCGTCACCCTCGTCCCATCTCGCTCACACGTTAACGACTTATGACAGACACGGAATACCAATGACGACGATTCTACGAGAACGACAATGGCCTGTGTTTTTTACACTGGAAGACGCTTTGATGTATGATGCTCGACAGGAGCAGCACGAAGAGTGGAAGCGGATTTGTAGAGAGGGAAGGTTGTTGGTGAGGAAGGAACGGGTGGATGCATGGAATGCAAGGGTGAAGTGGAGGGCGCAGGTATGGGAGGACCGCTGGCAAAGTTTCTGGTGGGAGCAGGAGAAGAGGCGTCGAGAGATGCTGTTCGATATGATGTTTCTTCAACCTTGGCAGCCGCAACCAACGCTGCACGATCAACAGTTGGCCTTCGTAGGAGGTGGAGACCCTTCCTGGCCCGGGAACCTGTATCCCAATTATCATTACAACGACGTTGAACAGCCGGAGTCTCGTGCACACATCCTGGACCTTTCCAATACACCCATCCCTCCACCGTTCGCCAAGGACCACCAACCAGACGGATGTTTCATGTGCATCGCCCAATCGTCTGGGATCGGGAATATGGAGGGTGCGATTCGCGGGAGAGGTCAACCCATTCACAACGATAGCGAGCATACCGTTATCTATGCACCAGAGCCTTTACGAGTATTTTAGGAATAGTACGTTATGACCGTCGAACGATTACAAGACCTACATCGCTACTTACTGGATTTCTACTAATTTCGAGCACGGACGATCTCATCGCATACATACATACTTATTACTCACTGGATCGAGAGCAATCTAGCACCTGGACAATATTTATTTAGCGTCGCTACAAATGGAATGAATGTTCAATGAAATCTCAAGCGCTGAAAGCAAATTACTTGGGATAGTCAAAGCGTGGTGAAGAACAGGTACAAGCACTACCTTCAAGGGCGTTTGGCACAGTGGTAGCGCGTTCGCTTTGCATGGTCGTTTAGATTCAGCTTGCGAAAAGTCCAGGGTTCAATCCCCTGAACGTCCAAGTCAACTTTTTTTGATTGTTTTGATCTTTGATGCGCGGTTATCTAGATTCCACCGACGATCACCCGCTGTCGCGACCAGAGTCAAAGCTTCGCGTCATAGATTTTTACATCGGCCAGAGGTTTCTTGTGCATGCGTATTGCCGTCCTCAAAGCTTCAAGCCAGTCACGGACGTTCGTTGTGCTTTAAACATTTTTATTATATTATATACGGTAGGGTTAACAGAGGGACAGGGACTAGATTCGCCGAAGCAAATAGGAGAAGTGATTAAAGACGGACTCTAGATATGAGATGGTATATGAAATAGTAGGTAACGCTAAAGAAAAGGAAAGAAAAAAGAATGGTGGTAGATGAACTTAGAGATGGAAGGCTGAAGAGAATGTGTACTCGATGATCATAAAGTTCGTGAAGAGGCCGATTAAAGACCTCCGAAGTGATTAAAATTGTAATGGCCACTAGGGCCACCTGCTCCTCCATCGTAATGGCCATTTCCGTCGCTGTCGTCGCCTTGAGAGTGGTTGGGATATTGAGAAGGCGGTTGGTTCTCATCTTGGAACAACGCCGACAGGTCGAACTCGTCGCTACCTCCGAGTCCCTGTCCCCCATCCGTATCTTGCGTGGTGAACACACTCGGATCGAAGTACTGCAGCAGGTCATCGAAATTATCGGCGGCAGCTGTATTCTGGTGGTTGTTGGAATAACTGGGGCCTGGAAGAGGGTTAGTCGAACCGTAATTGACAGGGATTCCGTGATTCATGTAAGTCGATGGAAGAATGGGGAGGAATGCCAACGAAGGACTCGGTGTAGCGGAAAGGTCGGTGAGGAGAGGGGAAGGTTCGTGGCGCTGGGAGGGCTGACCTACGTATCCCGGAGGCGGTTGCCACCCATTACCAGTCAAGTACGACAAGAAAGGGTTGACCAGGGAGGCTTGTCGAGGCCGGGTTGGATACGGCGCGTGGAGGGTTTGAGTTTGGTGTGCGTAGTTGGCTTGGCCAGACGTGGAACCAAAATGGTTCAACATTACCGGGTTCGAGTTGCCTTCAGCCTGCTGAAGGGTGAGTCCGGCTCCGTGATCTAGAGTGTGCGCGGAGGTGCTAGCGAAGCTATTCGACTGTTGATGAGTTGGGTTGGAATATGTGTTCAATGCCTGTGGTTCATGGTTTCCAGAGGGAGTGTTATGCTGTTCGACTGGGGAAGGGACTGGTTCGGGTACGGTTAAGTCGCCAGGCTCTTGGGTATTCGCATGTTGGGACTCGTCTGAGAGCTCTGATTGAATGGGAGGGGTGACCGTACGTTCAGTCTCTGCTTGCGGCTGCGGAGCGAAAGGCGTAAACTCGGCAGCCGCCTGAAGCAGGGTCTGCTGAGCGATCTGTACCGCGCTGCGCGGAGGGCGCGCTCCTTGTTCTGCTTGGGTTCCGCGTCGATTGGTTTGCCTCTGGCGCTGTGCCCTTTGAGCTCCGGTGGATGATTGGGATGAGGATGCCTAAAGGGTTGTATAAGTACAAAAGATCAAAGCGCCGTAATTCTGTGAGACTACTTACCTCTCCGCCCTCGGTATGTCGGCTTGGTCCTGCCACAGGTCGGTTCGTCGCTTCTTCCTCAGGTGAGCATTGGCGCTGATAATCCTGGATCGACCAGTGAGTACCATGGTTCGACTTTAAGATAGACAGAAAAGTTACTTACCTCCAACTCCTTATCCAATTTCTTTTTCGCAGACCTTTTGCCCCTCTTCTCGCGATTGAACTTATAGTCAGGGTACAACTTCTTATGTTCCTTCTTCTCTTGCTCGGCCTTTGCGAAATAGAGGCTTCTAACCTCCTCACTCTCGTTCCTCCAAGCTGCGCCAGCGCACCTGGACACATGTCCAAAGGTACTCTTGGGGTCGGATCCGTCGCCCTGCATTTCGAGCGCTTCTTGCTCGAAGCGTTGTTGGCGCTCTCTTCTGTAGATCATGAAAGCATTGGATGGGCGAGGGATCTCGTTTTTCTTTTTCTTCTGACGCTTGGCAGGCCGAGCTGGGGTGTTCTTGTTGTTGTCGTCCTTCTTTCGACCCTTGTCGTCGTCGTCGCCGTTGTCTCGACTTCTTTTGGGAGGCATCGCTGCGTCGTGAATGAAGCAGTAGCGAAGACGGTGTTGTGGATAGACGATGTGTAAGAATAGGGAGGTTTGAGTAGGCTATGTGGGATGTCTTTAGAGGGGGGTGGAAGAGAAACGTGAAGTTGAAACGACCGTGGTCGCATTTACTTAAGTCACCCAGCGTTCTTTGTGCACAATAGCACGTGACCCTCGATAACTCATTAGACGCGTAACGCGTCTATCTAGTTGCTTTGTTTCGCGCGCATTGATCGCTCGTTTCTTGTTCCCACGGATCTCGAGACGACAATGGGGTGAGCGTAAAGTCAAAGTGATAGGGAAAAGGCAGTTCAGGAGATGTAACTGTCGCTCTTGGACACTAAAGCGGCCGACTGCGTTGATTTGGGGTTCTTTGAGATGGGTCAAAGTTCAAACATCGGCGATATTCTAGTACGTGACGCATGGACCACGAGCACTAGACTCCGGCGCGTTGGTTTTCAAAATTCGTATAGGAAGAGACATGGCCGCAAACGTGCTCTAATACTTTTCGGGTCACTCTCAAGGTCAGTGAAGGTCTCAATCATAGAACAGGACTCGTTGTGAGTTCAAGTAGATATGGTGGGCAGGACACACGAGCTGGCCAATGCCTCTAATACTCGGAATTGAATATTGTTAATACAAGATACGAGACTTTAGTAGTACCGATAGAATCGAGCGAAGAAGAGTAACTACGACAACGTTTTCAAAATCAAAATTGAATTCAGAAAACGAAGTAAAAATACGCCTAGTATACGCACAGCTCCGGAAATATCTCCAGAAACGGTTGGCCAATAACCCAACGTTCAGAATTGTTAATGGTGCGCCGATCAAAGTAGAAATCGGCTTCGTCGAGGCCTGCGTATTTGAAGAACGGCGTGTAAGTAAGTGCGATTCGAAGCCATACGATGAGCTGAGAAAAGACATCCGACCAGTCAACTCCGAACGTACTCACCATCCTCCTTCAACCTAGCTCTAACATCCTCCTCCTCCCTCTCCTCCTCAAACGTAGGCAACAACTCTTTCGACATGCCTTCCCACCCCTGCACACCCTCGATCTCCTTAATCTGCATAACAAGCATATATTGTCCAGGCTCGATCTGCGTCCAATGGATGACCGCCTCCCGATAGACACGTTGCGTTTCGAGTTGCCTGAGGATCTTGCAATATGCCCGGCCTCCATCCCGATCCGTTTGGGGGTCGTAGTACTTTTTGTCGATGTTGCTAGCCCATTTGCGGATGGCGTCGCGGGAGAGGACGAAGCCTGCCGCTGCTCTGTCCATGAGCTCAGCGCCCTCTGGATATTGGATCGTCTGGAGACGCGTGGGCTCTCTGCGGGGTGTGTGGGTCGAGATGGACATGATGGTTGAGCGAGGCGAGAGGTAGTTGGGGTCGCACTCGTGTAGGTGACCTGGTGTTATATGAGTCTGGACGCGTCCTCGTGCATTGTTCGTGCCGGTTTGTGGACGCCAGTTACGATAAGCTCGATCGATAGAGAGTCAGCAGAATTCCAGCGGAACGTCCTGAAATTGGACGCGTTGATTGGCGATGAGCAGATTGAATTACGCAGAATCCTGTATCATGGGTAAAGTGCATTTTGGAAAACGGCGTCGCTTGGAGCAAAGTCAAAGGTGCCAGCGGCGGAGAAGTATATCATTATCGACGGAAGCAATCGTTTTCTATCCGGACAAATCTACATAACAGACTCAGGCTCAAACCCATCGGCTACTATATGATCAAAGGCTGCCCAATAACCCATCGTTTGCCGTTACTAATGGTTCGATAATCGAAGTAGAAATCATTTTCGTCTAGACCTGCAGAGTTGGATGGGTAGAAGAATAACATGTGAGCATATGTACGAGGAATTACAGAATCGACTTGGATACTCGATACCAAAAACGCACTCACCATCCTCCATCATCTTCCTTCTAACCTCCTCCTCCTCCCTCTCCTCCTCAAACACCGGCAACATCTCCTTCGGCATCCCCTCCCAACCCTGCACCCCCTTAATCAACTTAATCTGCGTAACGAGCATAAACTCCCGACGCGCGATTTCAGTCAAATGGAAGACCGCGTTCAGGTAGACGCTATGTCGTTCGAGATGATCCATAATGTCGCCAAAAGCTTCGTTTCCATTTGGGTCTTCGTCAGGTTTGTAATGTGTTTCGTCGACTTTGTGTGCCCATTTTCGAAGGACGTCTAGGGAGAAGATGAAGCCTGCTGCTGCTCGGTCTCGGAGTTTGGCTCCATATGGAGGTTGGATGGCGGGTCCATACCGTGCGGGCTCTTTTCGGGGAGTTTGAGTCGATGCGGACATGGTGGCAGTGGGCTAGGTGGAAGGTTTAGTTGGTGGGCTGTGTGTTACTTATGTGGGTCTGAACGCGTCCTCGTGCATTGTTCGTGTCGTTTTGTGGGTGTCGGTTACGACGAGTTCCATCAGTAAAGGATCAGCAGAAAGTCAAACAACTAAACGCGCTATCCAATCACACTGTGCCGCAAATACTTACTAGGAGGTCCTGAGAGATGCCTCGCCGTGATGGTACTCATTTAATACGTCAGACTCGAAGTATGAAGAACGGGAAAACATCTATTTTATTCAGCGAGATCGGAATTATTCAGGATGGATTGAGTACGATATGAGATGGATGAAGCCATAGTATAGAACGTCTAAAAGGATAAGGGAGTGACAGAAGCCAATAACTCACGGAAGGGATCAAGAAGCTGGTGCCGTAGAGCGAGCGGACTCGGCTAGCGCGCTGGCATGCAAAAAGGGCACAAAGTCGGGGTTCACAAAGGCCCTCCGATGCCTGTCCACAACACAGCCGGGACTGACACGACCCAAAACCATAAGAAACAATGTAATGGCAACTTCCCAAAGCCCCTCGCACACCGTGTGCTCCAGCGCCTCCAGAATCCATCGCCGCACATCCCGGTCCCATCGAAGCACAACCGAAACTTCCCCATCAACATCATGACCATCCTTGTATTTCAAAGTCACTTCGTTGTGCCTTCTGCTACGTGTCTCCTCGACGATGCAATCCTGGGGTGGCAAATCGGAGAATTCCTGTGTTCGAGCTCTCGCGCCCACCAAGTTGAATAATGGATAAGCGTCTCTCGATCCGAGACATCTCCAGGATTGGTCACGTCTCTTTCGAATTGGTAGAGATCAACTGAAGGACTCGAGAGTTGCATATCCCATTCAATGAACTCAGCGATAATAGAGGCATCACGCCTGCCACCCCAACGGGTGCCCGACAGCTCTATGAGCGCAACCGGTAGGGGGTTCGGCGGGTCGCTGACGTCCATCAAAGACACGAACGACGGGCCTCCCCCGATGTGGAATATCGGTATCGTCTGTCCCATGGGGTATAGAACGGTGTTAAAGATATTGCCCGGAGCGTCTGAGACGATCTCAGTAGGGTTCCTGGGCTCAAAAACGTACATCTCTGGGTCGCTGTGCTCAGAAACCAATGTTGGCATCACGAGGCTCATTGTTGCTTGATTGTGGGTCTTGCTTTGCGGCGATGATTGAGTCTGGGTCGTGGTGTGTTTCGGAGCGGTTTGCTACTGGACGGTAGATGGAGCCCATGCGCCTATTTATAGCCTGATAAATTCCTTTGTGGGCAAACGCTTGGACACTCGGGCGCTTTGATCTCTTTTGCTACACATTGACCACTGAGGTACCCCTGGGCCCTCACCAAAGACCGGTGGTGAACCGTTGTCGTTTGGTCTCAATGGTCCTCGCCTACTAGTCGTGTTTGTTCGTGTTAGGATCGGATGCCCTAATGGCAACCTCAGGTTCGCCTGCTCTGAACCTCTTTATTTCTCTATATCCATACAGTTAAGCCCTTGATAGCTGTGGAGTATAGCTTGAGAGACCAGACCATGCTTTCCTAACGGCCACATGGTGACGAGAAAAAGCGATGTTCTTCGTCGCGCAGCCAGCCCGCGGCCTCATCACTTTGAAACTCCGCTTGAAATAGCCGAACTCGCGTTCGATCGCGCTGAGCGAGGTTCACAATCTTCTACATTCTCCACCAGCGCCAAACTAGCTAAACCCTCGAGATTTGCTTTTGGGGTTGGAATTTAGGCCTTTAGACGGTCTATACAACACGTTATATCTGCCAGTGGGAACCAGGACGACTCAACATGCCGAGCGAACTAGACAGGTAAGGTATATCTGCGATTTGGAACGAGATTTCACCAATACGGACTTACCAAGCCCATATACCGCCCTTAAAACCACATTTTATCGACGTACGGTCCTCATTTAATACCGCAAACCTCGTCTTTCTGGCGACAATATCTCAGACAAATCGAACAATTGACGAAATGCGAAATCATCTCAGAGGAAGCTGTGAAGCAGCTTTGTCTAAAAGCTCGAGAGATTCTGATTGAAGAAGGGAACGTCCAGGTCGTCGATGCTCCAGTGACGGTGCGTCCTTTGAAATTCTCATAGAAAGCAAGTGTCTGACCGAGTTCTTTATTCCATCTACAATGGCACCTGGCTTGCGAACCGACTCGCTGATTGTCCTAAATCCCGTTTCTGTGGACTATCTCGTTCGTTCAGATATGTGGCGATATTCACGGACAGTTCTGGGACTTGATGGAGCTGTTCAAAGTGGGAGGTTTTTGTCCAGAGACGAATTACCTGTTCATGGGTACATTTTCCAATCATCCATTGTTCGATCCGGTGCTCATACCCATTCCCACCAGGCGACTTCGTAGACCGAGGGTTCTACAGCGTCGAAACCTTCCTTCTCCTACTGGCTCTCAAAGTCCGGTACCCCGACCGTATAACCCTTATTCGTGGAAACCATGAATCTCGTCAAATCACTCAAGTGTATGGGTTCTACGATGAATGTCAGCGGAAATACGGGAGTTCGAACGTGTGGAGGTGTGTCTTTCTGTTCTTTAATTCCGATTTGAACGACATAATTGACCGGGGCGGCTATAGATGGTGCTGTGAAGTTTTTGACTACCTCGCGTTGGGCGCTATCGTCGATGGGCGGGTGTTCTGCGTACATGGGGGCCTAAGTCCGGCACTATCGAGCATCGATCAAGTACGTCGGAATTCATTTCATCGCGTCTCGTTTGACGCCCTTTGCTAACGCCCTCAAAGATCAGATCCATCGACCGGAAACAAGAAGTACCACACGACGGGCCAATGTGTGATCTACTCTGGAGTGATCCAGATGGTACGCTTCCTCTTATTTTTCTTCTTCCTCGTCGCTTACTTTTTGTTCTCCAGACATCTCAGGTTGGGGCCTCTCGCCACGCGGTGCTGGATTCCTCTTCGGCGCAGACATCACTCGCCAATTTTCGCACAACAACGCCATCGACCTCATCGCCCGTGCCCACCAGCTCGCCATGGAAGGCTATAAATTGATGTTCGATAAGATGATTGTGACGGTGTGGAGCGCACCTAACTATTGCTATCGGTGAGTTTTCTGCGGACTTTCATGTGCTACGAATGGCTGAATAGCATTACTTCTAGATGCGGAAACGTTGCCTCCGTCCTCGAACTCGACGAGCACCTCGCGCAGGAATACAAAGTATTCAGTCACGCGCCGATGGTGAGCTATTTCATATTTCTTTCTTACTGTCACATTCTAAGCACCCTTGTCTGATGTCTGATTGGCATACTAGGATATCCGGTCTATCCCTGCTAAACGACCGCCTGCGGATTACTTCTTGTAGTCTTTCCGATGTAGGAGTTTTTGTTATTTTCGATATCCATTTGAATCGTACTCTTGGGGCACGTTTTCACGAAATGGGTGGGTCGTTTGAGCGTATTCCAATGGTAGGCGAATGAAGTCTTGGCTCTGGCGATCGCAGCCCCCAGCATCACATCTGGAGCAGCTTCAAGGCATTCTGTTCCCCGCGATCTGGAGACGACACCTTGAAATGAAAGGGAGGAGAGTCGTTGTAGGTGCGTGTTGGCCGTCACGGCGTCACGGTGCGCGGTGTAGTCACCAGTGGACCCACTCCTGTTCTGAGGCAGTGCGAGGTGGTATTTATCAACCTAACGACCGACCTTCCACTCGCGAGAAAGCTGAGAATATTATCGGAGATACCTGACATTCATATTTTTGGGAATGGAGAGCGTCGCAGTCTCAGCGGATGCGCAGACTCCGACTCCTCGTACCCGGACCTCGGTGAACCTCGTGGGAAAGCTTGCTTTAAGCGCCCAACGTCCAACGCCAAGCCTCGAGCGAACGAACTTGGGTATGTAGAATCGAGGCGATTGTGTCAGTTGCTTTGTACATTTGTAGTCTGGTAGAGGCTAAATTTTGAAAGGATCGGACTCGTGTACTTACATCCGTATACTGCTGCGTTCTGAGACAGGCTGCTATTCCGCCGACCGGTTTGGGTAGGCTATAGACCCAACAATATTAGATAGCATCGATGACTTGGCTGCGATCGTAGTCTCCACAGCCCTGGTTCTTCCAACCCCACAAACGTAAATTCCTTGCATGGGGGGGAGACGCGCGCTGTCGCAAACCTCGCCCACAAACTGCCATGAGGAATACACGACGAAGAGGCGTTCAAAATGATGTAATCCCAAGCCGCGTAAAGGTAAGCTCGTCCGATTGACCATGAGGAATACACAAGGAATTGAAGCCTGAAGACGTGTTTAGGTTAAAATATAACCGACACGCATTGTTCCCGGCCTCTCCCTCTCTCCCTCCTCCTCACGAGTCACTCACTCACACCACCACCGTGTCCATGTCCGACTCAACGCACACACCTCGCAAAGAGCCCACACCTTCGACCTCCAGAATCCATCCCCCAAAGGGTGCTAAACTCCGCGACAAAGCAGCAGCAGGGTTCATCCTCTCCGTCGACGCCTTACGCAAATGGGCGTCCAAAATCAACGACCCGGAGTATGATGATTACGACCCCAATGAGGATCTGGACGGAGAACAGGCGTATGGCGAGATACTGCGTCACCTTGAAGAACACGCCGCCTACCGCGAGGCTGTGATCCATTTCATCGATGGGGAGCGAGAGGGGGAGTTTCTGCTTGTTACGCAGATTAAGTGGATTAAAGGGATGCAGGGCTGGGAGGGTATGCCGAAGGAGCTGCTGCCTTCGTTCGAGGAGGAGGCAGAGGAGGAAGGTGTTAGAGAGAGATTTAAGATGGATGGTGAGTAACGTTAATCATGCTTCACGAATCTCTGTTTCTTTTCTTTACTTTTTTTTATTTTTTTTTTCTTTTGTTTTTTACTCACCGCTCGTATACGTAGGCCTGGACGAGAACGATTTCCGCTTTGATTCGTGCACGTTGTCGGATGCCGAACGATGGGTTATCGGGCAGCCCTTTGACGATAGTCATATTTAGCCTATGCTACTGAGCGTGTTGGAGTACCGGAAAGTTGGTCTACACATCGGGATTCGAAAGCAACCTTAGGGTTGTGCATGTAGCCTTTGCATTCGAGCGTATATATAAGAGAACTACTTTCAGCATGCCAGCGGTGCGGTCCCGGTAGGTGGCAGGTATATTGCCTATCAGGCCCTAAAACACAGTTGGGCAGGGCTCCCGCAACCGCGTGAACTGATCATGAGGTGCGAGTTCCCAGTGTCACTCGCTGGTATTGGCGGTACACGTACTTAGTTAAACAAATCAGTCACTACACCGGATTACCAGGGGTCTGACCATATCGAGGAAAAGAACAAAATCACCTTTATCATGAGGCTGAAGTCAGTTTTACTATGCTTTGACGTCGACACACACACCCCGCGGAGAGCCCATGGATTTCCAGACGATTCAGTGTCCAGAGGGCGATGAGCTCTGGGGTAGAAATATTAGGGCTAGCAACGTCGACAAAGAGGACGACGACCCCCAAACGGATCTGGATGGCGACGGGGCGTATTTCGATATCCTCAGGCACCTCGAGGCGCAACGTGTCTATCGGGAGGCGGCCATTCATTGGACCCAGATCGAGCCTGGAGAATATACCCTTGTTATTGGACAATGACGTGAAATGACCACCTACCGGAGTTAACGTAGATGATGTGGCTTAACTTTCCGAGTCGGAATCCATCACCTTCCTCTCTCTCGTCCTCGTTAGTATGTACTGTATCGTAAGCGATATATTTTTGTATAGATTAAGGGTACAGGTCACTCGATGCTTGAAATCGACCTCATGTTCTTCGATATAGCACTTGGATCGGTGTCAAAGTCGTCCGGGAAACTGCCCTCATTGATTACTCTTCAAACAGGCGTTGCTTTCTTTACACGACCAAAGTTCACACAAACAGCAATCCATTGTCATTTCATCGGACTTGATTACAGAAAGTACTGATATGGAGATGTTCAGTTACGTCGTATGTACACTCGAGCTAGCTGCGATAATGCATAGTACTCAGAAAGGCAGGTAGGCGGCCAAATTGGCGGGGAGGGAGGGGACAAGCAACACGTTGTAGTTGCTATAGAGAAGGTATTTGCTCCTGTAGTAATTATCGTTTGTCGTTTCCGGCACATCGTGCCACGCCCATGGCCTGAAGAGTGCCAAGAAAAGATAGCACATAAAGGTGCCCATTTGATACCCCCTCGCATCCAGCTGGATCCCAGTAAGGTATTCCAATAGATACCCAGCTGAAGTCATTTGAAAAGACCCTACCTTTCTATCTCTGTTTCGGTCGATCCACGTGAACTCGAGTATCTCATTGTGGTATCGTCCGTACCACATGTGGCTGACTCCGGGTTGGTCTACTTGGAAGCACAACCGCTGGTCCCATACGCGTACCTTAACGAAGTTAGCGAGGGTGACCCATCCATCCGTATGTGTGGATGAGATTTGTGGAAATGCCCTAGGTTGTGTATCACCCAGCATCCAAGCGGGCCATTCAAACTGCAAATTGAGGTCCTCCTTATCAGAAAACTCGGAACCCCTTGCAGGCACCATGTTTGTAACGAACGATCCGTTGTTGGCACTCGATGATTTTGTGTTGAATCTGAGGACCTTGCGCCCGAGGACCGTGACATCGCAGTTGAAGATTGCATACTTGTTCTCCTCTATAATGGTTTCTGCATGGATCCGAAATACCGCCTGGGACTTTAGGCGCCGGTCAACGCTTTGCCATCCCTCCTGGTACCGATCCGGTTGAGGTTGTCCTTGAATCTGGCCACTGGCTTGATGCGTCGTCAAAGGGTAAGAGGCATAGCTGTGCGGGGTTTGGTGGCCCATATGCGCTCCATGCAAAGGCTGCGTTTGCGAGCCGTAGTAGTAATCCTGAGCCTGAGGGTTCCTGCTTGACCCTGCGACTTGTGATGGGTGCATTGCGGATCCTGGTGCATGGTGGGGGTATTGGCCGTGCCAGCTTGAAATGGGCTGCCCTTGGTATTGCCCGAGTTGAGCCTGTTGCCACTGTTGCTGTTGGTGAGCATGTTGAGCATGCTGGAGTTGGTGATGTTGGTGAGCATGCTGGAGTTGGTGATGTTGTTGAGCTTGTTGGAGTTGCTGAGCGTGAGCGTGTGCCCGAGCCTGAGCTTGAGCTTGAGCCTGAGCCTGAGCTTGTTGTGCGGCCAACCACTGTTGCTGCTGCTGTTGCTGCTGTTGCTGATCCATTCTGAGCTTGAACTTGAAGGTGATACTGTTGAACGTCGAGTGAAATGTTCGAGGTTTGCGTTGGAGAGAATAAACTTGTAGATGTTCTTAAGTGAAGTTCGCTTGATTCTTGAATGTGTCGGAGAGAGATCGATTGCTTTGAGGGAGAGTTCGCTATGGACGATAGGCTTTATATACCTTTCCAGAGAGAGAGTCTCCCTTGGCGCGTTTCGTCTACATACATCACATACTCATCCCAAGGACAAATTCAGATGATTCGAATCTCAGAGCCCTTCGTGAATTTTGAAAGGCCTCGATTGAGATACGAGTCGTCCTCCGTTGCCCAGGTGGAACGCGTGCGTACTAGGAGTCATGAAGCGAACACATATCCCCGAGCTTGAGAATACGCACTAGTACCTAGATTTGACAACCAAAGAAGTTAGTGCACATCTCGTCCTAGTCGCACAGCTCGTCCTAGTCTCGATTCTGTCGCCGCTAAAGCGAGGCTACATAGTATCTTCGAAACCCACAACAGCAGTTGAACGCTGAGAACGAACACCTGTAAAATGACGGGATGATCGACAACAAGTCACGACTCCTTAGCTCTTGAACCGTCTCCCTGCATTTTCAGGTCTCCAGCGGGGTAACCAGGCTCTAACGACAACGATGGTAGAAGGTGTGTACTCAGTCGGGCGATAGCACAGCTTTCGAGGGACGTCGATCCCCAAAAAAAAAAAACTCGACTCCTCCGACATCCAAGTCACTAATCAGTTTCTAACGACAGAGCGACCGACGGAGTCAGACCCCCGGTTAATACTCAGTGATAACACTCGACTCCTCCATCCAAGTAGTAACCAACTACTACTAGGCTCTAGTTAACGATACGAAGGGCCCGGGGTGTGTATGTGAACCGCGGAATCAGAACTGGTTACTCAATCTCAATCTATAGCACAGCTTTCGAGGGGCCGGCGTCGATCCAAAAACTCGACCTGACAACCTGACTGACCCCCTCGAACTTGACGCTTGACGCTTCAAGTCTGAATGCTCCAAGGGGCCACACTGGGGCCGCGGCGCTGCGCCCCCGTCCTCTCGAGCAACCAGTTACCAATCCCGTCCTCTCGAGCAACCAGGTTACCACTCCCGTCCTCTCGAGCAACCTTGAATCCCGGCTCGTCAAGTCACGAAAATTCCAGTCCTAGGGGTCTAGTAGTTACTAGTAGTACTAGCAGCAGTGGCTATGATAGCCTTTAGGCCTACTATTATCACGGACGGCCTGTGTGTGTCCAGCTTTGGGTGGACCTACATGCTCGATGTAGGAAGCTCCCAAACGACGACTGAGCACTGAACCCCTCCATTCAAGTTATTAACGCTACTACGGTCCACTCGCTGAGTCGACTTCGGATACGATCCTAAATTCGGTGCTCACAAAGACATATCGGTAGTGCATACACAGGCATATCAGTGGTTCCCCCGTTGACGCAGGAACGCCTCGACGACGCTGCCTCGGAATCTAGAATCACACACACAATAAAAAAGATACTCATTATTCCAATTCACGCAAGAAAAAAGAAATCAAAGAAAAGAAAAGAAAAAAGCTGAACCGTAAGAGAATCGAAACATACAAATAGAGAGAAAGTAATAGAACGTCAAAAAACAAGGAATTAATAATTAACCACAACACTTCCTCTCCACCTCCCCCCTCCCCCCTCTCCCCTCCTCCCACCGTCTCCCTTCCCCGCCATTCCCATTCCCCTTCCCCTCCTCCCTCCCTACGAAACCCCACCCCCTAAAAACCCTCCCACCTAAAACCTAAAGCAACGAATCCAACCGCCCCAAAACCTCCAACACCCCAGCAACAAGCTCAAACCCTAAATCATCCTCCCCTCCCTTTGCCTCCTTCCTCGCCTCCGCCACCAACCCAAGCACACTCTCCCGACCGTACGGGTCGTTCGAGCCACCCGTCGCGATCCGGTTGGCGAGCGAGGCGCGGCGGGAGGCTGCAGAGGCGGAGGAGGGGGTCGAGGAGCCTGTGGTGAGTTGGTTGGTGAAGGTACGAATGTTGTTGTTGTGTGTGGATGGCGGTGTGAATCGACGCGGCGAGGGAGGGGTGGGCGATTCGGAACATGTCGAGCGACGTAGTCGTTGTGGCGAGAGCAGGCAAACAGTAGCAGGAAGGCGTAAAAAAGCGAGAAAAAACACATCGGTCAGCTAAACCACCCAACCACGCACGAGACAAGAGACCAAAAACGAAACATCTACTCACCAAACCCACCGCTCCCACTCCCACTCCCTTCCTGCACACCAAACGGCCACACACAAAACTCACTCAAAATATCATCACACCGTCCAAACGCAGCTTCCCTATCCTCATATCCAAGCCTCCCAAACGCATTATCAAGGACACTCCCCGCGTACGCAGCACACACCATACACACCGTACGCGTCACCCTGCACTGGACGGTATCTTTTTCCTTTTCTGCTCCTCCTCCCCCTCCTAGCCCTCCTGAACTGGAACCATCACCCAAGCCGCCACGCGAGTCGGCAGGCGGAATGTTAATAGCCACAGGCGGAATCGCACTCGTCGTACTCGTCAACAAGGCCACCACCCGATTGATCACGCTCTCTTTGGCGCGCACGTCCGCCAGTGGGTGCGTCGCCATATCGAAGAGTAGGAAATTACGTTTTTCGGTGCGTAGGATCCCTTTGTCGACTAGACCTTTGAGAAGACGTTCGCGGACTTGTTTGAGCTGGAAGCCGACTTTCATTACGTTCCATGTTTCGCCTGTTAAGGTGGGGTTAGTAAAGCGTTGTTGGTGGGAGTTAGAGGGAGAAGGGGGAGTGAGCGAGGAATAGGGAGACGCACCGCTCATGAGATCGATCCAAGTGTTCACGCTTAGCTTTTCGATGTCCTGCTGGCCCTTCATCAACCGCAGCGCCTCATCCAAAATCGTCTCCCCCGTTTGTCGATCATCAATCACTTCCACGATTCGTTCGCCTGTTCAAATAGGTGGTCGTGTATTGCACGAGGTTGGGGCGGGCGCAAGCAACAGACGTGCCGAAGATTGGGTAAGCGTATTGTGCAAGTCGTCGATCAAGTTGAGGGCGTCGCGTCCATCCAAAGAGCACAGCGTCCAAGGTAGAGGGTAAGAAGCAAGCTCATCAGATCACACCAACACCCTAAAAGCAAACTACGAACCTGGCGTCACCCGTCGACGATTGGGATCCCTGACCAACGCTATCCGCCTTCGGAGGGCAAGCTCAATCAAGATACAGCCACGTAGCGCATACGAGATATTGTCGTTCCAGAACGACAGGTAGCCCTACACAACATCATCGCATAAGGACCTCACAAATAAACCGGAGAGAGAGAAAAGGCACACCTGTTTGTCTTTAACAGCCAAAAGCATAATCTCCTCCATGATCGTGAGTTTAGGCAGCTTTCCTCCTACCCTCGCTTCCTCGCCGGCGGCCTGCTCCATATCTCGAGGGTCGAACGCGATCTTGGAGCCTCCTTCGAACGCCGAGCCTGTAATACCATGCAGACGTGGGATGCGCAGCAGAGGCGGGGTCGTATAGCCGGCGCAGCGGTCATCGGGGTTGGGTTACACATCGGCGCGAGGTGAGCGTCGAATGGCGGTGGGAGAACGTTGTGGTCATCGTCCAAGGCCAGTTAGATGCAGAGTAAATGAAGAAGAAAAAACAGCCTTTCCAGTTAGCTTTCCGCCACACAAGAGACAGGACAACCGAACGCCCGCTCACCAGCATGATACTTTGGCGCCTCGCTCGTACTCGCCCTAGACACCGACATCCTCGTCCTCTTCACATCATCATCGTCTTCGTCTCTAAAGCTCGACCCATTTCCCGATGAGGAATTCGCGACTCGGCGCCGTTGAAGACCTGAAGAGGCGTCCCTATTTGCGAGAAGAACGAAGAGGGGAGAGGGGAGGAGATAACCATCAGATTGCTGTTGCTCGTCGTGGCTCGAGGGGGAGGGGGTAAGCGTACCCGTTCGACATAGTGCTTCTCGTTCTAGTTGTTTAGCTGGTGTTGATCGTTTTTGTCAAAGGCTGGCGTATAAGTTGCAATTCGGGTTACTTCGAGATCAAAAATGTGGGTTTTAACGATGCATCTGCCCCTGTACCGTCCCTAAATCTGCTCAATGGTTTAGTTTATAGTCCTGTTTTCTAGTCTTAAAGACGTACGGTTTCCTGAGAAGTAGGTTAGATAGTGAAAAGGTTAGGACAAGCGGAAAACATACCTGGAATGCCGAATTGAGCAGGTACCCGTGAGTCGTGGCCAAGCTCAGCTCGCGCGAACAGCAGCTGCTGGCGGAGAACAAATGCGTTCTCACGCTGATCAAACACCGGGACTGTCGGATCAATACGCCCCTATCTCGTCTCGTCACCGCGTCTCGTCGCCCTCGAAAGCGATGCTGTCGCCGACTGAGTACACGCCGTTAGAGCCTGGCTACCCCGCTGGAGACCTGGAAATACAGGGAGACGGTTCAAGCTAGCTACGGTGTTGTGACTTGTCACTTTCTAGATGTTCGTGAATCTGCTGCAAGGCGCCGGGACGATGGGTCAGAACGTCGGTGCGCAAGAGCAACAGCAACAGCAACAGCAACAGCAACAGCAACAGCAACAGCAACAGCAACAGCAACAGCAACAGCAACAGCAACAGCAACAGCAACAGCAACAGCAACAGCAACAGCAACAGCAACAGCACCAACAACAGGGCTGGCCTGTACCCGCGGCTCGGACGGCGTATCGGTATCCTTCAGCGCAAAGCGCAGGACCGAGTGCGCACCAGTTCCAGCAAGGATCGAGCACCGGCGGTCACCACCATGTCCCACACGGCGGGGGACTCGGAGCACATCCGATGAATCCAGCGAGCTACTACCAGCCACAATAAAACTTACCCGCTCAGTACCAACCTGGCATGAAAGTACTGGAGTTCTCTGCGAAACCAGCTGCTGAAGCTAACCCCAGGCTCGCGAGATGCCGAAGAACTGCGTCACAGATTTCTTTGATTGTAAAGTCTTGCATCTGCATCTGTTGCTCGCAGTAACTACGATTTTCTACTTGGCTCCCACATCAGAAGTCAGAAGGTAGAAAATGGCTCTCCTACATACGGGGCTTGGGGTCACGGTTGCATCATTTTGAACGCCTCCTCGTCGTGTACTCCTCATGTCAGTTTATGGGCGAGCTTTGCGACAGCGCGCGTCCCCCCATGCAAGGAACTTACCTTTGCGGGGTTGGAAGAACCAGGGCTGTGGAGACTACGATCCCAGCCAAGTCATCGATGCTATCTAATACTGTTGGGTCCGTAGCCTACCCAAACCGGTCGGCGGAATAGCAGCCTGCCCGAGTCTCAGAACGCAGTAGTATACGGATGTAAGTACACGGGTCCGATCCTTTCAAATTTTAGCCTCTACCAGACTACAAATGTACAAAGCGACTCACACAACGCCTCGATTCTACGTACCCAAGGTTCGTTCGCTCGAGGCTTGGCGTTGGACGTTGGACGTTGGGCGCTTAAGCAAGCTTTCCCACGAGGTTCACCAACGGTTCACCACCGGTCTTTTGGTGAGGGCCCAGGGGTGCCCCAGTGGTCAATGTGTAGCAAAGGAGATCAAAGCGCCCGAGTCCAAGCGTTTGCCCACAAAGGAATTTAACACGCTATAAATAGGCGCATGGGCTCCATCTAGTACCGTCCAGTAGCAAACCGCGAGTCCGAAACACACAGTTACACACCACGACTCAGATTCAATCATCGCCGCAAAGCAAGACCCAGAAAATCAAGCAATAATTATTAATGAGCCTCGCCATTCCAACTTTGGTTTCTGAGCACAGCGCCACACACACGTACGTTTTTGAACCCAGGTACCCTGCCCGCACCGTCTCAAGCGCTCCGGGAAACATCTGCAACACCGTCTTATACCCCATCGGACAGACGACACCGATATTCTGCATCGAGGGAGGCCGGATCGAGGGAGGCCAGTCGTTCGTCCGGTTGGTAGACGTCCGCCGCCCGAGGGAGCTAACGCTCGCGATCCTAACGCTGTTGGGCACCCATTGGCGTGGCAGGTTTGACGTCTGGATCGCCGCTTCTTTCATTGAATGGGATATGATACTCTCGGGTCCTGCATATCGTTTCTACCAATGTGAAAGAGACATGACTGACCCTGGAGCGACCTCGGATCGAGTGACGCTTATCCATTATTTCAACTTGGTGGACGGGAGAGCTCCAGCAGATCCCGTTTACTATCAGCCCGAGGCTTACATCGTCGAGGAGACGCATAGCAGGAAGCGCAACGAAGCGACTATGAAATTCAAGGATGGTCTTGATGGGGAAGTTTTGGTTGTGCTTCGGTGGGACCGGGATGTGCGGCGATGGATTCTGGAGGCGCTGGAGGACACCGTGCTGGATGGGCTTTGGGAAGTTGCCATCACGTTGTTTATTTTCGTTATGGGTCGTTTCAGTTCCAGTTATTTTGTCGACAGGCGTCGGAGGACCTTTGTGCATCCCAGCGTTCTGAACCGTCTGCATGCCGAGAGGAATAGAGCTTCCCCTCGCTCTTCGGCACCAGATTCTTGATCCCTTCCGTGAGTCTTTTCCTCCTGTCACTCCCTTATCCTTTTAGACATCCTATACTAGGGCTTCATCATCTCATATCGTACTCAATCCATCCTTAATACCCATCTCGTTCAATGAAATAGATGTTTTCCCCGTTCTTTATACTTCAAGTCTCGACTTATTCAACAGGTACCTGTAGGGGTACGTTATCACACACAGATAACATGATTGATTCGAACATCGACAGCCATTTCAATTAACATAGACAGATCTAAACCCGGATGATACTCTATATGATACAGGAAGGTTCCATTAGTGTATTTGTTGCTGAAGCCACAAAAGACATTCTTGCGCGCGGCCTTAAACCGCGTCGCATTGCTCCTTGACCAAAATAATGATCGCAGACAGAATCGCCCACACATACTCCCCATTTTCAATTTGCGAACCGTCGATGCTGATCTTCCATTCGGAAATATCACCACTGTGGTTCTCGTGGTATCCAACAGGCTTATCACTGTCACCATACCATAAGTAAGGCAGCGCAGCATCCACTTGCACCAACCATCGAAATTGTGCGTATTGTTCATCAGGAATTCGAATCCTGTGGACAACGGGAACAGACCAAGGTAGTCCGCCCCTGCGATCTGTAGCGATGATTCTCTCAGAAACCCCCTCAAAGTTAACCTCCCTGAAGGAGTCCCAAGTGGCAGTTTCATAGATATACTGGATTTTGACGCCTACTACTAGGCTCCGGCGGTCCGATGTGAGCCAGCAGAATTGCCGAGGAGACTGGATTGCTTCCATCGTTATGTCACTGAAAATAACTTTTCTCTGTCCTTTTGAGTCCCGGATGTCGTCCAGCCTCCATAGTGGAATTCGCCTATCCCCACATCCGAGGTAGACTTCCACCCCGTGTAGGTCCGTCGAGCTGTTGGGGTGCCGGGTCCTCCTGAAGGTTACGATACACCAGCCTGGGTGATTTTGATTCTGTACGACTCGGATAATGTCTTCGATGTCCATTCTGAGATTTGTTAATTAAATAATGCGGTAGAAGTCGAAGTGGCGGCAGGGGCGTGGTA
Organism: Coprinopsis cinerea okayama7#130; assembly: GCF_000182895.1. NCBI lineage: Eukaryota > Fungi > Basidiomycota > Agaricomycetes > Agaricales > Psathyrellaceae > Coprinopsis > Coprinopsis cinerea. The sequence goes on from NW_003307535.1 coordinate 2,174,442, forward strand.
GAGAGAACAGTGCGGGGACGGGAGAGAGAGATTTGAAGATGAGATGCTAGTGCTGGCACTTCATCCACTCTGGCCAGACCTTCTTATTATATACCTGGTCAAGAACCCTCCTTTTCCTCCGGGTTACTTTACCAGGCGTCGATCTCAGCAATGTGGCCCTACTAGAACCAAGCACAACTTGTCACGACGACATCGATTCCGACGGTAGCGACTCCAGTATGCGCTACTAGATGATTTCCTTTCTGCGGAAAGGTACGCCATTGATCGAGTCGAATGGCTCTCCGAGGCGTGGATCGTTGAAGAGCAATGGAATGCCCGGTTGATAATCGTCCCCTCTCACAACGCAAGCCGTACTATAGTCACTCATAGCAACGGCAGAGAAAGTGGGTCCAGCAGTCCTTCCCACGCGATGGTGTTGAACGTATGTACACACTGTGTGTACAGCACTCATGACTGAGAATAAACGGGTATGCGACGAGCTGTGCGTTTGTCCTTGCATTCGAAGGTATCGTTGCTAGGTTAAGACGTGTTGCTTCGGAAGGCGGCAGGGGCGGTGCTCGTTCCTATCGTTTAAACTTTAAACGTATAGTGCTCCCTCAAAAATTAAAATCGAGTGATCGACGTTCCTCGAGGAGCTGTGCTCTCGACTAATGAGCGAGTGCCGTTCCTCGAACGCTGTTATCCGAGACTACTTAAGTGACTAACTAGTACTAAGCGATCATCAAACACCACTCTTGTGACTCCATGCCTATCTACATACCTACCTACCGTTCCCAAATGGCATTCTAGCTTTCCAGGTTAAGACGATTCACTTGAGTGGACTGGGGCGGTGCTGAGCCCTGGCGAAGACTCGGTTGGAATACAGCTGCACACCTCTTCGTAAACTTAGTGGCTTCAGATACTAGCCCGCAGGGAAAGATATCGCCGATAGTTTCCGACTCGTAAAGCTATGTAAGCAAACCCCGTCTACGTTGAACGCTCAAGATGCGGCCATTTCAGACGCCGCGGCGCTTGCTAAAAAGGCTGGTGCGGCGCAGCTTGCGCCACCCCGAATAGCAAGAACAATTCTTTAAGAGGTTTGATTATGTTGGATTTCAATCCACTGCACGCTTTGGAATGTCCAGTCTCATCCTTTCCTCTCAGAACTTCAGAAAAAAGTTCTTCCCCTATTGCCAGGCGCAGAGCACGGCTGATATGTAGCTTCGCTTACTGATATTCGCGATTGATGCGCCCAATCCCGACAGTTTCCCCATCCGGTTCCCGACTCCGATGCTTATTTTGCTTCCGCGCTTACGCATTTCTGGGAGCGTAAGCGCAGCCGGCTTGGGCGCTCTCTCGCGAGAAGGCAGGGACGATGGAAGACACTGGACAAGATAAACTTGAATTCCGTATCTCTCGCTCCGACGACCCAAAATACTACTCCTAGAATGCCGAGATGGGCGTCCGACGCTGTGCATGACGGAATGTAAGCCTGCGGCCGGCCGTGCTGATTCGTTCTAAGTACATGAAGGCACACCTACCTATCTCGAAGATTGAAAGGAGCTTGAGAGAATGATTTCCAAGTCGGAGGACAGACGTCACACTGGAACAATATCGCCTCCTAGGCCGGGTTTGAGGGGTCCGTCCTGATACTCATGATGAGCGCCCAAGAAATCGATTGACAGGACTTTGATACATACGGATGTGATGTGACGAGCTCAGAAATGATAGTGGGAATACCTGTGCCGAAGGCGATATTTGACGTTGTGAAGTCCTGAAAAGGTTCGCTGAGATGGGGTATGTGATCTTGGCGCTTGATGTCTACCCTCCAGTCAGGGTGTAACGAAGTTCTCCGGGGTAACCGTCCTCCAGGCGCCCCTGGTTCCTCACCCTTAAAACCTTTCACTGGCTCGACGCCGCAGTGTGGCTTGATATCGGAATGGACGAAGAAGCAGGTACGTGGATTGGGGAGATAGTGGGGTCGGAGAATGTGCCTTGGTATCGCAGTGGAGGTCTGAAAGGATTTCGGGTGATGTCACGATGGATCGTGGACAGTGGGGCTGGATGGCTGTTCTGGTAAATGCTTCCTCACTCGCGACCGATTCAAACGAGTTCCGGCCTTTATTCATAATGAACAGAGATCATTAGAACCGCTGCTCAAGTGCGGGCCTTCCAACTATGCATCTATTCCTAGCACTATCAATGAGTTATCACGAGCGAGGAGACATACAAATATAGCCTGTTGCTATAACGAGCCGGAGAGGTCGCGATCTGAGAGAGAAGCTCTGAAATTGCTCATTCTTCATTATGACTCACCTTACCAGTTCTCGACGTGTTAGCTGCGGTGAACCCGCACAGCTCGCAACGAAGATCTTGGTGTACATAGGCACTAAACCCGGAAAATCATTGAATATCATTCTAAGGATGCACCCGCGTGGAGGCACCACCTCCCATCCCAAGGAACTATATACGGTCTTGCTGTGCAGGCTCCATTCACGCCGATTTGACCCCGACAAGTTGCGAGTGCACTGTTGTTGTGCGTGATTGATGCAACGCTGAACAGCGCTCGAGCCTCGATTCAGAGGAGCGTCATACCCCAGGATGCCTGAGTATTTCTGATGACATCTTATCTCTACACTCACACACGTTGAAAGTAATTCGAGTAAGTTTCTTCGTTGGACTTCTTCCCCTGGGCAGCCATAGTAGCCGGGGACGGAATGGCGGACGATCAATCAGGTGGTCATCAAATTGATTTTTGCGAAACAGAATGCGTTACAAAGTATCAGTGGCATCAAATACAGCACCTCGCTATCTGCTTCCATACTCTAGATAGCGAGTCGGTGAGCATCAGCCGCGCCCAGAGGTATCGTCGGAATGCCCCAAATCCCACTGATGCTCCCGCAGGAGCACACGGTCTCGATCCGATTCCGTCACATTTCTGGCACCCCCCATCACCGCCCAGGTTTTCGCTGCGGGTACGGGTGTGTTTCAAGTTGGAACCCTTGCTTCTGAATAATGAATCTCTTTGCTTTTTCTGGTGGGTGGCTGTTGCTCGTTAGATGGTTCATCAAGTTTGAAGGAAGACGCCAGGCGCCAGGGCGTCACTGCCATCAACGATTTGGGATCTACAGCTTTTTGTCAGCGAATTTTCTTTTTTCTTTGCGCCTTGTCCGGCGCTCTTGGATGGATGGGTGGTGGGTACATAATGGGTGCCGTATCTATGATGTGGAACTTCAAGGCCGCTCCTAGATACCCCTCCCCCTTCCAACCCCAACTTCGAAGTCTCCCTAGCGAACCTCTGACTCGATGCTCTCACTCGTCGTTCTCTCCGCTTCTTTCCTTCTGTTGTGGGCTGGTAGGGTGGTGTTCAATGTTTGGAAGCTGAGGAAGAGTGTTGGGTGAGTGGACTTCCTGTTTTGTGCTGTGGCAGGTGTAGTTCGGCTGACAGTGATTGGCAGGTCTTCACCCGTCGACTATCTCCTCCTTGGGTATGGGTGTATACCAGCTATCGTATTTATTCCGGCCTGGCGCTATATCGCATTTGGAAAGAGTTACCAGCTTAGATGGAAGCATAAGAGTAGGTGTTCGAGTTCACTGCGCTCTGGGCGCTCTGGAGTACGAATTCTGATCTACTCCGCTCCGCAGTCTTCCACGAACTCAAAACCGACGTCTATCCTTTGGTACGCCTCGACATCCTTGATGTACTACCAACATTTCTAATGATTGAGCCCTTAATACCCAGATTTCCATTCTCTCTCCCGCTCAAAACTACACAGTCCAAATCGCCGATGTCAACGCCGCCAAGGTGCGTTCAATACTTCCGACCTTTTTCGCGTTTCACTAACATGGTGACCATGTTTTGCATTGACAGGAGGTTACGACATACCGGTCTCGATTCCCCAAACCCATGGAATTCTATCGTCATCTCACTTTTTATGGAAAGAATATCGTCGCTGCTGAGGGTGATGACTGGAAGAAGTATCGGAAAGTTTGTGCGCCTGCTTTCAACGACGTAGGTCTTCGTTTGGATTTTGCATATTCTCAGAGGGAGGATGCTGAAACCCAGGTGTAGAGAAATAATAAGCTTGTTTGGGAAGCTGCTATTCGAATCATGGATGATCTCTTCAGGGACGTCTGGGAACACAAAGATGAGGTTGAAGTACCTCATATCGTCGATACCACTGTCCTCGTAAGTCGCCTGTCTTCAAACCCCTATGGAGTCGAATGCTAACTCACCCATGTAGATCGCATTGTTCGTGATTGGAGAGGCTGGTACGATTCAATCTTTCTTACCATTCCCCGACGAAGGCTTACCTTACTCTTAGGATTCGGCGAGAAATTGACATGGAAGAACGACGTCGTTGCACCGCCGGGCTTCAAGTACACTGTCAAGGAGGCCCTACACGTCGTTTCTCGTCACCTCATCTACAAGGTCATCCTACCCAACTGGGCGTACAAACTCAGCAAGTCCCTCGCGGATATCGATTTGGCGTTCAAAGAGATGGGGGTGCGTATTACTTATCCCTACCTATTTCTAAACTCAGTTTTTCGTGTGTCTTACATGACATCGTTTGTTTAGATGTACATGCAGGAGATGATTCGAGAGCGCTCGACGGGCGAGAAGTCGTCGGGACGTCATGACTTGATGACTGCCCTCGTCGAGAACAACGTTACTCTCCCAGCGGACGATCCTAACCGCCTGACAGACCAAGAACTAATGGGCAACGTCTTCATTTTCATGCTGGCTGGACACGAGGTATGTACACTACCGTCACTCACACTGCTTATGATGGTTAACTGACTGGCTCTGTGATAATAGACTGCAGCCCATACGCTTGGCTTCGCGTTTGCTTTTCTGGCGCTGTACCCGGAGGAACAGAAGAAGCTATATGATCATATCAAGTCTGTTATTCCCGAGGGACATACACCGACGTATGAGGATATGCCTAAGCTTACGCGGTGCTTGGCGTTCATCAACGAGACTTTGCGACACTTCCCTCCCGTACGTTCCACCACCTAATTATCTGGCTTCGCAGATGCTGATTCTTGATTTGATTTCCTTCAGATTATTGAATTGCCCAAGAAGGCGCAGGAAGACACGGTCCTTCATACCACAAACCATTACGGCGAGAAGGTGTCTGTCCCTATTCCCAAGGGCGGGTGCATCTCTGTCAATATCCCTGCTACCCATCATAATCGTGAGTTCAAGCTCGTTGCTAACTTTGATTCGAGGTTATTGACGGTGTTTTGCGTGGGTGTTTAGCTAAATACTGGGACGATTGCGACTCGTTCAACCCGGATCGGTTCTTGGGTGAATGGCCGCGGGAGGCGTTCCTCTCGTATAGTGCGGGGCCTAGGAGCTGTCTTGGTCGGAAGTAAGTGCTCTCCTCCTTTCCAGTTGACGTTGGCACGGGTGTTGACGTAGATTTTGCCCCTTTCTTATCCTAGGTTCTTTGAAACTGAAGCCATTGCGGTTCTGACCTCCACTCTGTTGCAATATGAGGTTTTCTTGAAGGAAGAACCACAATTCGCACATGAGACGTTTGAGCAGAGGAAAGCTCGTATTTTGAATGTGAAATGCGAGGTGACTTATGCGTGAGTTCATTCTCTTTTTGGTTTCCTGATACAGGTGGCTGACCCAGATATATAGTCCTGTGCGCGTACCTCTCGTCCTTAAACGACGCAAGTAAAGGACCGACTTTGCTTAGTTAAGTTCTGACTACGGACCCTCCAACATTTTGATTTCGTTGGCCCGACACATTCCTTTAATCTTTCGAGGTATCAGGGCACCCGGTGATATTTATTCTATCTTTATTTTGGATATCCACATTCGTTGCTACGTCTGTTACTACTAGACAATTTGGGGTACGCAGAAGTCTGATTCATCGCACAGTGTATTTTTATTGCTTTGGTTTTGCTTTGTATGTATGTAATTCTATACCTATACCTACTCTGTTCTCTCATTTGTTGGTACCTCCTCCGTTGATCTTCTATTTGAGCAATGGCAGTAATGTCTTGACAACGAAGAAGCCACTAATCCATCCAAGGGCGTGAATATCGCAGTTATGTTCCTAGCGGAACCCATTGACCCTGCCGAAACGGGGCTGGGTTGACCTCACTTCGTGAATCGTTCCACGACTTGAAGCTCTCGTAGCAGTAAGACTTAAAGCTTAATGCTTAATGCCTCTCATCGTAACTTATATCCGCACTACGCGCATACTGACCTAAATAGAACCTCTCACTCGTCTCGCCTCGCGACGCGACGCGCACCTGTTAAGCGCCCGTCGATCACCTCGATCGACCGTTCCTATAAGCGCCTTCTTAGTATGCCCAAAGACAGCTACAGCAACTCTACGCTTTACCACTGTCGGAGGTTTAGGTATAAGGGTATGCATTCTCCGCGTTTCCCGCCCCTAGATAGCCTGGGATGTCCATGTACCTACGTATCTAGCGGACTAAAACGCCTCACCAAATTCGACGAGGGACGCGACGCGTCTCGGCACGATCAACGCGGTCGCGAAAGACCTTCAATGCCACCCAGGTGCGTAACCGCCGTCCTTGTATAACCATTTAGAATGGAATCGACGGAATGCAGTTGATAAATATGACGGAGAATTTTGAGACAATACGGTTATACCACATGGCACAAGGTATTCATTTTTAATTGTATTTTTGTGTTTCGACGAGTGTAGCTAGTACTAGTCAGACAAGGTAGGAGGGTTCAAGCAACTCGGTGTGGACGTCGTTAAACTGGAGGTAACTAAGGTCAAGTTTGAATGTGGGCTTCCAAGTCAGAGCACCCCTTTTATTTTCATTCTTTATTCCGCAGTAGTATGTAGAGCTATAGTTTGCGTTGTTCAAGTCCCACTGGCAACGGTCTCCATACAGTTCGTCAAGCTGCTGTATCCGAGTCCTGAGTGGCGCGTTGGTTAGGTGTGGGTCCGGGTCGGGGAAGGCGTATATATATACGCTTCCCTCGTATGAACAAACGATACCTCACATCGCATCGCACCCATATTCGTTCATTGACAGCCTACTCTACCATTCCAACGCTCGTGAAGCCTTACACCAAATCAGTTCAATCAATCATGTCGACCTCACACCAAGACAGCAGAATGGCAGAACACAGAAGGCAGAACGAGAACCATGACCCACCCGCAGATTCACGGTCACAGCCGCAACCACAATCACACCAACCTCCAATGACAACGATGATTCCGAGTCGTCGGCACAGAGACAAATCAGGACTCCCCTACACAATCCACTTCCACTCCTCCACCAAAGAGAAACCAACGCGCCATCTATTCCTCACAGGGCTCCCATACGCCCTTCTACACATCAGGTTCTTCCACGGAACTTTCATGGATTACATACCAAATCCCCAGGCGCGGGTTGACGCTGAGGAGAAATCCCACCGAGTTATCCATTGTATATGGATCCGTACGAAAGACCTACGGTCTCGGGGGAGGGACACAGTGGGTCGGGAGGTGGAGTCGACGCTTTTGGGAGACGGGGAGAGGGTTGTGCGTGAGGAGCACTGTGCGGTGTTTCCTGCTACTCTTAAGGTTTTTTTGCATTCGATATATTGGATTGGAAAGGAGGAGAGTGGTTTGGAGGAGGATGAGATGACTTTGTGCAGGGCTTGAGTGTCGAGGATTTCGAGAAGAGGATATCCATCAGGAAAAGCCCAGGAATATATTTGACACTCAGGTTATATAGTAGGCACTGAGTCAGGACAGACCTCCCTCGGGGCTTAGAGCGCCGAGTTCGAGGCTTGAAGTTGGCCCCAGGAAGATGAAGAATTGTCGATGGATCACGCAGTGAGCTGTGATTCTGGTCCAGCTACATGGACTTCAGATTAAGTTCAAAGCCCGGCTGGTGGACTCACATGGCACCGTACGCAAAAATAAATTATAAATGAGAGATATTGTCAAAGAGTGTATTCGTGTCGTTACAGTGAAATCGTGAACAAACCACGAGCGACCGCGATATTCTAATTTCTGGGCAACGTCCAATCTTCGACAAAAATGAAAGAGAATGAACAATGATTCAAGGGAAACCCGTATAGACCCTGCCTAAACTTACCCAACAATCCTACTGCCACGCCCAAAATTCAAATTCCACCGCGATGTTATCCAGTATGTATTGCGTATCGGTAACCATACGCCTGCCGTATTCGTTCAGGTTGTTAGGATCTGCCATTGTCGAACGGTCGAAATCGATTATCCTCCAGGGATGCACGACGTTGTGCCGAGGGCATAGACGAGCCTCACCGTGTGGAGAGGGCTTGAACACGAGTGTGTTCCAAGGAGTGAGGTTGTCGTGCATCACGCCAAGTTCAGCCAAATCATCCATGACCTCCTTGACAGCCTGCCTGGAACGCAAACCTTTGAGTGAGGGCGAGTCTTGATTGTAACGTGTGCGCACTCACTTGTCTGCTTTCGTCTTCCATCCGGTACAGGGCTCGCCAAGCAGCTCGAGAACGAGAACAGAGATCGTCGGTTTGGCGGCATCCCGGTTCCATTTGTACCAGGGTGAATCCAGCTTGGAAGGTGGGTTTTCGTATATCTCTTGGTCGTCGTTTTCGGGTACGTCGTCGGTTAGCCAGTCCGCGGAAGGATATTGGTCGATGTTGTCTGGGATCGTGTCTGTATCCTCGAACAAAACCTTCCGGTCCATCCAAGGCTCGAATCCAAAGTCGGCCGCGACATCTGGCGCAGTGGAGGTAAAGAAACCGAAATAAAGGGGCACGGAGATACCCTGGAGAGATGACATTTGTTCATAGAACCAAGCCTCTCGCGCCAGGCTGCGGCTGAATTCCGGCTTTGCGAATTTGAGGCAAAGGGTGGACGGTAATGTTGACCGGACATCACAGCCGCCGTGACAGCAGAGACGACGTCTGCAGCGTAGGTTACGCCGATTCGGCCCTCTGAGATGCGTTCGACGAGGGAAAGTTCGAGGGTTCCGTCAAAGTTCGAGGGATCCTTCGGTCCCCATGTGGCAGGGGCTGGTTGCGCCCGATCTTGCTGAAACCAGACGGCGCCAGGGAAAGAGGGCGAGGGTCTGAGAGTAATCGATGTCGTGCGCGCTCCGTCGCCGACAACACAGTCGTGAATCAGTAGCGTCGAGAACATCTGCTGAGTATGGGTGATGCTAAAGAGGTGGTGGTCGAGGTTCAAGCTCAAGTCACACAAGTGGCGCTCGTCGGTCAACTTGGGTCCATCAATTCGGAGATCAGGGATGCATACCTCACATCGCATCGTACAGTTCGCCCAACCGTTAGCGTCAGCCTACTCTACGACTCCAACGCTTGTGAAGCCTTACATCGATTCATCCGTAGATGCTGTGGTACGACGACCTACTGAACACCATCCTATAGCCCACCTCGCCATCTCCATCGCCATCTCCATCTCCATCGCCGTCGTCATCGATTCCTCCTTCTTACGTCCCACGACCCATCTTGAGGTTTTCAACTTCCGAGGAGGTGAGATTCCGACACATCGATTGCTCCGATGAGCTGTGTGCTGACCAGGCACCTCTAGTTGTTGTGCAGGTCCTAAGGCAACGCGACCAACGGACAACGACAACACGCGAACCCATACATCCGTCCAGGCCCCGATTTCAGAGGGGATACGTTTCCCGCCCATCGAGGACCAGACGATGCACAGGCCGGTTTCATCGCCAGTTACTAGCCGCTGTGTACCTGTGGACCTACGTCTGCGATGTGGAGGTGATTGATTAGGTCGCTGGGCAATCGAGGTGATGTCCAGGTGGGTGGGTGTTGGGTCTGAGGTTATCGATGAGATCCTTGTAGACGCGGACTCCGGAGACGATGCAGACGCTGCCCAACGGTTCCATGACCAACGGGCAACACAACGCACACCAGTGCATCTAGCCAGTCGCACACTCGGAGCGAGATCAACATCATGATCCCACCCGTCGTAGACCAGTCGTATATCCAGGCCGGTTGCGTCGCCTAGTCATTCACCGATGGCAGCGTTTGCGATGATGGGGAGGCGATTGTGTGGGCTCTGGTCAACCTGGATTCTCGACGACGCGTCGTCGACGATTTCCTGCCCTCATGTTTTCCTTATGTAATTTCGCTCTCAGTTTCAATCACTACAAGCTTCGCTTGCCCGTGCCTTCGGCACAGGGGCGGTGGTTAGGGTCGGGCTTCGCCCTCCACTCACAGGAATGGCGGGGAAATAATTGCTGTGTACTCGCTGGCGCCCGCCTGCGGCGGGCTTTCGCTCGTACACGGGCCTGTGGGGATTTTGCCGCGCGTGAGGATTCCGAAAAGGGAGGTTTATTGCTGACATAATTATTACATAACATTACTTTGTCAGCATTTCCGGTGTGCTTTCATGTATAGGACTTATTTTGATCCCAACATTTGAGTCAGCCCCAAATACTACTTCCGAAACATGATCTTGAGCACCGAGAAACTCTATCTGCCGTATAATCGAAGAGACCCAGACGACGTCAACCAGTACACTACACACACCTCAGAGTGGCCAACGAAAGACATCGGAAAGCACTGACAGAGCTAATACTGTCGTCCCATTCGCTCGCGCTGGAAAGACTTCGTTGATTGAGCGTCTGGAGCTTGCTGCTCGCCTCTTCTGGAGCGACATCGTACAGCATTAAGTATGAGATAAATACGTTCATGCGATCACCTTTCATTCCCCTACAGACGAACATTAGCTGTTAGATTGCGACGGCATCGTATATTCTCACCGAAAACGGTCTTTCCTCAAGTGCTCTCCTCATCGCCGACATTTCCACCGAAACTTAGAAAACGGGTTCTGAGCCAATTTATATCGCCAATGCGACGTTGAATGGAAGTAATGCATGCTACATTCAGGCTGAAAGAGAAAAAAGAAAACGAGACAGAAACGGGAATTATACACACTCACAAAAGACCAAAGAGACAAAGGACGAAGGAAGAAACAAAAGTCGAATGTGGAAAACGGGTAATCATAACGGAAAGAATAATCATAATGCGAGTAGGTACGGCGACGAAGAGAACCATACGTAGGTAAAATGATTGACGACAGCGGCAAAGAGGATCAACTAAGTCTACATCAACAAAAGAACCAATTAACAATCGACCTCCCCAAATGCAGAACACGAAAGACGCACCAGAAATCACGACCCAACATACCCCTTCAAGGAGAGAATCCCACATCACCACTACGACTCATGCCCAACTCTCGAAAGAGCCATCATAACCTTCCTCTGACTCCTCACAGGCAACGGCTGATTCACATCCACACCATCCCCAACAACAGGATCATCCCCCAACACACTCGACGGCCTTCTCGACGGAGGAGCCGAAGCACTTCCACCACCTCCATTCAACAGCGAATTCCGAATACTACTCCCAAACCCACTCCCAAACCCATTGTGGTGCCGCGTGGGTAGAGGAGGCGGGCGGTCCCAGTCACGCTGTTGTTGTTGTTGTTGCTGTTGCGACGGTTGGTGATGAGGGTGATAGTACCCATTCGAACCAGACGCCTGACCTTCCCGCTCCATATTCATATTCGACGAACTCGCAATCGAAGACGACCGTTCCCTCTGCCTACCCCTCTCCATCTGCGGCGACATCTGGATATCACGATCCTCACCCTGCCGCGACTGGGTCTGGGACTCGAGGTACATAATCCGCCTCTTCAACTCTTCCAACTCGGCCGCCACATCCCCACCACTATCGCCTCTGCGTTCAAGTGTATCACCCCGATCCCGATCCCGACTCCTATACCTCCCCTCCTCAATAGCATTCCTGACTTCAACACGAGTTCTCTCCTCCATGTCCTTCATCCTCCTGTCCAAACTCTCCACCTCGGCCTGGTGCAACAACCGCAACGCCTGAATCTCCTCTCGACTCCTCCTCTCACTCGCAAGCTGCTCCTCTCTCGAAAGCTTAATCTCCTCCCTTATCAGCCTAAGCTCGTCACGCAGTGTAGGGAGGAGGACTGTGGTAACGTTGTTCGCGTTGACGTTCGAGACCAGGTTGTTCGCAGCAGCAACAGTCGAAACACGAGTCGTCGAGGTCGAAGTCGAAGACGGAGAACGAACAATCGAATACGGGTCGTGTTCCCTCTCCTTGCCCTTGCCCTTGGCCGACGTCGTCGTCGTATACTCCACATCGTTCCCATCAGAAGAAAACTCGAGGATATCCGCCATGTTCCTCATCACGTCCATGACTTTACGCACGAGCACTGGTTTCGGCCCTCCTCCTGATCGACTCGGCCCACCGTCCACTCGCGATCGTGGTCGTGAACCAGTCCTCTCCTCGAAAGGCGGTTCATCCACCATCGTCAAATCCTCCTCCAACGGCCTCCCTCTCGGCCTCTCTCCCTCCCCATCCTCTTCCTCATGCCACGTCTCGTCCGTCTGCGCACCACCCTCCACACGCTTAATAACCTGCAAACCCATCTCCCTCTCCCTCAACGCCCTCTCCTCATCTCTCCCCCATTTCCAATCAAACCCATGTCGCCCCCCATCTCCACCCAACACAGAATCAACCTTCCTCTCAATCCTCTCCAGCGCACCACGAAGGTCTTCCCATCCAACTCCAACTCCTCTGACACTACGTTCCTCCCCATCCCCCACCCTCTCCAAACTGGCTCGCAGTCGATCAACACCGGCCACAACTTCCTCCTCCACCAACCCCTTCAAGGAACCTACGATCTCCTTGATGACGTCCGCATTCACACTACGATCAACGTCCATCCGCTCCTCCCGTCGTTCCCCCGCGTTCTTCAAGCTGTCGAGGATAGCTCCGAGCCCCTTCTCAACCTCCTTCCCCCAGCCTTCAACCAGCGCCCGAAGTATCGAATTGCCCTCCAAAAGACCGAGCAACGCTTCAAAAATCTTGGCGATTTCCGGTTCCACAGTCTTCTCAGTGGTGGTTATCGCAGTCGTCGACGTAGATGACCCAGACGAGGAGGACGAAAACTCCAAACGCTTCGCGCCATCGGAAGCAGAAGAAGCGAGACACCCCTCCAAAACAGCCCTCACAGCTTTCTCAACAGCGCCCTCGATCACTCTATCCGTCTCCTCCCTCTGCCCTCTCAAAACACCTCCACAAACCCCGGCAACGTCCTCCCTGACACCCTCCCGCACCTCCTCCCTAACAACACCCCTCAGCTCCTCACCCAATCGCGATGAACGGGAAGTATCACCATCAACGTCCATCTGGTCACCCGCTGCTCCCTCCCGTCCACCATGGCCATCACCCACCCCACCCAACTTCTCAACCCCCTCCCTAACAACCCCACTCAACCCCTCCACAACCTGCTTAACCAACACATCACCCAATGAAGCAGATAACTGGCCCGCAAGTGACCGGGCGAGATCGTCAATCGCGTTGGTCGTGATACCGCTCGACGCTGAGGGCGGGGAAGTTCGGAGACTGGTCGTGGAAGGCGAAGACAACGTCGGTCGAACACCAGTGGGGGAGGAGGTTGAGGGACGAGCACCAGTGGTGGATGAGGTTGCGGGTCGAACGCCAGTGGAGGCGGCTGAAGATCGGACACCTGTAGTGGAGGAAGACACTGAGGGACGGACACTCGACGTCGAAGGGGAAGCCGTGACCGAAACTCGAAGCCCACTCGCAGTAGTAGATGGCGTCGAAGGCTTCGCACCAGCACGCTCTGAAGTCGTAATGGTCGCTAGACCTGAAGTAGACGTAGCGGGGGGTTGATTCGCGCTCAAAGTCGACGTGGCTGGGGGTTGAGCTGAAGTTGGGGTAACGGTGGTATCTGGCTTCGCAGCGGCGCCTGGAGCTACACCCAACTTCGAAGAAGTCGTTTCATCCGGCTCAGCAGTCGAAGCCCCAGCGTCGTCCTGCACATCCACATCCATATTCACATCCACACCCTCGTCCTCCCTCTCTCTCTCCTTATCCTTCTCCTTCTCCCCGTCTTTATCGTTCTCCTTAGCCGCGTCTTTCTCTTTCTCCTTATCGACGCCGACGGCTGTATCCTTCTCCTTCTCCATGCCTTTCCCATCATCCTTACCCCCACCCAAACCCTTCCCACCTGCCACCGCCATACTCGAACTCGAAGACGCAGCACCACCACCACGCCCAAACCTCGGTCCTCCCATACCCCCCAAACTCCCAGAAACACTAGCAACCAACGCACTAGCAGGCGGGGTCGGACTCACACCTCCACCACCACCACCCGTTCCAGCACTCCCACTCGAACTCGAACTAGCAGAATCACGTCGTAAGACAGGCTTCGCTCGTAATTGCTGCGTAGCTGATAGATGCGGTTTGGAGAGTTTGGGTGGGGCAGTCGTGGATGGTGCCGTCGTCGTGGATGGTGCTTTCTCCGTAGATATAGTCGTCGTCGACGTTGATGTAGCTGCCACGGGTGTTGATGAAGCCGCGATGGATGGTGTAGCCGTCGATGCGGTCCTAATCGAAGCTCCCTTCTCCGCACCAGCAACCGCTCTCTCTTTCTCCTTCTCCCGGTCCTTCTCCTTCTCTCCTTCCTTCTCCAGCGCAGCTTTCACACCCGCAACAGGCGTCGACCTGCCAGACCCAGACCCAGACCTCGACCCATCCTCCGACACCGACAAAGCACGTCCGGATAGAGGACTAGGCACAGACAGAGGACTAGGCGCCAACAGAGGACTGGGCGCAGAAAGCGGACTTCCCGAAAGAGGACTGGGCGCCGACGCACCCGGACTTGCCGCACCAGAAATACGGTCCTTCTCCTTCTCTCCTTCCTTCTCCAGCGCAGCTTTCACACCCGCAACAGGCGTCGACCTCCCAGACCCAGACCCAGACCTCGACCCATCCTCCGACACCGACAAAGCACGTCCGGATAGAGGACTAGGCACCGACAGCGGACTGGGCGCAGAAAGCGGACTCCCCGAAAGAGGACTAGGCGCCGACGCACCCGGACTTGCCGCACCAGAAATAGGACTAGACGCAGCAGTACTACTCCGACTACGACTCCTCGTCTTCCTCCCTCCACTTCCTCGCTTGCCTCCCCTCTTACTCTCACCCCCCTCTCTAGCACCCCCCTTCTCCTTCTCCCTCTCCCTCTTAACCCTCCCAGGTACAACCTCCCCACTCCGATCCTCCTCCTCAACACTAGGCCCCATCTCAACACCAACACTCGCACCAGTACTGGGAGCGGGCGCAACTCTAAACGCAGCAGCCGTCGTACCCACGACAACTGTCGGTCCGTAGGGAGGCGTGCCAGACCCTGGTGTGCCAGACGGAGTGTATCCTCCCGGTGTACCAGAAGGCGTGTACCCAGGGGTCCCAGATGAATGTCCATACCCATGAGAATGAGACGGATGGTACCCATGCGGAGACCCCCCATACCCAGGCGCAGTAGCCACGTACGGCACAGGCGAAGTCGCGTACCCAGGGATAGTCCCAAACCCTCCATACAGCGTATGATTCCCGCTCGCCACGCCGTACGCCACGATGTTGGTGCCTGTCGACATCGTAGGCGGATATTGTTTTAGCGTATGGCGAGTCGTAGGCGGGTATTGTTTTCGCGTGTGGCAAGGTCGCAGACGTTCATGGCCGTGATGTAGTTAGTCGTAGGCCGTGATGTAGTTAGTCGTAGGCCGTGATGTAGTCCGCGCACGTCGAGGTCGCAGTCGTCGATATGCCCGTATGCACGTCATAGTCACAGACATGCCCGTATGCACATCGAAGCAATAGGCATATTCATATGCAAGAAAAAAGGATACGAAAGAACGCTCCCAATCAGCCCCTTCAGATCCACCTCAAAAAACATTATCCACGCACCTTGCGACCCATACGCAGAAATACCAGTCCCAACAACATTATACCCCCCTCCTGCTCCTGCTCCCCCTCCATACCCTCCTCCTCCACCACCTCCATACCCTGCAACACCCCCTCCCGCAGTATTAGGCACAGCATACCCCACAGGGATCCTCCGTCCAGCCACAACAATACCCGAACCGCCACTTTGAGGAGCTGTACCACCCGTCGTCGTACTCGAAATAACAGTCCCTCCGCCAGCTGCTGAACTAAGACCAGCCGTCGCACCTCCCGACGCACCAGCCGGACTAGCAGCCTTCTCCCTAGCAGTAGCCAACGACATACCCATCGACGCAATCCTCGTCGACGCAGCCAGTCTAGGCGGGAGAACGACAGGTGGCGTTGTCGTCGTCGTCTGCGATTGTGCTTCCGGCGGTGTCGTAGTCGGAGCCGTAGTCGTCGGCGCTTCTTTCGCTGTCGCAGTCGTCGACGATTCTTTCGGAGGTGTCGTCGAAGAGGTTCCATTCGTTGCCGCAATCGTAGAGAGTTCGCTCGTGCCGTCGTCGATGCTTCTTCGGTGGTGTGGTCGACCCTCCTTCCCATTGGCATCAGCACTCGACCGACCACCCTCAACACGGCTTTCTTCACAACCCTCCCATCCTCTCCTCCCTCGCCCTCTTTCTCATTCACCCTCTCCTCCACACCACCCTCCTTCACACCACCCTCCCCACCACGCGCCATACCACGATTAACGTCCGTCTCCGTCGTTCCCCCTTCCTCTCGCGGTCGTTTATTGCCCAACACCGTCGTTGTCGTTGTCGTAGACTTGGATGCCGTCGTAGCACCCGCCACCGAAGCCGACGCAGCGCCACTACCCATCCTACTCGACAACGATGCAGCACGAGAAGATAACCCTAACCCAGGTATCCCGTGATCCTCCTCTGGCACCCCCGCTATCAACGCGTCCACAGGCACTTCCTTCTCCACACCCATCCTCGCGTCGACAGGTGCTTTCTCCACACCCATCCTCGCGTCAACAGATGCAGCCATGGGCACGTCCACAGGTGCCTTCTGAACAGACAACGCCTCGTCCACAGGCGGCCCCTCGCTAATCGACAATCCAGGTATCGGACTCAGACGCGCAGTGGCGGCTTCGTTCGTCGCGGCTGTAGTCGTCGTCGCAGTCGTGCCTTGACTCTTATACCCACTCGTCGTAGCCACGCCTTGAGTCGCAGTCGAGTTCAAAGTTGTTGTCGAGTTCTTCAAAGTAGTAGGAGTAGCAGTAGTAGTCGTAATCGTAGAATCTACACACACCCAAAAGAATAGTCAATATATGCACTTTAAAAAGAATCAGAAAGACAAAACACGCACCCTTCGCGATGGTAGCGGTTGACCCAGACCCAAGAGTGGCTGCTCCTGCTCCTACTCCTCCGTCAACCTGCATCCCCTCGGCCCTATCCCTATCCCTATCCCTATCCTTCTCCGCAGCAGCAGCAGTGGCAGTCGCATCCACCTGCATACTCCGAGTGGCAGTCGTCGTCGTCGTCGTGCCATTCGTCACGACCGTACTCTCCGCGCCATTCGCAGTGCCGACATCCTCCATCTCAACATCCCCATCCGCATCCGCATCCGCATCCTCATCCCCGTCCCCGTCCCCATCCGCATCCCGCACAAGCCCAGCCACACCTCCCTCACCCTCCTCCTGCTTAACACGTATAATCTCGTCACGCTTCATACCCGCATCACCCACTGAAAGCGAAGCAGGTGCAGAGATTACCGCAGGGGAAATAGGCACACTCGAGAGTGGTGAAGAAGCCGCTACGGAGGCTGTCGTCGTCGCCGTGGGGGGCTGAATCGTCGTTGTCACAGGTTGAGTCGTCGTGGTTGGCCGAGTCGTCGTCGCAGAGGATGGACCCGCCGTCAAAGGTGCCGTAATCGAAGTAGACGCAACAGGTTCCTGTTTCGTCTGGGGTTGCTGCTCGACTTGACGCTGGGCCTGCGTATGCCCAACCATCGCAATCGACCGCGCCTGCACATACAAATCATTATCCCACACCCACTTGCCCCCAACCTGCCCAAGACCTGCCATAAACTGCTCAGCCGTAATCCCATTATCTACCTCCTCCTTCGTCAACAAAAAGCCTTTATGTCCTTTCAGGACCCAACGCGCCCAATCTACATTCACGACATCAGAAAAATCGTTCTCTTCGCATAAAGATGTAGTAGAAAAGAGAAAAGGACGCACCATGCTTCAAAACATCAGCTTCATACTCCTCCTCCCCATAATCCTCCCAAAACCGTCGAAGACTCCACTCCCTCCCAACCATCCACTTGCGATAAAACCTCGTCAACGCCCGATCAAACATCGCAAACCTCCAATTCCTATCCACACTCCCCACCCTATCACCCTTCACACTCTTCATCGGCGTACCAGCCGGACTGTTGTACGGGAGTTCCATCGCAGCCTTCCTCGCCGCCTTCAACAAATGACTACACAGCCTCGACAAATGCACGATATCAAATTTGAACTCGTCCCACTCCTTCTCGGGGTCGGAGGAGGTCAGGACGAGGCGGAGACTCTCCCACTGGAACTTGGCTACGAACATAAGCGGGATGCGGTACCCTTTCGGTAAAAGGGTGGTGGTGCCGTCGCGGGAGGTGATAGAGGCAAAGACGCGCGTGGGCCGGGTGTCGCGCGGCGGGACGGAGAACACGTTCTGCGTCAGATACGAGATCATCATATCCTGCGGCCAGTCGTCCCTACAGATGAACAACAGCTCGCTCGGGTGCTTCCACGGTTTGTCGGGTTCGGGGAGGACGACGGACGTCGCGCGTTGCCGGCCTTGTGCTGCTCCACCATTAGCTGAGGGAATGACGGCGGAGATGGACTGGGCGTCGGTCGTGGAGACAGGCGAGGTTTGCGGCTGGATGTTGAGTGGCGAATCGCGCGAGGGCGTGCCGAGGCGCACGAGCGGCTCAGCTGAGGACCGCCGCCCTACTCTCCGCCTCTCCATAGGCCGTTTGGCGGCTTGCCTTTTGGACGTTGACGATGACGACGAGGCGTTATTATTTCCATCCGGCGTTGAGGTCGACCCTTTACTCGCTCCATACGCCGATATCGAGGTTCCCGCCGTTGGCGTCGTCGTTGAATATTGCGTGGCTGGAATAGGTGCAGTGGCGTTGGCATTGGACGAAGACGAAGGGTGGTTGGTAATCGCGGTGGGCGTGGTCATAGTAGTAGCAGTCGTCGAAAGCGCTCCATTCAAGCCTACTTGGCTCATCGGATTGTCAAAATACTATTTCCCGAATTTGCCGACGACTTGGTAAACAGCGTTCGGGTCTTTTTTCAATGTTGGAAAAAGGCCTTCTCCGCCTCTCTCTCTCTTTCTCTCTCTCGCCTATAGCACCTGGTACTTCACGGCGCGGCGTTGTTCTCCCGCACTTTTTTGCTTTCGCTCGTTCTTCTTGCCCCCCTTCGTGACCAAAAAACCAAATCGTAGCAGTCAGTCAGCCAATCAAATCAACCTATCAGTCCAATCCAGTCCAGCGGTTCTCCAAACCACCAAAAACTCTTCAGAAACTACCGATACCAAGAAACGAAACGAAGCAAACAAACGAATGAATAGACGGGATAAATACCTCTTGTGAAAAAGTCCGCGCTGTAGTTCACTTCAAGTTCACGTTGGAGGAATCGAATGGAAAGCGGATGTGTAACGGGGGAAGGGCGTTGGGGCTGGGAGGTAACAAGTAAAAAAGGGACTCGATGCCAGTGGACAAGTCCAAACTTCACACAAGTCAAGCTCTCGACCAAACCGTCGCTCAGTCGAGCAAGTCACGTTTTCGATGTTCCCACACACTGCATTTCTTGTTCCTATTTGGCTAAACCGTTTGATAGTTTGGCTGGGTCTTTGAGAGTAAACACCTCTTCCCGGCCCATTTTCCCCTCTTTCGGTCCCCGTGATTGTCTAAAGTACCGCCTACAGCTACGGGAGTAACTACGTATGATGTCTACACCCACTCTCCGAGGCAGAAATCGACGAACTAACGGACCTGCTCCCCGAATACGAACACCCAAACAAACGACGGAACGTATTCGAACTCTGCCCTCACGTGTCCCGCCGTATTCATCCGAAACGTTTTCCGATTCGTGACTCCCCCGAGTCAAGATCAAGGTGTCCCAGGATATCGATGATGACCCAAGCTCCCATCGATAGCGATAACGATGGGGGTCATCACCGTTCACGCTTTTTTCACTGGTCGAACTCGAACTAGGGAGCTCCCACTGGAATCCCCTCCTCCTGTCCATCCATCCACCGATCCTCCCTCTGAACCCACCCAGAGGCCAAACTGTTACCGCTTTGAGCAGGGCTCACAGCCTGAGGCAGGAGGACCCGTGCGCAATCGATCGTACCTTCCGAGCATGTGAGGGTTGTCTATCGTCCCCGAGCATGGGAGGGCTGTCCAACGTCTATGTCCAAACCAGCGTCCTCAGCTTCTACACAAGGAGGAGGTCAGCCTCTCTGAAGAACGAGAACGACGACGACGAACCTGATCTCGAGGCCCCTTCTGTGTCTGACCGAGATCTAGATCATGGGTGGTAGCGTTCGCCGTTCGACGTTTCATCCTGAGCCACGTCCAACGTCCCAACCAAACGAAAGGTGAAAGCTTTGTTGGGCGGTGTTATGTAGGCTTCCCTGCTTTCTCAGGATCACGTCAAATCGTATACGCAGTCTCCCGTTACCTGAGGCTGGAAGCTGTAAGCCTATGCCATCAAAGGATTAAGATTTAGGATGTGGCAGCTGATACACAGCTGATACACGAAGATTCACAGTTGGAGGGCTCTCGGCTGTCTGTGTTACTCTCATATTTCTAACGCCCTTCTCGTGTTTTCTAAAGCCTTTCTCTCGTGTTTTCTAAACCTTTCTCTCGCACTCCTAAACTCTTCTCATACTCCTAAACCCATCTCGCACTTCCCAGTCCATCCACATCTGCATATAACCCCACCGCCCCGTCACGGTTCTCTCTGGGTCTCTTGGGCAGCATCGTTAGATTAAGACTGACCTGCCCTAAAGCTTTAAAGTACCGTCCAAGTTCCAAGTCGCTAAGTAATACTTAATCACATATGATACTAATAGGGACTAGATTTCTCTCCGTGTCTCTTAACAACACGGGGTTAGATTTCTTGAGGCACGAACGTCCCATGCAGCTCTGTCAACGCCTCAACGGACCTGGCAGAATACATGATATAAACCTCTACTTACCAGCACCTCGGAGGCCTGTATCATAACATAGATCACCGAGTCCGAATTGGAACTTAACCCAAGTTCCCCGCTGACAGTCAAAACCTTCGAATGCAAAGTGCCCTTGAACGAAAGCGGGGTTTCCAAGTAGGGCCCATTGGAGATGATCTGCGACCATGCGCGCAGTAGGATTCTTGCTCCGCAGCCAGCCACAGCCTCACTCCGAACACGAGTTTCGTTTCAGTGGGACTGGAAAGTGCGTCTTGTACCTGGACATTCATTATAGGACTGAATCCCGAGTGTTGCTCAGGTCCGTCCTTCTCACCTTGACTTCGCCGTCTTCCTATACACCAACTACAAAAGCTGTGCCAACACGAACTTGAACACCGGGGGGTTCATTCTGTCTTAAACGATATAAGTATCCTGTCTACCTTTCTGCGTCCTCGCATTCTCTGAACCTTGTCAGAAACTTCTGGACGAACTCCAGCCTCCGATGGTTAAGAGTTGAAGAAGGACATCTCGCAAGGCGCGGGATGGCGAGTCGACGCCATGAATTAATTAATAGGTGTTAGAGGTTGCTGTACGAGCTCCATGTAGTATGTACGACACTCGTTGCTCCGAGTCGGCACAATTCTCTTCCTCAGTCTCTGCTTAATATTCTCAGGTATGTCTAATTTGTCGTTTTCTAATGCCTTTAACTACTTACACGCAGCTATACTCTTCCCCAGTTGGAGCAGCACATCACGGTCGAGCCAGGTTCAAACTTGTTTTGGTCAATGAGCCATCGGCGTATGATCATTGTTCCCAGCTCATATCTGAAGTTTCTAAAGCTCAATTTAAGCTGAGTAACGAGTAACGATGTGTATGAGCTACAACGAACGCACTATGTGCCCTGGACTGGGAGGAAGTAGCAAGGTGTTCACGGCCAGCTTACGGTATGAAATTGTTACTATTTGGACCTGGCATGGAGCGTGCTGTTAATCCCTGCGTTCGCATATAGGCAGCGACATGGAGGGATAACACCCCCCAAATGTATGACAGTAAAGCGGGGTTGTCCCTAACAGATGAATAGATCCCCCCGAGCGGTCGATTCAGAATCCGAAGACGCATTTATCCGGTACGACCTGGGCTGAGTGATTTCCACCGGTTTCTGATTATTACTTAATCTCAATATCTAATCGCCTTACCGGAGGGATATATGCCTCGCAGCACTTGCGTAGCACTTGAATACTACAGACATCGTTACCCGGCGTCAAAGGCCAAGGCGCCTAAATAGCGGGACTTCCAAATACGGAGTGGAAGTGATCCCCGATCAAACAGCGCGGGAAACTGGTGCCTCCTCCAAACACGTTGTTCTGGTTTGCAGGACCCTGGCAGACGATATAGAACGATCCTACCAACGATCCTATCAGAGATCTCAGCTGTAAAGATTATCTCAACTGAATATCTCCGAGGTGGCGAGTGGCGCTACTAGTATGCCGTCTTTCGTGACCTATTGACCGCCCATTCAATCAGCTTCAACTTAGTGGTATCGATAGGGAGGTCATTTCTCGTTATCAACCATCTATTATGTGCTCGTTTGACATCTCAGGCCATCGATAACATATGTACGGACGTTCTGTATACTAGTAGACTGTGCTTGGGGCTCATATCAGCGCCATATCTCTTCAGTTTGTGGACCAACACGCCAACCGAGGCGGCGCGAACCAGTTCGCGGACCATCAGTGGGGTCAGATCGACATACTCAGACAGATAGTATACACACACCTCCCAAATGGAAGGAATAGGTATAGACCGAATACCATATAAAGCATCCACATCCAGCTCCTCAACTATCACAATTCACCGTTCACGTGCAGCATTCCATTTCTTACTGCAGCCG
This sequence comes from Coprinopsis cinerea okayama7#130, assembly GCF_000182895.1. Classification (NCBI taxonomy): domain Eukaryota; kingdom Fungi; phylum Basidiomycota; class Agaricomycetes; order Agaricales; family Psathyrellaceae; genus Coprinopsis; species Coprinopsis cinerea. The sequence goes on from NW_003307535.1 coordinate 2,197,300, forward strand.
TCCTGCGTCTCCGTCGGCTACTAAAGCGCCTACCTTGTCCTCCTCGAGAACATCCAAGCTCCACTCGAGTGAGGGGCTCGCATGTCAGGAGGCGTCTTGACAGAACAAATGGAAGCTCACGATACGGGTTCTTATGCTTTTAATAGTTTAGACCTTGCGTCCAGGTGCGGAAATCCTTCTTTCGAACATTGCTTCGGGAATTCTTCCTTCCCGTTTGAAAATACGACTTTTTCTCGTCACTCAATTCAGTTTTTAGGCGAGGTTCTAGACTTTTTGAATCTGGTCACTTCGGGCCGTCCCTATTTGCTATTCACGCTCGCTCGTCGATGATTGGGCCAGAGGATTGCCGCAGGGCGTATGATTCTGGGGTACTCCATTGCAGCTCGAACTATGTGCCCACTTCACACCCACATCAACCACTCAGGGAAGGCGAAAGTATTTTTACCCTTCCTTAGGTATCGGACTGACATAGTGCCGTTCGTGTAGAGGCGCAATGGTCGGACTGGGATAAAAGCTTATCACGATCCACCAAACTTCAACCTCCTACTATCTCCTGAAGTTCAGGAGCCCTATTCAGTCTATTCAGTGACCATTGCCTCGGGATTGGACTCTTCGTACGGCGTCTTGGCCCAGTGGCGGACTCGGGACCTGATCACCCTGATCACTTGCACTATGTGTACGATCAAGGCGGTTATGCCTGTGCCACCTCGTTTCTTCCGAGTTGATAACCTGAAGACCGCTGGTACTCATCGATACGCTCGACGATTCTGATCCCCGGGACTAGTTGGATCGATAGGCGAGCATGTCCTGGGCTCGTTTGTCTATTTTGGAGTGGACGGTTTCCTCGCCCCTGGCCGTTGCCGTGACTGCTATAAAGATAGTGCACAGTTTTGCGGGTGCAAGTAATCACATCCCCCCGATGTGAGCGGCGAGATTTGAGCGGACAACCAATTATGTAGGGTAGCGATACAGCAACGCGATGAGACGCCAGGGCACGGTCACTGCAGATGCAGTGCTACTTAATGCAGTTGGAGACCTGGGGTGACTCCTGAAACCACATTGCGAAGAGTCCAGCGAGCGCTAGCAGAGTATAAGTTGAACATAATTCGCCATGGACCGTAAATTCTGCATGACCGGGAATTATCATGAATCGTATAAGGACCCGCCGCTTCTGTCTCCTGAAATCGATGGAGGACTGCAACGTCCTCCGAAGCGTTTCATATCTGTCTTTGTCTTTCTATTCACAACTGACACATGCTGGCCACAAGTGCATCCGCCCTAGTTGTATAGAACCTTGTGCTACTCGGAGTAACCATCATTGTTTCAGTAGGACGGGCTTCTTGACTGCCACCAGAATAGTGACCAATGGTGTTCATGCGTTTAAATGTCGTATCCTGCCTTGTCTATAACCTTGGACTGAGCATTTCCGGCATGAGCTGGCTTCGATTCTCGTCCCACTGAGGTGAGATGTGATAGCCCTTACACCGGCAGAATCAACCAAATGATAGCCATGTCTCTTCCGGCTTATAAGGGCTACTTTCAAACGATCCACGTGCATCGTTCTGAGATGCGAAATAATGTCCTCCTTCGAACGCGCCATTTCGAATGTAATGGATTACTTGGGAAAAATCACCTCCAACTGCACATCTGAGGCTGCAAAACCGTACACAAAGACCTCACTGCCATGGGTTCCGGCTGATGCGATGTGATCGAGTGTTAGAAGCTGGAACGTGGCTTTCAATGCAACTCTGGGGTGACTGACCATGCTATGTAGGTGACCTGTGGGGGTATTCCTGTTAATCTATGGCTCTTCAATCAGTATGCCTATCGATGAACCACTGGTAACTGGAAACTTCCGAAATGGACCAGGCGCTTCCAAGCATATCCACCAGCTCGAGCGCTCTTCCGGTTAATATATTTTGAAGTGATGTCTACACCCCGCTTTCAAATGAGATCTCAATCGTATTCTACCTGCTTCTATTCGTGCTACAAGCACCCTCAGCCTTGGGATATATCCGGGCTTCCTATTTGTCGGGAGATCGCCTTTCCGCGTCTCATCGCTCCATTTTCCAGCAAGAAAGTGACTCATTAGTGACTTAACCAGGCCTGAAGTTAGCTACAGTTTGCATTTCAGCCTCTACGCTCTGTGTACTTAGCTACAAGAACTTCAATTTACAAGCTCGTCACACTCTTTTTTTGTCTCTTTTTCCAGGCGGCTCGAAACCGCCGACCAACTGGGCGCTTAATGCAAATTCTTTAGGGAGTGCCGTCTCATCTTCTATCTGGACGGAGCGAGGAAATCTGCGATGGTACTGAATTGGCAAGTCAATCATAAATCTATCTTTATCCTAGGAGTCACAGCATGTTGTAATGTATTCGTCATGGAGTATAATATAGACACTCTTCCGCCGCAATAGATTCTCGAGCCACTCTTCTTCTATCGCTATTTTCACTGTCCTCACGGTCTTGGTGAACTCGGAAAGGAAATCTGTATGTAACAGCAGCGTTGGCGGACCGAGGCGAGAGCTACGTGGGACACCCCCTCAGTAACGGAAAGCCAACGGACCCCGGTGCACCGAGGCGGCGGACAACCTTGGGCGCCTGTCGGTATTCCCTCGCCTGAGCGGGATTCTGATTTCTACAGGGCGGAGTAACCTGGTGTAGCCATTCCCCAGTTTGGAGGCCTCTAAGAGTGACTTAGGGGCCCTCTCGGGTGAATGTTTGAATGCCGAAGCGGGAACAAACTTTGCTTGTTGTTCCAGTAAGCACATACTCAATGGTCATCCTCAAGCGTCTGAGAAGCACTATTTGATTCCCGGTAGTATGTTACGCGAAGCGCCTCACATCGGTTGGTAGAAGGAATCCCAGAATCCGAAGATTCAACCCTAGTGTAAGTCCGCCACAAGAATGTTGGAATATTCTCTTTTCTTGTGCTTTGTTAGTCGAATACGCGACTAGGTCTACTGAGTTACCGGAAACCGCGCTCTTGTGCTGTAGGTTTCTCGGACGTCCGAGACGCATCAAACAGGCGACGGAGACGTCTGTAATGCCTCCACCGCCGGGATAGAATTCAGAGAGAGCGGCACGGTGTCTAAGTGGACGGTGACGATCCTGGGAAGGGGGTGTGCACTCGTCGGAGAACTCGCACAGGCCCGACGTTCTCAGCCTGCCATGGCAGTTCCAGAGTCGACGGAGACCGAGGGCCCGCTTTCGTGGCCACGTCGGAGCGCTCTAGATGCTATATGCTGTGGGAAATCACTGAGCTGGGTGCAGTCGTTACGAAGATCCACGGTGGATAGAGACAATGGGAAGGTGTGTCTAGGTCTGTTGTTCCATTAAGCTTTGCGTGGGTTCATCGTGAATTCGAAGATGGGACAACATTCACGCGAAGTTGTAACAAAAAAAAGTTACCTCTGCCAGACCTGTGACAGTATGTGTGCATGGCTCCTTCCACAGCACACTACTCTACGAGATCCGACTCTTCACTTCATTGTCTCGAAGAGCGCCCGCCTGCTATTTAGGTTTTCCAATAGACGTGGCTTGATTGACCTTGCATTTTGTGATGGAACGCAGATGATTCAGACCGGTTTCTGATACACGGCGGTGTCTTGCCGGTGTTCCATTGGTTCACCGAAAGCCCCTCTACACTCCCGGCAAAATCACGGGTCTGGCTGTCCAAGGGTGCACTTTCTAAAAGCGTCCTTCCTTTATTATTTTCTGAAAAGGGATTTGGGTCTTGCTGACAGCCATTTCTTCATTACTATGGTTAGAGCCCATGAGTTTCGTTTGAATGGGCTGGTTGCGGCTGCAACTGGGAAGAGAATTGAGAAATACACGGATATTCGCAACGAAGTTGTGGGTCCATCCGATGGACCTGGAGCAACGGAACTGAAAACAAGTCTCCTCAACGACCACGGAGACTATAGCTGATGATATCTCCTCTCGTGAGCCTTGAGCAACGCTCCGGGACTCGGTACCGGTGTGGATCTTTGAAGAAAGGACGAGTTGTCGAGTCTCATCGCTGGATTGTCAAGTTGGATGTTATTCTGCTCCTTTTCTTCGACTTGACCATGGTTCTCGAGATTTTATGACCATATCGTTCATGCTCATGAGTACGGCACTGTACCGAGCTTCGGTAAAGGGTAGTGGAAATTGAGAAAGTCGTCGTATTCCAACGCTGGTTCAACTTTCGCTACAGACGGAATTACCTTTGATCGGAGATCCCTATGGATGTAGCTTGGGAATGGCAACTGGCGCGAGCGTTGATCGAAAGCACTTCGACAAGGTCGACTCTCGGTGTCCACTCTTTCACACAGAGAAATGTGTCGCGTGTGGTTATTCAACCAGCACGAGAACACCAGAAGGAGGTTGGAAAATAACTGTACAGGCCCCCACCTTAACGCTTGTGTGTGCATCTTCTACTACTGTCTGCAGACACGCTGTAAATCGGAATCCAAAGTGAGCCAGCCACCCGGAGTTCAGCCCTCCGGAACTGAGACTTCAAACGGGGACAATCTTTACCGAAAATCTCAATTACCACGTGCGAGTTCATGGCAGGTAATGGCAGAGCACTTACTTGCCAGGTGCCGAAGGCCTCGGTTCCTTGCCTTCTGGCGCTTCGGTAGTCGTTGAAGATGCTGTCACGTTACTCAAGTTCCCAGGAGAGTTGCCGCAGCGATGCCGAAGGCATCTTTCACGAGGAAGCAATGTACGTATGGTCCAAAGAATTGTCAATGAATTTCTCGAAGCTAAATCACGTTGACGATGGCGCTGAGAATAAGAGGTAGGGTGGTTACCGTGAATGTACTTACCCCACCAGTCTGTGGCATTCGTTACGACATGTGTAAATATTCTAACACTTTTTGAAGTTCGTAATTGGCGACTTGGTACCGTATACCAGGTATTATTTTGCATTCTTCCATTACCACGTACTGGCAACGTTGGCGTTCTGATGGCTGGGAAGCTACACCGACGACAAAAGTGAGCGTGAGAGACGCCGTGCTTGGAAGGAATGATAAATTTCCAGTGGACAATTCTATCTAGGTGGCGAGAGCTTGAAGCTTGAATATACAACATGTAAGTAATTATACAAACTAAGGTAAAGGGGTATAAGGTTATAATCAAAACTTCCAACACTGAAGGCTCGCCAGCGCTCTCTCGAAAGGAAAGTCACCTCCCCAACTCTGAACGTCTGCGAGACTTTCGTGTACTGAACGCCGTAGCTCCTGCACGGCTTCGCGTGCGGCATGGAAGTCCCCAACACGACCACCTTCGATTTCTTCTTTCGAACTCTGGGAAGCAATGTGATAAGAACGGGTGTAGTGTATCGAGATAAGAGTGTTGCTTACCTGAATCGCTTGTCCTACATCAGCATCAATGACGGCCAGAAGATCAGCCATATCCCCATCGTCTTGCCACCGGAGTCCTACGGTCGCGCGAAGGACAGACGCAAGTATTCCCAAGCTTGCAAAGCCCAAACCCGCTCCATACAGCGAACGAGCCCGGGTCAGAGTTTCGTGAAGGTGAGGTAGAGGGGCTGCCTCAGAGTCGCGCGTTTGTCGTCGGAAGAAGGCATAGGGGTTGACTTTTGATTTTGCTTGCGTTTGACACAGCCGTGAACGTGCAGCGTTGGTGAATGCTGGGCAAAGGCCTGGAGGGCCTGTGGCGAGGAGGTTACGCATAATAGACCGGAGACTGGGTGGATACATTAGCTCCGAGGACCACTTGGGATGAAGAGGGGCGACTTACTCGTCAGCGGTCGCGTTTGCGATGAATGTGTCAATCATAAGGTTGCTGTAATGGGGTCCACAGTCAGAGTCTATTCTGGAGGACGTCGAGGGATACATACACATGGCCCAGTGCAGGACGGGAGTCGTATGATCGCATGGAGGAAACTTCGGGGGCAGGCATGGCTGGAGTTGGAGGGGAAGAATAGTGGGGGGAATTGGTCTCGAAACGAGAGCCTTTTTGTAGAGTTCGGGAAAGCGAAATTTCTCATAACTGCATTTTGTCTCGTTATATAGCTCCCTACAAAGAATCAGCGAGCTTGAATCAGGGGCGGAGGCTGAGATCTCAGTACCCACAGGGAGATCCCAGTGATGGCACGTATTCTGATTCCGTGGAAGCTCCGGCCTATTTCTTCCAACGGGCTTCAAAGCAAAATGGGGAAGACGCGCGGCGGATGTCGCACCTAATCTCGTCCTCGGTCAAACTTGTGACCCTGGGACCATGGTCGTAACGTCAATTTTCAAAGGCGCTCAATTATGTCACACAGTTCGTTCTGGTTCATCTCATCCCTCTTCAAGCGCGGAACCGGCTCGCTTTCCTCCCAGTTCAGTTCCACGGCCCAAGACTATTCACCGGAACGTCCACAAATATAAATCGCTCCATAACATCAACAAGATATAAAATCCTTCACCAACGGTCTATATCGATTGTTCAACGACATCGCCCTCATATCCAATGACCAACCACGCCATTGAAACCTTTCGTCTGGGTCCTTTCATCACTCCGCGTATCTGGATAGGGCTGTGGCAGCTATCGAGCAATGCGTGGGGCTCCGTTTCAGCTGGCAAGGTTCGACAAGGAATGGCACGACACGTCGAATCGGGTTACCTTGCCTTCGGTAAATTTCCTCGTCTCTCGGAGGCAATTCTTGGACTTACATCTAATCAACCTCGCAGATATGGTATGTCTCCTTCGACGCTCACACGTTATTCATCATCATCGTTCTGAGCGATGTTCCATGTCCACTGGGGATTTAACAGGGTGAGTTTCTGCGAACCATCCATCCACTTCTTCCAGATATTCACCTATATTAGCCGACCACTATGGGAGCGCAGAAATTATCTTTGTAGGTTGAATTGTCGTCTCTTTGTCGGATAATCGCGCTCACCTTCTCCACTTCGCAGGGTCAGTTTCGCGAGTCGAGACCACCTTCGGAGCAAATCGTCGGTGCTACGAAATGGTGTGTCTTCAAACAGATTATCCCAACTCGGCAGGCCGTTTGGGCAGCTGTCCAGGAGAGAATGGTTCGAATGCGATCGCAGCAGGTGGATTTACTCCAGGTGAGTCGACATACTCCTGTGCAGCCCGTACGCAAGTTAACAAAAGAGCTTTTGTTAGTTTCACTGGCAAGACTACACCGACAAAGGATACCTTACGGCGTTGAGTATCCTCAATGACTTGAGAATGGAGGGCCACATCCGCGCCATCGGACTATGCAACTTCGATGCCATTCGTACCGACGAAATCTGTACTGAATTAGGGCCTGGGGTTATTGTATCCAACCAAGTTCAGGTACGTGCCGACATCCATTATCATTCCAGCCACCTACATCCGCGTACGCAGTTCTCCGTCATCGACACACGACCGCTTCACGGAATGTCCGACGTCTGCGACCGACATGGACTCAAACTGCTCACCTATGGCACTTTGGTGCGTTGTTCCGCTATGTTTCATTCTTTCACATCAAGCTAACTAAACCAAGTGCGGAGGATTCCTCGCCGATAAGTGGCTTGGAGAGCCAGAACCGGATCCATACTCAGGGGATCTCACCCCATCGCAACGGAAGGTAACCCAAACACGCTCCCCTGTTCAGCTCTTCTTTCTCTCTTGGCTAATTGTATCATCTCCAGTACCTCGACATGATAGTCAAAGCTTGGGGCACGTGGGACTTATTCCAAACTTTATTGTCCGTATTGCGAAAAGTCGGTGATAGGCACGGAGGTAGAAGCATCGCGAATGTTGCAACTCGCTGGGTTCTTGACCACCACTTTGTTGGTGCTGTGATCATAGGTCAGTTCGAAAGGATCTTTCCACCCCCTTACCTCATCTCAGAACTCTTTTACAGGCGCACGGCTAGGTCTCTCGGAGCACAGAGACGATAACCTCCACGTCTCTTCGTTTCGTTTGACAGATACTGACAGAGCCGAGATTGAAGCTGTGCTCGAACGCTCGAATGGGCGCAGGATCATCTCGACAATAGGCGACTGCGGGGCAGAGTATCGGTAACTCAAACAAGATCCCCGGATGCCATTTGTACTCGAGTTGCATTCGTTTCATTTTCTTATTGTTTTGGGACTACCTGGTCAACTGACTGTTGAAGTCGTGATACCAATGATTAGAAACTCTAGCTATTGATACATTGTGGTACGCTACACATGACGATGAAATGAATGATCCCTACGGACGGTCCCCAAAATGAAAAGGTTTGATGATAAGTAACGATGCGCGTGTATGGATATCTAATTATAATTTGCTAGTGGTTGAGTATATCGTGGAAGAGAAAGAAGAAGGAAGTCGTTGAATAGGCTGGAGTTTACGCTTCAAGTCTCTCAGGATAGTTGTCTTGGGCTGCCATTCGCGGAACGCATCGCGAAGTTGGGAGACCTCCTTCGAGAAGTAGTGGATGACTCGTTCATCAGCGATTACATCGCGCAATGACCACGGTATCTATCAAGACCCAGCTTAATTGAGAGCTCCTTTGCCACAAAGAATGGGCACTAACCTCGTAATCATTTTGCTCGTGAGCAGCATCGAACGACTCCAATTGAAGGTCGGGATACGGCGCCAAGCCATCGTTTGCTTCGAACAAATATCGGACAGCCAAGCTAATGATTTTATGAGCTCCATGAAGTAAGAGAGTTTGAGATAGGCGGACTTACGAATAACATGAAAGCTCTTCATAAGCTGTCGAATGTCCTATACCGCTTAACGAACCCGCGGTGGCCTCCGACAAATGCGCGATTAAACCGCCGTCTGGGATGCCCGAGTTGCGAAGTCGGAGGAGTAAGACCAGAAGGTTGGAGAGAAAGTCGGACGAGCTATGAATAGGTCCATTAAGATGTTGGCCATGACGAGCGTCGGGAAGGAAACTCACTGATATGCATCACCATCTATGTAAAGGGCACGTAGAATCATAGGGTGAGAAGCAGCAGTGAAGATGCCCGAGTAGATGGGAACGACTTGGTCATTTAATGAAGCGATATAGACCATTTTGACCTGACATAACCTTGAGTATGATGAAGGACAAAAGAGACTGCCGAACATACGCCATGATGAAGCACATTTCGAAGAGCTTGGACGTAAGCCTTTGACACTGCACTTTCTGTATTCTAGATAGATGCCAATGAGACTCGGAAGTTCATCATAGAGGCCTAGAACATACCTGGAATTCGAAGAGTTCACGGGCCGCGGTCGATTCGAAGTACTAGCGGGATCCAGTGAGTTAAACACTCTCGAACATCTCCCGTCGAAACACGTACTTGAATATAAGGTTGTACTAACGAGCTTCCACTGAGGTAACGCAGAGGGCCGAGGTGAATGCCACATAGGGCCAAGCAGCAAACGCGCTGAGGCTTCCGTCCAGGCGAGACGTTCACTCCAACAGCCGAGGGGAACGAGTCGGCGCCAGAGACTTCGATAGGTTCGACTGAAGTCCTGATATGCTTATCCGCAATCAAACGATCCAGCAAATGGGTCGAGACTACCGATCCTTGCGAATGAGTGGCGACGATAACAGCATCAGCCTCGTGCAAGTCGCTCATCCATTCACTATTAGCGAGGAGATTGCTGTAAAGCCTATTCAAGCAGCCTCATTAGCGCCCGAGGACCTCGAGATGGAACATTCGCCCGCACCTTTCAACTCTGCGTTGAATAGTTCCTTCACCTTCCAATGGGATCTTCGTCACCTTCTCCAATTGAACTCCATGCGCGTCTTCAAACTCTCTCAGCGCCTGTTCCATCATATTCGCAAACTTCGAACTGGTTCCTGTAGGCTATAAACCGGCGCCGGGTAAGTATAACATGCTTCTCCGAAGGAACGAAGCGATCGCATAAGAAAAGAAATGAGGGAAAGTGACACAATAAACTTCAAAGCATTGCGCAAGGAAGTAACTGCCTCCATGCCTCATCCGCACAACTGGCGTCGCGCACGCCTGGTTCACATATGAACGAGGGAAAAATACACGCGTCGGAACACGACGCGACTCGGGGGATAACGAGCGAGTTTAACAACGTTCGAGATTTCGAAGACCGAGCGCGCGCGTGCTTATGGGAAGAATAGAAGAAGGAACCATGCAAGTGAAAAACTCACCTCTCCAAGTACAGTTCTCATTACGGCACCTATAGCAGTAACAAGACGTGTAAGCTCTCCATCGGCGACTAGTTTGATAGCCATGAAGCATTAGAAGACGAAACTTACCAGGGAACCAACCATGCACGCCAATTACGACCACTCGCCTACAGCCCCTCAGCACATCGTGAATCGCTTGCCCCTGGCTATCGCCCAATCCTGGCACGCGCGTCCCTATCGTCGCGTTCACACCGGTATTCGCCGATGTATCGCCGAGCCCTACATCCACTCCTTCGATCGGAGCTGGAGAACCACCACTCCCAATCGTACCATTATGCAACACTTTCCACGCCTTGGGCAACTCTTCTCCAAACCTCTCGAACCGCTTCTGCCTCTCCTGTTCCAATAACGTGCCGAGATCGAGGGGCCCGCCAACGCCGCCGACCCCACTCGAGCTCCGTCTCAATCTAGAACTGTTCGTCGGTCGAGAAGAAGAAGACGAATGTCGATTGCCACTGGTCGATCCGCGTCGGACTTGAGAACTCGAACGAGCTCGCTGGTGCGACTGCTGCTGGCTCTGGTGGTCATCCTTGGAGAACAGAACCCCGCTGACGAACTTCATGGTTTTTCCGAGAATCGTACTCGTAGAAGGTCCGGGCGATGAATCTTCAGAGCTCGAATTAGACCTGGAAAGAGGAGGTGGAGGGGGAACGACGCTTCGTGGAGGAGTATGGAAGATATCATCCCAAGTCGGTAGAACAAGATTAGGTGGAGGGGGAGGCCCAGCCTTCTTCGTCGAGGGTGCAGGAGAGTTGTTGCGTTTAGGAGTCACAGGCGCAGATCGAGCCTTCTCCTTTTCCTTGGGAGAATCCTTGTTCATAGTAGACTTTGAGGGACTGACAGGAACAGGAGTCGACTTGCCGGAAGAGGGTTTCGATCCCGGCTTGGTCGTCGGAACAGAATCTGAGACTTTATCCTTGAGATCTTCGTCCCGAGTCAACGGAGGCGCAGGCTTTTCGGCCGGAGGTTCGGGTTTGACGTCCTTGCTCGAATCCGATTTCGATGACTTGGTCGATGCCGAACTGGACTTGATAGGTAACTGAGGAATGAGCGCCTTCGTAGTAGCAACCACAAGCGACGAAACATCCTTCTTATCCTTCTCCTGATCGCCCTTGGCGCCATCATCTCCACCTTCCAAAGTCGAACCCTGTCCCTCATCATCACTTTCATCTATGTCCATGATCTCCGCGCCATGCTCATCCCTCTTCACCTCATCCTCCTTCTTTGCCAGTTCACTTCCATATCCGATCGCCTTGACCATAAGCGCCCGGGAACTAAAGAAGGAAGCCCAACCGCTCCGGTTCGCGTGAATGCTCGCCTCAATCGGGTTCGTCTCTCCCAAGCTCCCAACACCTGCTCTGGCACCATCACCGCCACTACCACAACTACCACCTCCCTCTACACCATCATCCTTTTTACTTCCCTCCTTTGGATCCTGAGAACTCGCGGTCGCGGAGGCATTGGACGGCGACTCGCCTCTCGTCCCCTCTTCACCCTCTCCACCACCATCGCGGTCATCGCCAACCTTATTCCTATCCCCACTCCCGTCACCCTTATTCCCATTCTCCTCTGGCAAACGTCAATCCCTCGGACGCAGTACGACCCCCATTCGATCCAGACGAAGATTCCGTTTCCGGTGCAGATGACGGCGACGTAGACGGCAATGTCGTTGGTCCTTCATCGGTTGTCGTTGTCGTGGTTGTGGTTGTGGTCGTCCCAGTGTAGTACCACGCCCACGGGGAAATCCACGCGATAACTCCTCCACCTCCATTAGCCCCGCTCTCCGACGACGATCCATCTCCAGCCTCAACGCCCTCGGCCTTCCCAGTCGCGTCTACACCCTCCTCCCCTTCTGCCTTTCCTTCCCCTCCCTGCCCGAGCGCCTCTCTTTCTCCATCAGAACCACCGGCCGTTTTCGCGGTACCATTGCCCTCCCTCGGCATATCCCCTGCTAAAACGTTAAAAGCAAAGAGTTTTTATCAGCCTCGTTTGCTCCTCCAATGTTAACGTTGATAACGAGAACGTCAAGTCAAAAAAGCGGAAAAAGAGAAACAAGGGGAACGACGGGCGGCCGCCGCACGAGGGAAGACGACAAGGTTGACAAAGAAAGGAAAAGAGAACAGGTGAAGCAACGGATATGTGAGATAAACGTGAAGAAATTAACGTTAATCCTTGACAGTACACCGTAAAGGCGACCATCAAGCGGCCCTTGGAACCCCAGGAGCATAACGTTACACCCATGAGGCCTGCACCGCAAAAACACCAAGGCTGCACCGTCGAAAGCCCACTCGTTTCGACAATGTCCAACTCTCCCAAAGATCAAACACACCACCCGCTCCAGAATCACGAGGATCCCAAAACACCAAAAAAAAAAAAATAAAAAAAATCCCAAAACAAAAACGAAAAGAGACAGACGACTCACCATTAGCCACATCGTTCCCATCCCTCGGCGATTCTCCTTCCCCACTCAAACCTCCGTCGACGGAACCTTTACCGTCGGCCATAATAGGAGTCTCGTCAATACTGACGGCACCACCACGACCACGACCACGACCACGACCACTACTAGCTCCACCACTACTACTGCTAGCCTCCTTCTCCTTCTCCTTCTCCTCGTTCGCGTTCACGTTGACCTTCTCCTTCTCTTCCTCGTGCACGTTCTCCTGCTTCTTCTTCTCCTTGGTCACGTCCTGCTTCTTAACGTCCACGCTCCCCTTCGCGGCAGAAACTCCCAATCCCAATCCTGGCAGCCCGAATCCAAACCCAAACCCAACTCTATCTCGATTCCTATCTTTATCTTGGACAGAGACCGTGTCCTTCTCGTTGGTGTTGTCCTTCAACTCGGCCTCCTTCGTGCTCCCACTGACTTGGGAAGCCAAAGGGGGTGCTGTTGAAGTGGGTTGTTCAGATTGCGATTGCGATGCGAGATCCGATGGTTCTGAGGAGGGGAGACCCGATAGTTCCGACGAGTCTGGATAGGGGTCCGTCTTCGTCTTCGTCTTCATCGTCGAGGTCGGGGTCGAGGTCGAGTCCGCCTGAGATGTAGTACCAGCACCAGCTCCAAGTTCATCCTGCTCTGTGTGTCCTAAAAAAACCCCAAAAACAAAGACACGCACAAAAAGGCAGTAATACTCAATTAGCAAAAGATACAAACAAATGCTAAAGTTGTGGAATGACATACCCTCACTCTGAATTGAACTCTCCTTCTCCTGTAAACCTGATCCCGATCCCGAGGCAGAAGCGGGAACGGAGGTAGACCCTCCCCAACCAACATAAGCCCACCACGTACTCGTCGTAGTCGTAGTCGTACTCGCGCACGTAGTTACACCACACTCTCTCCCTCCCGTCTCCTCCGAATCGCCCTCCTTCCCGTCCGACATCGTGGCAGGAGCGGAGGCTACGTCGCCAGAACCAGAACCACAACCAGATCCCGACAAACCACTAGAACCACACCCGGACGCAGACCCAGAAGCACCCTCTCCATCTTCCACTCTTCCATTCCCATTCCCAGTCGCAGACCGAGTGTCAGGGTCAGACTTTCCATCTCCAGCAATCGACCTCGTCGTGGGATCTGCTTCTGGACCAGAGTTCAAGTTCGATTTCGTTCCCGAGACTTCTCTACTATTCTTCGTTCCCGAGACGTCGTTGACGTTCGAGTTCGAGTTCTTCAAGACCGAGCCCGAGCTCGCATTGACGTTCTTCGAGTTCGCGTGGACTTCGCTGCCATCGACGATAACATTCGCACCCGCGATGGCGGCAGAAGACGAAGAATTAGCGTCAAACGCCGCCGAAGTGGTGCTGGCGACAACATCCTTCTGGTTCCGGGTCGAGGTCGGGGTCGAAGTCGAAGTGCAAGTCGAGGTCGAGGTCGAAGTGCAAGTCGAGTCCGTCGCGCTCCTACTGCTCGATGGAAGATGGTCTGGACCAGAAGACGCCTTAAAGGAAGACAGTGGTTCATCGCTCGAGATAACCGGTTCGTCTTGCTTACGAGCTGAACCTAGAGAAAATGGAGTCAGTAAAATTGCATTATCGTTATCGTACACCACGGGAACCGGCCGGCCAACCAAGTGACCGAAGAGGAAAGAAGAGCAAAATGAGAAAAAATATCGAGAAGAACTAGGACGATAGATCGATCGAAAGAAGGTGAAAGAGGGCGCGAGGCTGGACTGGGTGAGGTGCGGCAGCGGCAGCAACGTGCTGAGAAGGCGCGGGCAGTAGGACAGGCGTGGACGAAAGAATGTCCGTGGACGGGGAGAGAACAAGACAAGGCGATCATGAACGTCAAAGAAAAAGGACGTCCGTGGACGGAAGAACAGGCAAGGCGATCGTGGACGGAAGAACAAGACAAGGCGATCATGGACGGCAAAGCAAAAGGACGATCGTGAATGCAAGAAAGAAATCGTCGACGCAAGAACAGGTCGATCGTGGGCGCAACAAAACAGAAAGACAAGACTCCCGAAGCCACCCCCAGGGTATATATCCCGCCTGTCTGTACATATATAAAAACACACACAACTCCCATCAACGCCACCAACCGCATTTGAGACGTCAGACCGCACCCAACTCCCCCTAAGCGTGTGTATGACCGCATCCAACTCCTCCTAACCGTGTGTACAGCCAACACAAGAGCGGTAATACAAACGTGTTCGACGACATTCGAAGGGGGTTCGAAGAGATCAAGTCGTGAAAAAGGGGGAGATAACAAGGGAAGTAAAATGAAAGGGTGATAAACGAGATACACCGCGCTCGACACCTCCTAAAAAGATGCGCAATTTGGCTGGTTTGTGGACAGGGAGGCCGGAAAACCCAACTTGAACGAACAACGAATCATAGCATGCAACCCAAGTATACCCTGCCTGGACACCGCACACGCCCAAAGCTAGGGACAACCGACACGTCCCCCTAAGAAAAAAAAAAGGGGGCGCGAAGGGACGAATTAACCGAGACAGTGATGACGCAGTCTACCACCATCGTCCCCTCATCCACCATCCAGCATCCTCGATCAAGAAGAAATGGGGATCGAAGCACAAGTTTATAGCCAGCAACCGATGGGAGAAAACTGGTAAGAGGCTCGGAACGAGAAGAGAGAAAAATAAGGAGGAAACACTGGAAGGGTAGGACGAACAAAAGTAAAGGAAGAGAGAAAGATAACTCACCATCCTTCCCCTCCTCCTTCTCTTTCTCCTTCCCAGTCACACCCCCACTCTCTCCTCCCCCCTCCAAAATACGGCACCACCAACCCAAACAACCCTCCACCACCAGTAGTCGTAGTCGCACCCCCAGCAATTGTAACAGGGCCTCCAGCAGGTGTCGAAGGCAAAGACGGAACTCTGTCATCAATACTCGAAGGGAGTGCCGAGGGGAAGTTCTCAGACGGAGGTGGAATGTGGATGGACATCTTGCTACTCGTGCTCGTATCTTCCGCCGTATCCGCCATAGTCGCCGTCGCCGTCATAGTATCCGCCATAGTCGCCGTCGTCATCGTATCCACCATAGTCACCGCCGTCGTAGTCGTCGCGTTCGTACCTCCCGCCGTAGTAGCATCCGTGGTCGCATCTTCCGCCGTAGTCGCAACCAAAGCCGACGTCGAAATCGATGGAATAGCGGTCTCGTCGACGGTAGGCCGTGTAGGAACGATAGTAGCCACCGAAGCAGATAGGTCCTCCAACGCGTCGACCAGCGCTGCGCCGCTCACACTGCCCCCGCCCCCGCCCGTACCCTCATTCACGTCCATACACAAACTCACACCCCCATCCCTTCCACCCGAACCTTCATTCGCTCCAATACCATCGATAACATCCTCAGAGGAGACGCCCCCGGTAGAAGAAGAAGAATAAACAACCCTCGCCAACGGAGACCCCACACTCGGCGTCGACGAGTTCGAACTAGAGCTCGGCGTTGAAGAGTAGAACCACGACCTCTTCTTCGGTGGTGGGGTTCTCACCGGTGCGGATCTCGTCGCTTGGGCTGGTGGCGAGCGCGTCGGTTCTGGTGCTGGTGGTGGTACTGATGGTGGGTGCGTCGAGGTTGGTGCTGATGGTGAGTGCGTCGAGGTTGGTGCTGGTGACGAGTGCACAGCCCTTGGCTCTGTGGAAGGTGCCGGTGACGACTGGGAGACTGGTGTCGACGCTGACGTGGGTGCAGGCGGGGCCCCAAACGACGCCTCAACAGGGGACACGATCTGCTGGGGAGCAGGGAACGCATCCGTGATGGAGATCATAGGCGGATAATCTTCCTCATCCTCGCCTTCGTCCTTCGCTACGCTTGGCTTCTGGTACACCGTCGATGTCGAAGCACTGGGTTTCTGGTACGTCGTCGATGTTGAAGACGACTGCGCACGCTGCGGTCCTTCCACCCGGTCCCCACCTCCACTACCTCCACTACCACTGCCACTACCATTATGACTAGAACGAGAGCTATCCACCGAATCGAAATCCATCTTCGCACTCCTCCCTTTCGACCGACCAAACGAAGCGAACCACGAGGAGGACTTGGGTCTGGTAGACGTCGATGAAGGCGCAGGGGCTGATGCTGATGTCGCACTCGCAGGTGTAGCCAGCGATGTGGGTGTTGCCGAGACTCCCTCTGTGGATGATGAAGGAGCTGCCGTCGCCGTCGTCGTCGTCGTCGTCGTCGTGGAAGAAGAAGCCAAAGCTTGCGGCAAGGATGCCGTCGACGTGGTCGCCATTGATGATGATGATCCCGCCGCCGCGTGGTCCAAGCTCGTGATTGCCTCTGTACCCATCTTCACTGCGTCCGATGACGCACTGGTTATAGCTTCCTTGGCCTCCTTGTGTATGTCCTCTTTGTCTGACGTGGGCGTAGTCGCGGTGGTAGTCGCAGTCGTGGTAGGAGTCGTAATCCCAGAGCCCGTCGCCGTGCTGTCTGAAGACATCGTAGGTACCTCCTGTCGCTGTAGATCCGGCGGAGCAGACGCAGGCGAGTCGAAGCCGGAATCGTATTGCTGGCCCTGATGATGATGATGATATGGACGGGCAGCTGTAGCTGCATCCTCTAACGTCTCCTGAATCACGCGTTCCGCAGCCGTGAGATGTTGGTCTACAACGTATCACAAAACAAATAGCCCAATCGATTAGATAAAGTCCATCGAGAGAGGTAGTTAGATAAATGGAGAACGCACCACCGGTAAGACTCTCCAACCTCTCCTCTAGCTTCTCGATAGCTTCGCGATCTTTCAGGTAGGCGGTTGACGGTCGGTCACGGCGGAGTGTGTCCGAGACTCGACCACTGCCTGTTCTGCTCGTACTCCTGCTCGCACTGCCGGTCCCGTTTCTAGACCCTCCATAGCCATAGCCGTTCGCACTACCATGACCGTGACTGTGAACGCTAACCCGACTAAGATTCGACGCACTCCTCCTAACCACCCTCTCTACGCTCTCTCTCGCACTCGTACTCCCATTCCTACTTGCACTCCCACTTGCACTATCCCCGTTCCCACTGAATATACTCCCCCTGGCACTCCGTATACTCCTCGAATCCGAGTTGTTGACCGAAATCTCTGGTTGAGCCGTGACCATCGAGAGTTCCGCCGTCGCTGTAATGGGTACCGCTACCCCGACTGAAGGCGCTGCTGTACCGAGTGAGGGCGCTGCGGTACTACCAACTGAAGGCGCCCCTTTCCCAACCGAGATTGGACTACCACGGCCGCCGTTGGATCCGCGGAATAGCGACGAGGTGGAGGGGGAGCGCCATGGTCCTGGTCCATGTACCGTTCGTCGAGATTGCGAGTTCGAGTGGGAGGTGGAAGAGCGTCGACTTGACGTGCTCATAGCACTCGTCTTCGTTGGTGGTGCTGGTGGTAGGTGTTGATGGTGGGTGTCGACGTTGGTACTGATGATAGTGTTGGAAGAATGCGGTGGTGGTGGTTTGAAACTCTAGTCGGTCCACCAAAACGTGTATGTATGTCGACGATAGGCTAGTTTTTCCAAGCTTTCTTGTGGTGCCGTGTCTCGTCTTGCTGTATCTCGTCGTGCTGCCTATAACCCACTCCGTTCTCTTGGACCCTTATGACCCGCGAAAGCACCCAAAAGAAACGTAGACCCGTGTTGAAGAGAAACGATAAAAAAACGAGGAAGAGATCAAATAACCACGAGTGAACCACGAGCGGTCAGAGTGTTGGAGCACCACACCCGTTCGAGGCTCCAAGTTCGAGAATGCACAGCAGCAGCGTCAGACAGGCAGGCAAAGGCTAAGACGGGAACCCAGGGTTGCCGTCGCCGGATGCCCCAAGCTTTCTCGAATCGACGTCATCATTTCCTAGGACAAGTCTGGGACACGTGGTGCGAGCCTCGCTACGGTCACGTGTTGCTGATGGCATGAGGTCTCGGTTCGCCACTGGGTTAGGGGGCATAAGTTAGGGGCCTTTAGGTCTCCTGGACGCGTTCACCGCTAGTTTTTGGGGACCCGTCGGTTATTGTACGACAACGAACGACGATAGGTACGTCCGAAGGTAGTCTAACAAGCATTAATCAACTGTCAAGATATTCGACACATTCGAGTCAGCGATTGTACATGGATCGACTACAGTTGATTCATGAAAGCCGCCTTTTAATGTACAAACGTTCTGTGCGGGTGTCTATTTTTACATAACACCGATGTACAACGTGTGATATCCAGGACCGACCTAATTGAGTGCCTGGCAGTGTTCGACCCCAATACAGCAGGGTAGCCACAGCTCTCAAGTCTGACGCCAGCCTCGTTGGGACAGCCAACTTGGGCAAGACTGTGATATTATATAGTCGGTATTTGGTTACAATTGTTCTGAGGCAGCTACATAGGTTTCGCTGTATCGTCATCTACGGTCACTGGAGAGACAGTTCGAGCTAGATTACCGTGTATGTACGGTGGTCGATTCAGAAACGCTCCAAAGGTCGGGGTGGCACGGGGCTGATCGACGGGCGCCCAAGTTTTACATTGAACTTTGAACGGGATTATGACTTGGTCGGAGAGACATTAATGTCGAATCTTTATACAGAATCTCGCACGTAAGATAAGACTCACCATGACGAGGATAAATCCTTATTGGAAGCTTAGCTTTTTAACTCGGACGCGGACAGAAACCTGACTTGTTCGTGGTAAAAAGAATCGCGATCCTACTACTTACTCGAGAGTTCGTTGTCAAAAGGAGACGGACGATTCACTGAGTGAGTGAACATAGTCCTGTCCCGACAGGCTTAGCGGGCGACGCTGGAGACAGAAACTGGAGAAGAGTAATGCGAGTATACTTAGAAGGTGCTTGGATGATTCCTTCATCGGAAGCTCGGAACCAGTGGCGGTCGCCCCCAGAGAATCCCGTGAATGATGCCTATGAGGTGGAGTGAGCTGCGAAGGCATGATAATCGATGGCTACTCGACATATATACAGTCTGAGGCTACCCATTCAGAATAGGCAAAAGTTCAAAAGCAAGCCGTCGAATTCGTTTGTGTGATGGTGATTCTGCAGCAGTGGGTGGTTGTTCACGGGCTTCCCTCATTCTGCTGTCTCGGTGTGAGGTCGACATGATTGATTGAACGCGCTACGTCGGTTTGTATGTTTTGGTATACGGCTTCACGAGTGTTGGAAGTGGTAGAGTAGTAGGCTGACGGTTGGGCGGATTGTACGATGCGATTGTGAGGTGTGCATCTATCTATGATCTCATTGATGGACCCTTGAAGTTGACGCGACGAGCGCCACTTGTGCACTTGAACCTTGACGACCACCACCAAATTTGCAGATGTTCTCGACACTACTGATTCACGACTGTGTCGTCAGCGACGGAGCGCCGACATCGATGACGCTCAGAGCCTCGCCCTCTTTCCCTGGCGCCGTCTGGTTTCAGCAAGATCGGGCGCAACCAGCCCCTGCCACATGGGGACCGAAGGATCCCTCGAACTTTGACGGAACCCTCGAGCTTTGCCTCGTCGAACGCATCTCAGAGGGCCGAATCGGCGTAACCTACACTGCAGGCGTCCTCTCTGCTGTGAGTCTCAACGGCCGTGATGTCCGGTCATCACTACCGTCCACCACCCTTTGCCTCAAATTCGCAAAGCCAGAATTCAGTCGTAGCCTGGCGCGAGAGGCTTGGTTCTACGAGCAACTGTCGTCTCTCCAGGGTATCTCCGTGCCCCTTTATTTCGGTTTCTTTACGTCCACTGCGCCAGATGCCGCCAAGTTTGCATTCGAGCCTTGGATGGAGTCGACCGGGAGGTGTTGTTCGAGGATACAGACACGATCCCAGACAACATGGACCAATATCCTTCCGCGGACTGGCTGACCGACGACGTACCCGAAAACGACGACCAAGAGATATACGAAAACCGGCCTTCCAAACTGGATTCACCCTGGTCCGAATGGAACCAGGATCATGACGCCAAACCAACGATCTCTGTTCTCGTTCTCGAGCTGCTCGGCGAGCCCTGTACCGGATGGAAGACTAAAGCAGACAAGTGAGTGCGCACACGTTACGATCAACTTGACTCACCCTCACACTCAAAAGGTTTGCGTTTGTGGCAGGCAGGCTAAGTATCAAGGAGGTCATGGATGATTTGGCTGAACTTGGCGTGATGCACGACAACCTCACTCCTTGGAACACACTCGCGTTCAAGCCCTCTCCGCATGGTGAGGAGGCTCGTCTATGCCCTCGGCACAAGGTCGTGCATCCCTGGAGGATAATCGATTTCGACCGTTCGACAATGGCAGATCCTAACAACCTGAACGAATACGGCAGGCGTATGTTTACCGATACGCAATACATATTGGATAACATCGCGGTGGAATTTGAATTTTGGGCGTGGCAGTAGGATTGTTGGGTAAGTTTAGGCGAGGGCGTAAAAAGTTACTTTTGAAGTTAACGTTGACTAACTTTGCCCGCCTAAGAACATAGAGCCTAACTTTTTCCCACGCATTCGAAAGTAACGTGCTAACTTTTGGCTAACTTTGGCTAACTTTCGTCCCCCTTACTGCCAGCCTGAGACGTACTTTCGACTTGGTAGGGAGGGGTTGTGTACGGGGCTCAAGAGCTACTTTATCCGGGGAGGGATGATGGTGCGAAGCCGAGAACAAAAGAAGAGCATGATAGTTTATTGTGCGTGCCAACCAGTTACCAAATGGATTCTTGAATATGTTGGCTCTTCTCGCGCAGTGATACACGATCCAGTTAGCACATCACGTATACAGATGTGCTAGGCCGTCTGTTTATTCTGGAAGTAAAAGGGCTAACTGTGGCTTCATTACATCGCGGTACAATCTTGAATCAATGTTTGTTGCCCTGGGCACCTCGACATCAGGACTCGGCTACCGTCTACCACTTCGCACTTGCCCCCATGATAATGAATACACAATTTTGGTTACAGTGGGGCAGAATCCAGTGTAAGTTCTTGATCACCCCGTCATGCGATGTGGGGACCGTGCCATCTCTTAACCCCTTACTGTAGAAACGAGATCCTATAGCCAGCTGTAAGTATGTACTCTCAGTCGTGCATATACTCTGAATCGACTGAGGTGTCCATTATAATAGTGTCTATAATAAAGGGCTTTGCCCATTACAAGTCCGTTATGCCACCCACAATCGTGGTGTTGAGACACTTACAGGCCACCTCGTACTCACGCGACCCTGAACTCTTCCCCAGGCTCATGCAATCCATCGCGAGAACTTAATTCGAATTGCGGAGTGTTTGCGGGTGTGGTCCGCGTCTGGACCTGTGTCGCCATTGGGTTTCGGTAGACAGAGGCCGATGTAGCGGGCCCAAGGAAGGATGCGGGCGGACCCCAGATTGGCTGCTCCTGGGGCCGCGGGGCGTCAGGTTGGCGGAAGTTGGGTGAAAAGGGATTGTGGAGGGGGTCGTCGATGACAGGCGGATGTCGACGATGATGTGTGGAGATTGAGTAGGAAAACTCCGGAGGGGTTTGCGGACGTTGGAACACAATAGAGTAGTTAGTGCTCCTGGTGCGCATACCACAGCGTGCTGATCCGGAATCTACTGTTAGACTCTACGGAACTGCGGAGTCTGCGGAGTCGAAGGGACCTTGGCCTCAACGTATTGCGTTGTGCCCACGCTGGTGGTATATGGTCCAACCCGAAAGGAGAGGGGAGGAGAGGGGGAGAGAGACGCGCCTTGCGGCGGAAGACGAGGAGAGAGAAGAGAGAGCCTTGCGGAGCGGAATCAGGAGCACTGTGCGGATATGCGGAGTATGCGGAAAAGCTCTAGCAAGCCTGAAGGCTCAAGACTGGACAGAGGGGAAGTTCTGTATAAGTCTGATTCGAGATTCCGGATGAGTATCTACTACAGAAATCTAGCTAGCTTATATATCTGTAGATACTCTGGATATACTCTGGGACAAGTCTGGGACAAGAGAAGAAACTGAGTCATAAGAAAATGCGGAATACCGCGGAAATGCGAAGAGGATGAGTAAGACGATTCCACAAGAACAATAGTAAAGCAGAGAATGAAGTCATAAAGAAGTATAAGGGATCACATGCAGAGTCTGGGCGCCTAGAGGGCGGTTACGAGGTTTCTCCGCACGGTCCGCACCGGCCCTCAGTTGCGGCCCGTGTCGGTCCGCTGGTACTTGCGGGCTGCGGACTTGCGGATGCGGACATCCATAGAGCGGACACATGCGGGGAGTCCGCATGTGCAGGAGTGGGATGGAGGTGCGGAGATGTGGGAGATGTGGGCATGTCGGAGAGATGATGGCAAGTGTGGGGATGTGCGGGATCATGCGGGAGATCATGTGAGACTGTGCGGGGAGTGTGGGTCAAGGCTGGTGGGTTGTGGGTGGATGTGGGGTGGATGTTCGAGACCCTAACACGACACGAATACACTCTTTGACAATATCTCTCATTTATAATTTATTTTTGCGTACGGTGCCATGTGAGTCCACCAGCCGGGCTTTGAACTTAATCTGAAGTCTGTAGCTGTACCAGAATCACAGTTCACTGCATGATCCATCGACAATTCTTCATCTTCCTGGGGCCAACTTCAAGCCTCGAACTCGGCTCTCTAAGCCCCGAGGGAGGTCTGTCCTGACTCAGTACTACTATATAACCTGAGTGTCAAATATATTCCTGGGCTTTTCCTGATGGATATCCTCTTCTCGAAATCCTCGACACTCAAGCCCCGCACAAAGTCATCTCATCCTCCTCCAAACCACTCTCCTCCTTTCCAATCCAATATCTCGAATGCAAAAAAACCTTAAGAGTAGCAGGAAACACTGCACAGTGCTCCTCACGCACAACCCTCTCCCCGTCTCCCAAAAGCGTCGACTCCACCTCCCGACCCACTGCCATGTCCCTCTCCCGAAACCTTAGGCCCCTCGCACGGATCCATATACAATGGATAACTCGGTGCGATCTCTCCTCAGCGTCAACCCGCGCCTGGGGATTTGGTATGTAATCCATGAAAGTTCCGTGGAAGAACCTGATGTGTAGAAGGGCGTATGGGAGCCCTGTGAGGAATAGATGGCGCGTTGGTTTCTCTTTGGTGGAGGAGTGGAAGTGGATTGTGTAGGGGAGTCCTGATTTGTCTCTGTGCCGACGACTCTGAACCATCGTTGTCATTGGAGGTTGGTGTGATTGTGGTTGCGGCTGTGACCGTGAATCTGCGGGTGGGTCATGGTTCTCGTTCTGCCTTCTGTGTTCTGCCATTCTGCTGTCTTGGTGTGAGGTCGACATGATTGATTGAACTGATTTGGTGTAAGGTATCACGAGCGTTGGAATGGTAGAGTAGGCTGACGGTTGGACGAACTGTGCGATGCGATGTGAGGTTTCGTTTGTTCATCTACGAGGCGTAGATATACGCCTTCCCCCGACAGGCACCCGCACCTAACCCACGCACCACTTAGGACTCGGATACATACAGCAGCTTGACGAACTGTATGGAGACCGTTGCCAGTGGGACTGGACCAAAGCAAGCCTATAGCTCTACATACTACTGTGGAATAAAGAATAAAAACAAAAGGGGTGCTCTGACTTGTAAGCCCACATTCAAATTCGACCTTAGTTACCTTCAGTTGGACGACGTCCATACGTATGGACACGGATACTCCATTTTCAAGAAGACGTCCATATACATCTCCCTCTCGAAGTCGTCCAAACACCAAAATACAATGAAAAGATCGCCTTATATTCTCTCTAATTTCTCTATTATATTCGTCAACTGCATTTCGTCCATTCTATTCTCTAAATGGCCATACAAGGGCGAGGGCGGCGCTTGTCCAGCGTAATTAGGTGACTGCACTGATCCTACCGACGTTGTCGACGGCGATCTTTTGTGAAATGGGACGGGCTGAAGGACGGATCCAAGGACGGATCAATGACCACTGCGGCGGGATGGAGGGCGGCGCTCGACGTTGATGTCTGCTCAAGGTACGTCCAGGCGTTGTAGCTGGCCATATGTAAATCGGGAGGTTGAAACTAGATCATTTACGATAGCTGAAAAGCCCACATTGCGTCTAGAACCAGAGACGCAGTTTATTATAAGCATTGTTTTAGTCCGGGAGAGATACAAACGGGCGTCTATCTGCGGGACGCGAAGCATACTTACCATTATACCTAACGTGGGTCTACTCTTGGTACCACGGCCACGAATAATCTCTCCACCGATGCCCAAGTACATCCGGATAAAACTCATACATAGTATGGATCGGCCGAAGCTCCACACCAACCCTGCTCAGTTCCCCCTTCCTGGCCAACAAGTCCTCCGAATTGCCCATACTAGCCCATTCTTCTCTCGTAGACGGGCCAATCGCAACGAAAGCAAGATGAACTACCGGAACGTCTGGAAGAGTCTTTGATCGGTGGGTGAAATATTCCAGGACGTCGTTGAATGGGGGCGTCAACAGGTTTGCAGGTCGGAGGTTATTCCGGTAATAGATCGTCGCAAGATGCGGAAGGGTATGCTTTTGAGCGTTAATATGTCTGAACATCCGGCTGAACCGGTCGATATGAAGTGTTTCGAGTGTTGGTATGGCGGATACAAAGTAACCCAACTGTGGTGCCGTCAAGGACTGCAAACGGTGGATGGACAATGTACGCAAGCGCGCCGTGGAGCGTTCGATGAAAGGCTTGACAACCCATTTCCAAACCTGCTTGCTATAGCTCTCCGCGTTGCCATCCAGGTATAGGAGCTGCAGGGTGGGGAAGGTCATGCTGTAGAGCAATAGAATTGAGTCGTTTTCCTCCACTATTAATCGCTGAACTGAGACGTTGGAATGGGTGTACAACACAGGGCCGCTCGGCTCGGGATGGCCATAGTTCCTAGTCCGACAACCTGTCAGGATCAACTCCTGGAGGGATGGCAGCCGCTCATGGGAGAGCGCTTCTGCGAAGTACTCCTTCGGTCCACAGCACCACGCGAGGTGTAACGCTTCCAACCCGTCGTGGCTGAGATGGAGGTCCCCCTTGTTTATATGGAAAGAAACTCTCCATTCGGAAACGTACAGGCGTTTCAAGGCTGGGAAGGTGGAGGACGTGACGGTCAGAGGGGATGGTATGCGAGCACGGTCCCACCATCCCATCTCCAAACTGAGGGTATGAAGTGCTGTCCACGGGGATGGGAGGCTCGACGCAACGCACATAGCGTCCACCTCCGGCACGATAGTCGCCGTGGATCTCATATCACTGTTGAGCCCAATGAGCTCGACCTCGACCCAACTCCTCTGCGCAAGGAACCGCGGAAGCGTCGCAAAGATTTCCCTGACAACCGCCTTCCCTGGCCCTTTTTTATACGTCGACAAGGTCAGCGCAATGCGCAACGGCGGACTACCCGCACCTCCTCGATCGAACCAGGCGTTGAGGTACGCCCACGTCTTTTCTGCAGGGAGTGGGCTAGGGAGGTAGTACAACCCTTTGATAGGGAGCTCTACGTCTATTCCACGCCACAACTCTGGAGTGGTAAATGCGACGGAGCGCCATTGAGAGCATAGGCGGCGCAGAGTAAGGAATTGGAGCCGGTCGTCTTTATCGAGTCGAAGTGGGTTGGAGAACGTTTCTTTCATGGTGTGGGCGATGAGCTCGCCGGGAAGGGAGGATATCCAACAGGGGCCTGTACTGGTGACTCGGGCGTCGTTTCCTGCATTCTGCATCGAATTTATTTTGAGGTGTAGCCTGAGCGATCAGTCAAAGAGGATGAAAAGAGGTGACGCCTACCGCAAATCCAAAGTCCCGAGATTCCGGTTCAGGGCCAAGAAATACTTCGGCTAGAAGTTGAGTCTCGGGAAAAGCCTCGAGGAGTAGGGACATCAGAGGAAAGTGGGGTGTAGCTAACGGCTAACGGCGGGACCGTGGTACTCGGAATGCTGTTGGAATACTGTACGCATGAGCAGGCCGTTGGATATATACCCTATGGCTGTAGGCATCCCGTGGGTCCCATCCTCCGACTACTTCGCTGCGCACCGCGTCCCAGAAGGAATTGACTCACCTCCCGAAGTCATGGAGGTACCCACTTGCATCAAATGTCAGTGCCGTGGGCGGAGAGTTCGAAGGAAGCGTAATGAGCATCGATTCCCATTTGGTCAAATGAGAAATCGACGAATTAGCAAGTGGTTTGAAGCGCCCGCTCGCCGGGGAGCTACGCTGTTCGCGAGGAGGGCAGCCATCGATCGGCCTGGTCAGGCTAGCCTGAATTTAAAGTGCGGCTGACCTTGATGTCTAAAGCGTAGAATTGCTTGGCTATCTTTAGGAAAGAAGGCGCTTACAGAATCGGACGATCGAGGTGATCGATGGGCGCTTAGCGGGTGTGCGTCGGAGGCGAGACGAGTGAGAGGTTCTATTTAAGTCAGTATGCGCGTAGGGCGGATGTCAATGTTGATTTATCTCGCACTAAGTTACAATGAGAGGGATTAAGCTTTAAGTCTTATTGCAAGCCAGACGGCGACTACTTAGTAATAACGTTGTCGAGAGCTCCGAGTCGTCGTCGCAAGAACGATTCACGAAGCGAGGTCAACCCAGCCCCGTCTCGGCAAGGTCAATGGGTTGCGTTAGGAGCATAATTGCGGTATCCACGCCCTTGGATGGTATACGGCCATGGTATTATGGCAGGAACGAATGAAATCAAATTACTTGTGGCCGTGCTAACACGTGCCCTGGCAACGCATGGACTGAAGCTAGGGCTGCTTTTTGTCTTACCACGACCTCAGATTGTAATCCCTAAGAACAACTCACAGCGAGAATGTGAGTTTTTATTTCTTCTCTACAGCCGACTTTCGTACACTACTAATCTCAATACTACTCTACAGGACGACGGTGCCTATCCCGAACGAGATCGTGGCAGAATTACTCAGGGCAACTCTGGACGACCCAATGCTTCTCGACGAAAAGGATCGACTCCAGTTTATGACAATGCGATGCGTCTGTCCCCAGTGGCGCTCTGTCGCGTTCACCACTCAGGATCTGTGGCGAGGGTTGGAGGTAACCCTCCCACTTCAAGGCCGCGATCGCGTTGCCCTGCCCGCGAAAACAAATTTGGAAATCCTCAATTCATGGTTCAACCGCGGAGGGACAGGGAATCCCCCTTTACGCTTCGTGGTGACTCTCTCAGCACGGAAGGAATACGGATGCTCAAAGGTCGCGGAGGATCTGTTCCCGTTGTTGTCCACCTTCCTCGTCGGGCGGAGTTGGGTTGAATTTGGCTACTTCAGGCCTGGGATGCAGCTTCACGGGGCCGATTTGCTGGGAGATGTGGATGAAGCTTGGACAGAAGTGGGACTGACAGTCCCAGCCCATCCATGGATTACGCTCCGCACGATGAGCCTCGATGTTGGATACGAAGCAGATTACACTCTCGGTACCGCCAACTTTCCAGCATTGAAGAGTCTTTATGTCACGGAATGGGAAATACACGACGACGACGAGATGCCAGAATTCAGTATCGAGCACGATGGATTAGAGTCGTTGCATCTCGAATTCTGCAGTGCCGCTTCTGTGGATCTAATCGCCTTGGCTTTATCCCAAGAGAGCGTTCCTGCACTCAAGGATGTTATTCTCGAGCAATGTAACTTCAATGGCCATTCTCCCAACTCTTTATCGGTGGAAGCACCATCTCCCCCCGAAGCAATCCGCTCCAACGCATCCGTGGAGCGCTTGGTTGTGGTTGGTGATGCATCCATAACTGGACTTCATTGTCTTGCCTTGCCGCAACTCCGTGTTTTGCGTCTCGATGTCGATGGCGACGAGTTTACCGAAGAGACATGGTCGTGCACCATCAAACCATTCTTGGAACGCTCGACTTCTCATCTACACACGCTATCGATTGAAGGATCCCATCCGTTCGACTCGGAAGAGCTCGCGTTCCTCATATCCTCCGCTCCCTCCCTCCACACCCTCCGTGTCGCCAGCCTGGAGAGACTCTTCGACCGTATTGACGGCCAGGAGGTCAGTTTGCCGCATCTCTCGACCATCGTACTATCCCAGCCGCTCAGACCCAGTCACCTGCATTCTTCGGCCATGAATGAAGCTGCGAGATACTTTACTCAGCGTCTCGCAGCGATGGACGGGCAGAGGCCTCCAGTGGTTCGGATCGTTCACAGACTACCGCAGCACTGGAAAGTTTACGAGTGGGATAGGTTGGATGAGAGGCAGGTGGAGAAAGTGCATGGGTTTCGACGCGTTGGCGTGGAAATTGTGCGCGATTTGAAGGGCTTCTTCCTTCATTTACGCTGAACGATTATGTATGGCGTTGAACGTACCTTGCTCATTCGGGAAAGTCTATCTAGGCTGGTAAAGCTAGACATATCATATCTGTCTTGGAGAGTTGCCAATCAATTGCCAGTCTGCTAGACGCCTATCGACCCTCGAAGGCTGACATACCTTGCGTCGACGGCCAGTGTATCCATGCTTGTAAGGCGGTGCCGCCAAAGCATCAGAAGGGTAGTGATGTCAGCTCTGACCTACAATTATCTAGCTATACAATGCTTTGTATCCCTGGATCGGACCCCACCCCGCTCCCCTGATGACATTCTATGATTGCGGTCTTCTGGTTGAACCATCATCGCATGTACGTGGAATAGAGTTAAGGGCGATTGATTGGCCCCCCTTTCCAAGCAGTCATTGGGCCCCCATTATAGCTTATAATAGGTGCGCCTTTGTGTAGATTCACCTCAGTGAAGCACCTTTATTCAAGTCCCTTAGCGTTGGTATCCGACCCGATCCCCGAAGGTCTCGGGGGTGCAGTTCGGCTCGTATGCGGAAGCTGATCGCATCATCCAATCCTTGATCCGTCCAGTGGCACCAAGTGACACCCTTGACGCCTTGGTTGCAACGTTCTGAAAGGCCCACCCCTCCCGTTCGTCATTGCTGCGCCTCCAGCTGGGGGACCTTCTGCGAAGGTGTTCTTCCCAGTGAACATGCAATGGCGCTCTGTATATCCGGCCTAATAGTGATAGTGACTCGAGCATCGATACCTCTCTGAACCCCCGGGTATGAAGATGTTATGTATGTCCTGCTTTCTTTATTTTGCCCCTGGAAGAGAGTTGCGTATGAGCACAATCCCAACTTCCCTTTAATTCCTCAACTGAGAGACTGTAGCGGGCTTATCCACTTTTGACAACCTTAGAGGGCGCGAAATAGCGTCTGGGAGCATGATGCATATCAAACACTCCGAGTAAACGACCTATTAATAGCCAGATCCGTCAGTGACCCTTACCATTCTCAGAATAGATTTGAATATCGGAGCCCCTGTCTATCATGAAACGGCGGCAGGGTTCGACTTGAATAGTGAGGCCTTACACTGGCCACTTGGGAGATAAATTAGCCGCCCCGAACGCCCGCGTAGCGACTTGGCTGAGATGTACAACCCCCCGCTCGTCGCGACCTTTCACGTTCCAGAACACCGCAACTACACGAGTTCTCGAGATCATGAGAAAGCAACGGCCAGTGAGAATCCGATAGAAGAATTTACTCTGGTTTTTCGAAGCCAAATCAACTTACGTACTGTCCATGCACGATGGCAAACATCCCCTTCTTACGCTCCAAACCCGTGGTTCGCGCCAGAGAGTGCCGTCATCCACCGGGACTTTCCTGTTCATCAAAGCCTAACTGACGGGGACAGAGCGCGATTGGCAAGGAGGTCGAAGATGATTCTCTCCCGCCAACTCCGATGAGCGCTGTGATGACAACTTGTACTATCCTTGGATCCTACATAAGTATACCCGTGGAGACGTGCCTGGGGCCAAAGCTCTCTTCGTTTTCCCTGCCAGTCGCCGTTGCTACTGGCAGCGCGAGACATTGAAAGATGTCCTCGCATGCGTTCGACGCCCATAGCACCATAGGAGCGATGTCGATCGGCTCGTTGGTGTCCATGTTTCTGTTCGGGATGGTCACCCTTCAAACCCATAACTACTTCCACATGTATCGGGATGACAAGGCTTATCTGAAAGCGCTGGTACGTTCCGGTCCTCAGGGTTGCCTTCACTGTAACGCGTGTAACACCAGCCCCCCAGGTGACAGTGTTATGGTCTGCATTCATAAACCTCAAAGGTTATCACCCAGACCTCACTAGGTTCTTTCAGGATTCTGGAACTCGCCCACACCTTCTGCATATCAGCAGAGGTCTACCGTGATACTATCGTCAACTACGGCCGTCCAGAAACATTAATAGACCTTCCCTGGCTCTCCATAGCCATCTTCCTCACTGGTGGAGTCACATTCCTCGCCAATGTACGTGGCTCCGCTATCCTTACTTCGCCCCGCGCAGTTCGCTGACAGATGGATGTGACGCCATAGGGCTTCCTATCTAGTCGGGTATGGATTGTCCTACCAACACCGTGGAGAGGCATCGGACCCGTCTGCTTCCTCGTTACCCTGGTTCAGCTCGTTGCGTACTTTGCGGCTGGAGCGTTGGGTGTTATTACGAAGAACCTGCCGGTCTATAATCAGAAGTATGGATGGCTGGTACGGGCAATCTTAATTAGTGGGACGGTGGTGGATCTTTCTCTGGCGTTCTCTTTGGTGTATTACCTTCGTTCTCAACGCGATCAGCTCCTTCCTCGGTACGTGGCTTTGGTAACTTCACTCCGAGTATCCGCTGACTACCGTTGAAGGTCGATGCGACGAATAGACCTTCTCGTACAATATACCATCTGTAGGTCTCCCTCTGGCTCTGGTCGCTCTAGAGCGTATGTTGACTTATGGTGCCTCAGGTACAGGACTGTTGACGAGGTATGGCGTCGGTTTGTGTACTCGAACGCCCGGGCGGATTTTCATTCTCTGTCGATAGCGCTGCCGCTATGGCTCTCCTCATCACGGTAAGCAGGCTGCATCGTCTCATTGAGTGTTTACTCACAAAGCATCTCAGTTCACCGTCAAGCCGAGTTCCCGTAAGCTTATTGTCTTTATTGGATGCTGACATGGTCTGATCCAACTCGTCGACAAAGTTGCCTGGGTCGCGATCTTCACATGTCGAGCCAAACGTGAGTGTTTCCCTTCATTTGTCGACGAGATGAGCGCTCAGTTCAAGGACAGTGTACTCAAATTGCGTGATGGCTTCGTGAGTTGCCTCATCCATTCCCCACCCCGCTAGAGCTGATTGATGGGTGTAGACTCAATTCTAGAGGATACCTTCGCTCTATTGATACCAACCCGAGTTCAAATTTCATCCCGTCAATTTGGTCCACTGCTCGAACACCGGGAGGTGGCGCCAACAGTGGGAGTCGCTCTGGCTCGGAACCTGTGTTCCAAGTGTCGGTGGAAATGTCGGCGATGGGTCAAGAGCTTGAGGAGGGATCGTTTGCGGTGAGAATATACGTTGCCGTCGCAGTTGTATTTGAATAGCTAACAGCTAACGTTCTTCGTCTGCAGGGGAAGAAAAGGTGATCCCATGGAATGTATTTATTTTAGCATAATATCATACGATGCGACTTAGTATGTATTCACGAGTGTAACACTGGCGCTACTGGTTTGATTCAAGGAAGTCGACAGACGTGGTAGATGTTCTGCGCGCTAGGATCGATCGGAACGCATTCGTATGGACTGGGACACTCTTTAATGTCGGCGAGTTAGCTATCCTATTCACTCTTCTATAGACTTCCGTGCCCTCACCGTGGTAGTGGATAATAGGCGGAGGACCTTGGAGACAGGCGCAGTTGGGCTCGTTGACGACGTCGCAGACGTGGATTCTCCTCTCGAGGTGCGCAGGGCGAGCGCTAGACGATAGAAACAAGGCAAAAGCAGCGACGACAAGGAAAGCCCGGTGGTGTATGAGCATAGTGACTCCTCAGACGCAGAGAGGACATGGAGACGGGGGACGGGGATGAGACGGGGCAGAAGAAGGGGCATCACCATATATTTGAGCTAGGCCATGGCAGACTGAACTCAATTTGGAACGAATGACATTGTGTGTGTTCTCAAGACCTGGACAGTTCAGGCCCCGCAAGTTACTCTTAAAAGATGAAAGGACATGGCCGTGTCAGATGATAGGCCCTTACGTGAAGGTATAGTCGGATTCTGACGACTTGAAGGTGCCTGAACGAGCCATCATTCATAAAATTCGACGGGCGCTTAATGACTACATCGGAAACTACAGACTTCTAGCACCCTCCAACCCCTTCTTCAACAACTCCAACTCAGCCAGTGCTCTCTCGCGCTGCGCCTCCACCTCCCCACCAAGCGCCGTCTCCCACCACCTCTCCCCATCCTCATACCTAACCTCCTTCCACCCACTCCTCAGAAACTCGAAATACTTGCGCAAACTGCCTCCATGCTTCGGCGACACCAGTTTCTTTACCTCGGCCCAATGCGGGGGAGGGTTGGGCTTACGGGAGGGGTCGGTTGAGATGGTGGAGTAGGGGATGGGCGAGGTGTAGGGGAAGACACAGAATCCGTTTGAGGCGAGGACGATGGAGGGTGGGACGGTGATTCGCCCGGCTTTGAAGCAGAGTTGGGCGACTGCGACGGTGTGGACTACCCACCCGTCTTTTTCCACTAAGAGGGATTGGTAGGGGATGGGAATTGTGGGTGTGGACGTTCCGGAGGATGCGGGTGAGGGAAGGTGGGATTGTTGTTGAGGGAAGAAGGGAGGTGGGGAGGAAGGAGAGCCTTCCTTTGGTTTGGTCACGTATTTAGAGACGAGGTATAGCTGTGGGAAGGGAGAGTGAGCACCATGGTCGATGGAGGAAGGGAGGGACTTACCCATTTGCGATCCCAGCTCCCGATGTAGGACCGGATTTCGAAGTCTTGGAAAGGAGGGATTTCGCGCATGAAATGAAAGTGCGTTGCTATTGTTAGACGTGAGTATTCTCAGGCAGGATAATACGAGATGTATGAATGCACGTACCTCCCAGCGCCATGGCACCGCCTGAACGGAAGAACACAGGGAAGAGTGTGACGACGCATTCAAGCCGAGACGCGTCGAGAATCTTGAGAGGTTTGGTTAGGCGCCCAACAAAGAAGGTCATGTAAACGAAGAACCCACTTTGGCATAGCTAGAGTTGCTCAAGTGGATGTTGAAGTCGCATTCGTCGATTGCTAAAGAAGGGTATGAGTAGTACTCGACAGAGTTAGAGAATTCACAACGTACTGGCCCGTGTTCGATACACATTCCTCCACTCGAACGGGCTGATGCCGACCAAGGGTACAGTGTCGATCCATTCCTCCTCCATCTGCTCTCTTCGTGATTTTGATGGCTGAAGGCGGAGTCGTAGAGAAAGAAGCACGTCACGAAGCCAAACGCGAATCACTGGACGGAAGATTCGGACTGTATTCCGAGCCCGTGGAGAAGAATGCAGGAAAGGATCGTTGGTGGTCTTGACAATCGGAGTACGCGTATGAGGAACTTACAATGCCAGAACAGCGGCCATGACTTGAAGTTCACGAGGAAGACGAAACAGACAAGCCATTTCAGACAGGAGGCGCGGTCCAGTACCCGGAGTAGAGTCGGTATTGGCAGCGAGAGTGCGAGGGAGGAGGTGGAAATCGAGGATATAAGGGAAGATGCAGTCATCGTACGCCGTCAACGATATAGAGAGAGGGAGCGAGGTGAAGGGAAAGTGGGGGGGTGCAATTGCGAGAGTGCTTGGTCCCTTAATAGCCGTGTTACCAGGATTCAATCATGCCCGAATGATATGTTGCCCCAAAGATCTTATCAGATAAAAAACGCCACGCGCAAAAGTACCGCGATGAGAACAACTCGTCCCCAACGCCGAATTGCGAGTGGATTTAGGACCGATGTTCTTCCTTTTTTTGCCGTTATATGTAGCAGAATAGAGAGTGCGACGATCGAATACTTGCCAAATGGCCTCCCCGTACTGCCCAAGCCAGCCTTTAGCCCAGGAAGAGCAGGATCATCAAGTCGGACTCTTCACATGCGTCTTCACCACCGTCAATTCAGGTTAGAACAATGTCGTACAGACTTTCGCCATAGAATGGTTTCTATTGTTTCTTCCCATGTCATATGTTCCGTTCGGCCGATATGAAGTACTGGGATTGAATACGTAGGGGTTTTCCTTGGAATTCCCCAACGCGCTCTCTTCACTCGCTTCACATAGGTGGCAATAAACAGGCTCAATGGAGCTCGGCTGAACATTCTACATACCAACCTATCGAGTTGTCGCACTCAGACCTGGGCGCGACTCATTGCAAAGTGGGTTTATAGCATTCTGTTCAGTGGTTGCCTAACCAATGGGGTATGGTTCAGAAAATTTTGAGCGAGTAAGGGACATCGCGTTTCTCTGGAATTAGTGAGGGGGAGGATTTCTACGAATTACTCCTCCAGTGAGGCCATCTAGCTAACCCATCGAGCTCGAGGGACCAGGGTCGATCCTCGAGGCGCTCTTCGACGGTCTGTCAAGCGCCTTGATGGCAACGGATCTTTCCGAAAACATTGGTCAGGAACATCAGTCAGCGACATTTGGTCATGGGATTCTTGGCTCAAGCACATTTGCGACCACATGCTTTCTTGGCCCTCACCGACGTTCCTATCTCGATCCTATACTATCCAACGGGCTTGGTGTAGGCCACTAGAGCCCAACACAATCCTTCGACAGCCGGTAGCGAAAACCGTAAACCCCCACACCAGTTGACACACATCTCCAACCAGAATTCGATTCCGCCCGTCACCCGGAGTTGTTCCTAACTCGCCGTGCCGACCGTGTTGTGACCACCATTCGTTGCTGTTAACCCACCACCTCAACGCACAATCAGCTTATTCCCCGCCTTGGACGCTAAGCGCTCACGTTGAAGGATGCTAGGATCGCTCTTGGGGTTGGCTACTTCGACATTGGGCGGCGGAAATCCCAGTGTTGTGGAGAAAGGCGATGCTGGTTCTCCTGGATCCGTGCAGACGACCACACCGCTCAGTTCACCAGGTATTGGCTCTGAAGAAGTAGAGAAGGGATCCAACTCACCCCAGCCATCTTGGACTCCAGCGTACCAGAGTCCTCCGCCTGTCAAGGCCAAGTACAAGCCCGAGGAAGCGCTCGACGATCTCCCCGGGGTTTGCTATGCTCTCCAACTATTCCTGGAGTCCCATATGTTGGAAGCGGAGGAGTACTGTCATAAGAACGATAAGAAGAAGTGAGTTTGGCTTGTTGGATTAACCTTTCTCTTCTGATGTCTTCATTTCCTCTAGGGAACGACTCTATTTTGCGACTGGGTTCGGTCTCATCCAATGCGTCAAGGGGTTAATGTCGTACGAGGACGACGTAAGCAAAGCACCGTCACCTCTCCTAGTCCAAACCTCTCAACAGGTTCTATAGGACCTCGTCGCCGGCCTTGCACACACCAGACAAGGAAACCACATCGCCGACCTCCATCGCAAGAAACAAGCCTTCCTCGGGTCTCGTGTCGCTGGATATGTCGTTTCCGCCATTCACTCCAACCCCGTGGCCTTCATCAAGAGTATGACGCCCGTCGAACGGCACGCCGAGTTGGTTTATGCGGAGAGCTTGTTCGAAAAGGTGCGTTTCGTTCGGTTCTTGCGCCCCTAATCGCCCTCATTTGATTCGCACAGGCCTTGCTCGGCATCGTATACTCTGGAGATTGGCTGGCGTTCATCAAGGAAGCGTAAGTTTACGTCTACCTTTTCCCCAACCCCGCTCCTTTCGGTCTGTTTCAAGTTCCACGAGGTTTCGGTGCTAACTGTCCTTTTCCCAGTCTCAATATGCGAACAACCATCACGATATACCGGCAACTGGGTCAATATCTCGATACCGTCGATGCTGAAGCTGCGGAACGCGGAGATGGACCTATCGACAAGAGCATTGATCCCCACTTCCGCTCTGGGGTGTATCTCGGAGTGGGGTTGTCCAACCTGATTCTGAGCCTCATGCCCGGGAAGCTGATGACGCTCGTCGAACTATTCGGATATCACGGTGACCGAAAGCTGGGACTCGAGATGTTGGCGAAAGCAGGAGGATGGACGAAGGATAGCGACGAGCCTTCAGTTCCAGCTGGTGTGTCTTCATCTGCTCTTTCGTTGCTTTGACGGAGCTGACTTACCTTTCTTGTAGCTGAAGAAGGTAT
This sequence comes from Coprinopsis cinerea okayama7#130, assembly GCF_000182895.1. Classification (NCBI taxonomy): domain Eukaryota; kingdom Fungi; phylum Basidiomycota; class Agaricomycetes; order Agaricales; family Psathyrellaceae; genus Coprinopsis; species Coprinopsis cinerea. The sequence goes on from NW_003307535.1 coordinate 2,233,885, forward strand.
CAGAAGAGTCGTATGCGACATGGTCCTCATGATCTTCCACCTCGTCATCTCCAGCTTCACCTTCGACGGCGTCGACGTCTCTATGGCCCGAAAGATCCTCGACTGGAACCTCAAGCGATTCCCGAACGGTGTCTTCTTCCTCTTCGGTGCTGGACGTCTCGCTGTTTGTCGCGCCCAACCCGAACGCGCCATCCACTACTACACGCGTGCCATGGAGTCTCAATCCCAATATCGCAACCTTCACCATATCTCCTACTGGGAGATGGCGCTGGCGAACATGAGCTTGTGGGACGTCAAAGCGAGCTTGGAGTGCTGGAGGACGCTGGAGAAGGAGGCGACGTGGAGTAAGGCCATTTACACATACGGTCTCGCGATTTGTATGTTGGAGGTCGCGGAACAGGAGAAGAACGAGGATATGAGGAAGGAGGCGGCCAAGTTGATGAAGAAGGTCCCTGACCTGAGGCAGAAGATTGCTGGAAAGTCGATTCCCCTGGAGGTGTGTCCGATGGCTTTTTCATGCGGTGCTCAGTTCAACTGAGCTATTTGTAGAAACTCGTTGCGCGCAAAGCTCGCAAGTTCGAATCTCAGAAGGGCCGACTCGCGCTCCCCGTCCTCGAACTGACGTACATCTTCCAAGGCATCCAGCATTCACCAGGTCGTATCATTGTCTCGAAGATTCTTCCTGAAACTGAGAGGGTACTGGCCAAACTCGAGGCGTGTGCTGGTAACGAGAAGAAGTACGAGGGCGGGTCGGGTGGTTATTGGGACGACTACTGTATCGCCAAGTTCCTTCAGGGCGTTTGTCTCCGATACGTGGCGTACCCTGACCAGGACGCTGAAATTGATCCCAATGAGAAGCTCGACATCACGAAGGAGGACGCCGAGAGGAGGGCAGAACAAGCGTTTAGAGCAGTGTTCGAGCATGGTCCGAAAATCGAGTTTGACCATCATATCGTCTACCACGCGCGTGAGTGTTTTATCCCTTGATTTTGATCTTTCGTTGGTGTTCATGGACCCCTTTCATTTAGACTATGAGCTTGGAAGATTACTGGCGTGTCAAGGCAAAGTGGACGAGGCGAGACACGAGTTCGAGCTCGTGCTCTCAGGGAAACATCTGGAAGTGGGTCCGTCGGGGAAGAAGGGGAAATACAGCTTGGAGGTAAGTTGCTTCCCCTCTGTTGCATTGGGTTCTAGGCGACTAATACCCCGCGATAGAATGCATTACACATGCGAACACACGCAGCGAATGATGCTCTGAGCCGGCGCCGACTGTAATACCACCTCGACATTCGCTTCTCTTCTCTCGTCCCGACTCCGGCCCGTCCAACTGTTTCCTTGTCAACTGTACTATACTCACCACATTCCTTTCGCTTTCGATCTATCCATGTTGTTGTTTGGCTATCTTATTGGATCTATACTTAGCCATCTAGTTAAGATCTTATTTTCCCGTGTATTGACGACCTAACCCCTGTATTTCTCTAGACTTAATTATCGCGACCTCGTGTCTTCGCCCAATTCATATACTTGGAACTCTCAAGGCTTGCTCGAATCGCTCACTGTAAGATAGGTTTCAAAATTGATTCCTTTTAAACTTGATAAGAAGGTTGGAACTTGGGTACACGAGCGATATCTACAGGTAAGCTACTCGATTCTCGCATGTGGAACGTTAACGACCCGATTGAACTTTTAAATTTAGGAGACGGTGATGGTAGCGCGGCCGCTGCTGAAGTAACCCTCGGTGGCGACGATCTGGTAGTAGTGGTTGGAACCCAACTGCATGCCGAAGTTCCTCCAGGCGTTCGCGTGGCAAGCGAAGTCAACAGTTCCACTAATCTGACCACCGGGGTTCTTCTTGGGAGTCCTGACGCTCCAGAACTGCTGGAAGGTGGCGGTACCGTCGATGGAGGGCTGGTTGTAGCGCCAGGTCTGGAGGACGTCGTAGGTGGCACCGTTGCAGTTGACTTGACCCTTGCGTTGGGCGGCGGAGGCGGGGTTGTAGGTGCCGTAGGACTCGACGACGTAGTACTCGATGAGCTGGTTGCGAGTCCAGCCGTAGACGGCGAGGTAGCTGTTGCCGTTGGGCTGGTAAGTACCGGAGTAGTTGATGACCCTGTGCGAAATGACGATGTGTTAGCCCCGTTTCTCGGTTGTACGCGATGGGCAGTGCATACCTGTTGTTGGTACCAGGGTTCCATCCCTTGCCACCGACCAAGTTGCCGTTACCTGACCATTGGAGGCTGTAGCGACCGCCGGCCTCGTTGGTGTAGTAGGCGGTGCCTTGGTTGTCGGTCCACCACGAGTAGAAGTAGCCGTCATGGCGACCCTCGGAGCTGGGGGTGCCAGCGCGAGCTTCGAGAAGGCTGAGGCCCTCAGTCGCGTTAGTGGCGGGGACGGCGAGAGCACCGATGATGGCAGAGGCAGCAACGAAGAGAGAAGAGAACTTCATTGTTGGATGGACAGTTGGGTACTGTTGCTGTTAGGAGGAAGATGGAAGCTGGCTTTTATAGCCTCGAGCAAGAACCTCGGGACAGTATTTGAATTCGTGTAGCGCTCAGTCGGGGATGGACCGATGGAAGCCTTGGACGACATGTTCGATAGTAACGATATGGAAATTTCGACCACACGCGGGGAACGGATGGAAGCGCGTTTCAGAGCCGTGCAGTGTCTTCTCTTCTGCTCTCACTGCGTTGAAAAATGTACATTCTCGCATTGGTTAGCCTTTTCCTGCACGTGAGACGCGAAAGTCGCACAATCCGGCCATCTGAGAGGTAAATTCGACACGGGTGGCAGGTGGAGCGAGGAAAATCAACCGAGGCAACCCACTTTAGTTTAATGACCGTCACATGCAGAGGTGCAATCTCTCTGACATAGCTTTTCCCTTCGATTCGGACCGTTATTTCACAGAAGAAACCTAACTATCCGAGGCTCAACCTTGTCTCTTCCTTGCGAAACAGCTTTTCCATTGATTACTTGTCTGTGAAGCTTTACGACGCAGAGAAAGCGCTCTCCATGAAGCACTTGGTCGAACGACGGGTACAATACTCGAAGCGCTCTTTCACGCTCCATACGGCGACGGATCCGAAGGAAGCAAACTGGGAGGATTTAAGGAGATTTAAGGCCGCTACGACCGGTCCCTTGCGCATACAAAACGGATTTTGCTCGGATGCCCGGTTGCAATGCAGGTGCGGGGTGGTCAACGAGAATCGTAATTTCATCAGTTGGAGAAGCCAAACTATAGAAATCCCCAGACGAAGAAGCACGAATGGTGTGGCGAGAAGTATGGTTTGAGTATAAGCGCCGGCCTCGAAGGGAATGATCGTTGCTACATTTTGGTATTCCTGCAGAGGTTCTGGTGCTTGCCGGGGACGGCGGGAAGGACCGAGCCGAGTGGGGCGAGTACCGTGACTGGTCGATGACTCTCGAGGCTCGCATTAACGGTTTAGCCATACCTCGAACCCTATCCGATATACATCCTCGGTTGTTCCAACGAAAAAGGAATGAATAGCTGGGATTGAAGTCTCCTTCGAACTGGGTTAGAAATCTTCTTTTGTTCCTATGCTCCCCGATAGAATGTGTACCTACGCAGCCAATGGACGAAGTATGCGTTCTGGATTGTTCGAGTGAGCCTTGAAACACCGGAATTCAAGAGCATTCTCGAGTGAGAACTCTTTGGCGGACCGCTAGCGGGGCGAGAGATGGGAGAAGTGCCTTCAGCTTATATAGGTATGCTCATAGGAGGTTACTGCCCGCTAATAAATTTGGATTCGAACTTTCAGGGCAGTGTATCTAGCCCTTGCGGAGTCGAGGACGAGTATGGAGAATAACTGTAACCAGTCAGAGGCGATCCATTAAAAATGATTGCGGAAGAAACGACCATCTCGTATAATAGAGAGATGATAGCACCATGAGGGAGAATTCACTAGGTAAACATTTAGCGTCTAGTACCTCGACAAGTACACAGTCAGGTGGAGTGGAGCGGAGCGGCGATCCCAGACTCAATTGCTGACCGCTTTGTCTACAAGCTGGGGAACTAGGCACTGAAAGCTCTTACCCAAGTAAGTATCTCACTAATAAAGAACCCCAGTTTACATCCAATGCGAAATCGAAGGGAGAACGGTAACGTGACCGAGTCGCGAAAGTGAGAACCTCAATTAAGCGCGCGCGTCGGACCTCCGTGATCATCGATCAAGATCACAGCGCCCGAGACGTCGACCACTCCAGGCTCTCCAGGTGCAGAGCATCCGATGCCACTGCTCAGGTGAGCTGGCCCAACAACGAGGGTGCCTTCCAGTCGTGAGTCTAGACAAGAAACCAAAGCACAAGAGATCAGCGGAGATGAAATCTTTGATATCTTGTTGCAACTCGTGTTCGTCGTAAGTAGATCATACCCTCATTGAGACATCTGTGGGCGTCGACGCATGTCTTCTCCGAGTACAGCCTGTCAAGAAGAAAAAGTTTTTTGTCGCCTTCTTTGGGACAAGAAGAGGCGCTTTGACCTGATGGACATTTTCTGACTTTGAAAATTAGGACCGTTAGGTAGGGATAGCGTAATGAAGGGCGGAGAGAATCCTCTTTGGAGAGCGATGAGTGGGAGAGTGGCTCCAGTGTGACTGATAGATGGACCTCTGATGAGAAAAGATACACGAAATGGGACATTGACAGTCGAAGGGAAGGGTGGGGATCGGTGCGGGTCCCTCCAACATTGTCGCTTCTATTCTTTTCCCACCGAGACGGTGTGGCAGTCACCATCTCCTCTTCAACCAAGTCTGCCTAGAGCGACAAAAAACGCGACGGCGGATAGCTTCTTAGGATTAATCTGAACAGGTGGAACGTCCCTGAACGGTCGACTGCGCGGTGGAAAAGGAACAGGAAGGTACCTGAGACATGTCCTCGATAATGACCTGGACGGCATTCCAAGTGCCTCTCGGTGAAGAAGCGGAACGACATGCCCATATCGAGCTAGTCAATCCTGACAAAAGTGGTCTTCGGCATTGCCTGATGTCCTTTAAACCTTGAATGACGATCAAAGCCAAGCAAAAGAAAAACGAGGACAGGCCATCTCCCAGTGGCGAAGAGAAATGAGACTGTCCTTCTGTGTGACTTCCCGGCAAGACCCTTTTTGCGGCGATGAGAATTATAGAACAGGCTTTAACTAAGGGATAAGCCGGCTTTAGATACGACACGCACGACCGTATCTTTCGGCTAACAAAGGGGGCCATGTAATTAAGGGAAAGAGGGACCGATTGCCACTCAGTGTTACAGAAACACGTTGGATCCCTGAGGCGTATACAGCTCTACGTTCGGCGGGAAGGGAGCTGTGATAGGAATAAATAAACGTTGAAGGTAAAAGCTGTGAAGGACCTGCAATTGGGCAGATATCCTGTGACCCTAGAATTTCGGAAGGGGAAAAAGCGAGAAAGCACTGCGTTAGTAATTGTGGGCATTTAGGGCGGGGGATATAAAGTTGAATCTCCCTGTCTCCGCCCCGTTTATTGATCCCCCGAACATTGGTCACCGGACATCCTTCCTCCATTCTTGCCACTCCGTTCGAATTTCGAACTTTAGTCCATTCCCACAAACACTTCCCGCGAAGCGAAAAGTCCAGTCCGCGTCTCGCTCGATCCATTCCAACTACAGCTCGCTACAGGATGGTAAAGGTTCGTACTGAACGTTCACTACTATGCGAGAGCGCAACGCTCATATATTTTGACAGACGTGTACCAAGGGTCAGAAGAAGAGCGCAGTGTCCAGGCGGAAGCCTGTAATCTCGGTGCGTTAATCATCCACCTCCCGTCCCCAGCACGGCTTCTTACAGGCGTCGACGGCGTTTTATAGGGCGCAACTAAGGTTCGCTGCAGCGTCAAAAGGCGTACACCTTGCGTGAGTCCGTGCCCTTTATTGATTCTCGATATCTCTTTAAAAGCGGTTTAGGAGAAGTTGCCACCGGATATGGTGTTCGCACCTATCGATCGCCCAGACCATGCGAGCCCCGACTACATCATTCCGACCGATGAGAAATCGAAGGAGACTGGCAAGCGCATCACTCAAACTGCCGCGAAGAAGCTGAGATGGGTCCTCGCAATCCTCTTCCTCTGGGTCGACTTCAGAGAACAGCCCGATGTTCTGGGGACACAAGTCTATTGTATGGCGTGTTTCCGCAGAATAGTCCTCGACAACAGGGAGAAATCGACGCAGCACGGCAAATGGTACCTCAGCAATCTGTACAAGCATTTGAGGACTGCGAGACACCGAAGGAAGGAGAAGGAGTGGCGCAGGGATAATCCCGAGCAGCCCTGCAACGAGGTGAGTGTTGATCTGCGATGGATGCGACTCACGAGTCTGATCGATTCATAGGAGGAGCCTGTCGTTCAGCGATGTCGCTATGGAAAGGTGAGGGATTAGCGTCGATGCGGTGGTACGACGACTTACTGAACACCATCCTATAGCCCATCTCGCCATCGTCATCTCCATCTCCATCGCCGTCGACTCCTCCCTCCTCTTACGTCCCACGACCCATCTTCCGGTTTTCAACTTCCGAGGAGGTGAGTTTCCGACACAACGATCGCTCCGATGAGCTGTGTGCTAACCAGGGACCGTCTAGTTGTTGTCCTACGGTAACACGACCAACGGACAACAAAACGCGAACCTACACATCCATCCAGGCCCCGATTTCAGACGAGATCAATATCCCGCGCTTCGTAGACCAGACGATGTACAGGCCGGTTTCGTCGCCCGTTACTAGCCGCTGTGTACCTATGGATCTGCGTCTGCGATGTGGAGGTGATTAGGGCTCTGGACAATCGATTCACTCGACGATTTGTCGCTGAATCTTTCTGCTTTTCTTATGTAATGGCTTTCTCGGCCAGTTTGATCCTTCCTATGGTTTCCTTTCAATACGCTTTCGTTGCGCTTTTCTTTCGCCTGGTTTTCGAATACTTTGACTCGTATGTATGCTCATGTATGCTGGCCAATGGCCTTTGTGCCTTGTGCTTATTTATCAAGGTGTTCCTCATCGTAAGCTTGTCGTAACGTCGAAATTCCGGCATCGTTAGAGTTGATGAAGGATCATCGGACTTCGAAACCATCAGTCGCTCGATGTTCTTCGACTTGGCGAGGGCAGTTGTGAGTTTTGAGCAAATTGACACGGTGTTTGACAAGACGACCTGCATAGAATTCCCCTCCCGTCAAAATTGAGTTATCTACTAAGAGAGAGGCAGTGGGACGTGAGCGCGAAAGTCGGGGTACGGTCCAACGGAGCGGCGGAGGTTCTGTTCTGCTCCCGCGAAACATGCCTGCGAAGTGCTGTAAAAAAGAATTCCGTCGAACAGGGCGGCTGTTCGATGACTGAGCCACACATTGGTGCTTTCCCCGAGTCACCGGTGAACCCCGATTACAAAGTGGCGAGCAATGGGTTCAAGGAAAAAAGGCAACGTACACAGGGACCTGGAATATCCTAAATGGTAAGTAAAGTATGATATCGGTGGAGATGCGGAGTGAGAACCGTTTGTGGTTAGACGATTCTGACAACAGAAGGTTCTTGACGTTCTTTTGATGGCCTTGTACATAAGTCTAGGAAATCAATACCGAACAAAAAAGAGGGTGGTTACTTGGATTACTCGTATGATCAGGGAGTGGCGTCGGAAAAGTCCCATTTTGCGACGGAGAATCGTCCAGGGGGATTCTGACCAATACTCACCAAGACCGGAATTACTACAGCACCAGGTTCTGAGGGCACGAGCCTCGTTCCTATCCCTGTAGACGCACCGTTGAAGAGGCTATGTTATTCGCCTAGCGTTCGATCCAAGGAAAAAGGGATTAATCAGTAAGGAAGGGTCAGCGCCGGAGCCCGCCCTTTACAGCAAACACGTTGCATCCTCGAGGCCATACCATGAGTTCACAGTCAAAGCGTCACTCCGAGTTTGGAAAGATGGGGAAGGACAAGCCTGTGAGCCTCCTAAAAACGGAACAAATAATGCGACTCCTTTTTCGCACGAAGATATAGAAGTTAGTTATGGGCGCCTAGGGCGGGAGATATAAAGTCGAGGTGGCGGTCCGTAAAAATGGATTCCCCCAGAGCCACTCCCTTCCCTTGTTTCTCTCACCAACGTCCACATATCAGTCCTTTCCCCCTCGCCCCTCGCCGCTACACAAACCTCTCTCGGTAGTGCATATTTTTAGAGTGAGCACCTCCATCCTCATCCATCTTCGAGTCGCATGCTTATGAACAACCACGCTCATTCAGACATAATGGCGGTAGCTGTGAGTCGGTCGTTGCACGTATTGACGTTCCTATACTCACCTAGAATAGCCGACCACGCGTTCTCAGACAGCGGCCAGCGGGCCAAGTCCCAACGCCTCGCCAACAGTGAGTGATAAATCGCCAGCGATACTCCCTCTCCCTCATCATGTCGCTTTTCTGTAGCAAATGGCTGGGCGCCATGAGGACCTGAGGCCTACGGGCAAGGTGAGTTCTAGTTCGGTCTCCCATGCTTCGATCATAGACTCACCCAACATCCAATCGCCAGGAGCTTCGTCGTCGCTCAGCAAGACCCGGCTATCGAGACATGTCGGAGCGCAAAGCGTGGTTCACCTCAAAGCCCGAGCTACAGATTGTGTCACCAACGGTTGTCAAGTGCATTGCCTGTAACCAAAGCCTCCAGCTCGAGGGCCCGAAGAAGACGGTCAAGAACAACAAGAAGGGTGGATTTTACCACCACAACGCCAAGAAGCATTTCTTAACCAAGATTCACCAGCGCAAGATGGAGGAGTGGCGGGAAAAGAAACGGTTGGAACGTCTCGCGGCTGCTGCCAACCAGCAGAAGAGCAGCGCTAGGATGTCCCTCGCGTACCTGTGTGATCCATCGGTGAGTAGTTTCGATACATCTACTGTCGCTACGGTGCTTACTGGCTCCCATCCGTCACTGTCGGTGCCGACTCTTCCTTCCAGCCATTTTACAGCCCTGTCGAGCACAGCGTCGCTGCGATGATGGCTCAAATGAGCCAATTGACTCTGACCGGCTTCCAGGTGGGTGTTGGATCTGAGGTTGTCGATGATACCTTGCTGATGCGAAGACGATCTAGACGTTGCCCAACGGTTCCCCGACCAACGGGCAACACAACGCGAACCTATATATCTAGCCAGTCCCACACTCCGAGCGAGATCATCATCCCACCCGTCGTAGACCAGTCGATATACAGGTTGGTTGCGTCGCCTGTTACAAGTCATTCTTCACCGATGGCTCTGCGTCTGCGATGGGAGGCGATTGTGGGTTCTGGTCAATCTGGATTCTCGACGACGCGTCGTCGACGACTTCCCTTGGCATGTTTTCCTTATGTAATTTCGCTCTCAGTTTCATTTCTTGCTCTCGGCCGAAGTGTCCAATATGCTCTTGTTGTCGCGTTTTGCTTTCGAAATGCTTTCTTTTGTGAATCTCTCTGTACCTATGTCAATATGCCTTGAAAATGCATTCATTCTCACCTTCCTTTGAATCGATAGAGTGAGATCTGCTGGGAAAGTGCCTCGGGTGCCCTCCAACGGAATCGTATGTTTTGATGGCATTGATTCGGACTTCGAATCTGGCTCTCGCAACAAGACTGGCCGTCTGTAGCTTGCCTTCACCGTGATCTCGACAATCCAAAATCGTGTGCAGCGCTTACCGACTTCCCATTCGACATGCGAGTATGCTTAAAGATGATAGGGTCATGAAGGAACCACCTTCTCAACGTTGAACGTGTTGGAACCCTCGTGTTCTACACGAGGCGCTTGTGTAAGTCGGAAACCGGTGCTGATTCCGTTACGCCGCTGATACTTACCAGTTCCAGATAGGCGCGGTGTCCCCTTTCAGCTCGAAGCCTCGTGTACGCGGAACCAAGCCGCTTAGATTACAGCACTCCAAAGCATTGTTTCGCCGTATGAGGTGAGTTCGAACGTCGAAAGAGGAATTCTGAATGTTCACCTTTGTTTTAGGTCGTGATGGCGTTGTCCTTTCAACGTGTTGTTCTCGCAAGCGAGGACTACCTCTGCCGTTTCATAAATACCTTCCGCGTCGATTGTTTGCCTCGATGCAAACGCCTGTTCGTTCATTGATATACCTAACCTCAAGATTTACGCCGTTCCTCACCTCCTCCACCACCCTCAGTCACCTCGACTTCACCTCACGACACTCGAGTCCCTTTGATAGACTGTCATGAGCACAACCCCTACCTCAAGCCCCAGGCCGTCCAAATGGTCTCGAGTGGGTGCTGCAATGCGTCGTAGCACCACTCTCTTGGTCCCAACCTCGAGACCCACCACTCCAGCCCCCGCCGACCGCGACAGTGACTCCGTTTCGATCACCAAGCAAAAGGTCGACACAACACCTGCCACCCTCGCCCAACATCCTTCATCTTCAGCCGTTCCAAATATCCCTTCTCCAGTACCTGAAACTCCTCGCGAGCACCTCCCCATGGACGCACCACTTGGCCCGTCGCCTCTCGCGAAGGAGGCGTCGACTCGCTCTGAAGCACCGGTCGTCGACGAACCCGAGGCAGTCAGCCCTCAAGGCTATGTGCCACCTCCCCTCATCGACTCGAGCACTGGGAATCCCGGTGCTTTCACCGACGATGCCGACCTCCTTCCGCAGCCTGAAGTCGCAGTTGACCCATTCGCCTCAAGTAGCAGGGTCGACCTTTCGTCTGCGTCGAAGAAATCCGAGGACAAGGACAAAGGTCCTCAATTCGTCGACGAGCCGGAGAGTTTGAAAGACGAGTCGATCGAGGAGTCCACGTCGAAGAAGGACGACAAGAAGCCCCAAGTCGACGAACCCAAACCGTTCTTCGACAAGCCTTTCGTCTCCGGCGTCGACGAAGACTCGCATCGCGATTTTGCAGCTGCGGTTGAAGAGAACACCGTCCTTTCACCTCCAGGCGATCCTGCACCTTTCACTCCGAAGTTCGTTCCTCAAGTTCTCGTTCCCCAAGCTCCCACCAACGCATCGACGGATTCGTTCTCACCTATGCTACCCTCTCACCACGAACATGACGAAGCCACCGCCCCTGTCACCTCGTCTCCAGCTCCTATCTTCACCATGCCGTCTCATGATTACGTTTTCGGTCACGACGTCTGGGGAGGGAAGCAGCCTGAAGTTCCTCGTTCGATGCCTGAACCTTCAGGTACCAACGGGAACGCGGATGTTCGGGATCGAAGTCAACCTTTCTCTACTCAGTAAGTCGACATTTCCGTTCCAGAGTTGTGTTACTTACCTGTCATGCTCCGAAAGGGTCCTTCCCGCTGACGATCCCTTCCTGGACCCTATCGTCCCGCCCAGGATCGAGACCACCCGCTCGACTGCGAGCAACATCCACATGCCCAAGTAAGGTGTTTCGGATTCACCATGCGACCCCTCGCTGATCTTCGACTGTCTAGGCCGCAGCACTCGCCGAATACGCAGCAACCTCCCGTCTTTACGACTCAAGAAGACGTTAAGCCGAACGTCTCTATGCCCCTCCCATCCTTTAATGATGTGATTCCTCCCAAGTACGTCGCTCTAACCCAGTTCAGATGGCTGGTGCTTACCACCTTGTAGACGCGTTCAACAAGAGCCTTCCACGTCGAGCTTCATCTACGATCGTGCTCCCGTCGATACCGAGTGAGTCCCTTGTTCGCGTATGTCTGGAGACGCGGGACTCACGAGTCCTTAGTGAAACTCGGCCTCTGCTCGGCGTTGGCTCCTCTAGGGGTCCCACCTACATGCAAGGCGATTCATCGAACATCCTTGACGTCTCGCCTCTCGCCTCCACCAATGGCAACGCCGCTCCCTGGGTTCCCAGCGTCCCTGGATCCGTCCCTGCTCCTCGACTTCACGAGCTCGGGTGGCTCGAATACCATCTCCCGGACGGGACCTTCTACTACGTCCATCCCACGCGCAAGATCATTACCGACCTTAACCTTCGACTCGACAAGGTCCTTACCGACGTTACGAACTTCTTGGAGAATGGATCCGGTAGTGGGTTTGGCGCTATCCCCAGGATTACTGGTAAAGACGTTGCGACGCCCGGAATGGAGATTTGGTTGAGGGACGTTGGGAACAAGAAGGGGTTCATCCCTGTCAAGTGTTACGTGGATCACCATGCGAGGACGGTTACTGTGGACCGTATCGTCGACGGAGGACGAGGAAAGAAGGTCGTCGATGAAGACCGTGAGTTCCATCTTGCCCTGTTGTCGTTGTCACGCGTATTCACATCGGTCCTTGTATCTAGAACTCGATATGGAGTTCCGGTATTGGTCGTTTATGGAGGCTCACCCCGCCCACACCACTCTCCCTGCTAAAGCGAAAGCCGAGGCTATGGACGTTTTGACCTGGGCTTGGACTGGTGAGTGAATCAGAGACCAATTCACGGCTGTTCCTATGTCTGATGCCTCGCCGTCCGTCAGATCGTCTCCTACCCTCCCATCGCTCCGTTCCAGCTCCCTTCGGGCAAGAGGAGTGTCAAGAGCTCATGAACCTCCTTCGAGGCTACAACCCAGGTACGTCGCATCGTCGTGAACAATCAGTCGCGTATCTTAACTTCGCAATGCAGACAACCACGATGATCACGGTATTCAGAACCGAATCGTCTCTCGCATCCTTCTCCGTGTTGGTGCGTAACCCCTTCCGCGTGCCTGACGAACCTAAAGCTCACTCATGTTTGAATAGCTGTTTGGCGCCAGAAGTACTTCCGACCCAACAAGCCACTTCCCAAGGACGTATCCAGTAACCAACTCCATCTCCCGGCGCCACGAAGAGGGTTCCCCCGCGCATTCTTCGACCTCGTCATCTCGATCATTTGTCTCGGCCTTCCGTATCTCTTTATCGACCGCTCTCGTATTGGTGGACGATCAGACGAGGAACATGGCACGCTCGGCAGCCCTATGCGAAGCCATGGTGCCATCCTCATCATGGGAGGCTGCGCTTGCCTCATGGTATGTATCTTCAGCCCTACTAACTCTGGAATTCTAACTGATCCTTGTTCATTCAAGGCTGCCATCGTCCTTAGTGCCTCGGTTACTTTCCTCGCGCTACCTGGCTTGGAGAGTATCTCTCGTACTGCCGCCCTCGTCGCCATTTTGTTTTCGTCATTCTCGATGGCCTCGACGCTCGTCGCTGTCTTCAAGGCCAAGTCCGACGTCGAACGGGCGGTCGGTGTTATTGGTCTCGAGGGTGTCACCAACATCTCGGTACGTCTCTTTACACTCGCCGTGCGCTAGTCGCTAATTCGTTCTGTACAGAAGCGTGCATTCGTCCTCTCGCTCCCTCTCGTCTTCCTCGCGTACTCGATCATCAGCTTCATCGTCGGCATTACCGTCTACTCCCTTCGCGGTGGCTCGCTCTTCAATCCCAACGTTGAAATTCGGCCTTTCGAAGACTACACGAAATGGACGGTTATGGGATTGGTTGGGGCATTCGGCGGCATCTTGGCCACCTCGTATTTCCTCGCTCGTCGCTGAGCGTTGAATCGATAAGTAGCCTCCCCCGCTCGTCGCTCCTATCCCACCTCGGCTCCATTCCGCTGGTCTTCTTTCTTCCCTCATCTGTACTTCTATGATGTACTGTATCTATCCGTGTACCATGTGTCTGTAATACTATGTGTCACCTTGTACTCGAACCGCGTGAAGGAGACTAGGAAGTTAAGGAACAGTGATGTAACGTTATCCTTCACGGTTCGTCGGAACTGGGGTATTGGTGAGTAATTGGGCATGGGGTTCCTCAGCATTCGCTCGGAAACTCGCGAGCCCTCTGCCACTCGAAGTTCGACTTATCCAATAGAAGGCCTGTTCATAGCCAAGTACTTTTTCAGCAAGAAGTGGGGATTACAGGCGACCGGGAGCTCTTGCTACTGAGCACCTCCAAGAACAAGAGATCCGTCGGAGATGAAAATCATTGTCGCCTCGTTGTCACCTGTGTTCTAATTTCTAGATTGGGTATTGTTGTGGGCGTCGAAGAAGCCCTGGAAGCAACCTGCCAGTACGACATGACAGGGAGAAAAAGTTTTTCTCTACCTCGTTTTGGAATGGGCTGAAAGGTAATGATAGTGACGGAGGGTTCTTTGCATTGAAAAAACGAGGCCGTCGTGGAGGAGAAGAGGGGGGAAAAGAGGGCAGTGGCTCTCGTGAGAGAGAACGGCGTTGCGGATCCAAGATGGCGAGATCTTGATGTTAATGGATGTGGGAGAAGTGGGTTAATTGGTAGCTTTTCTGTTTCCAGGAACGGGATGAACATGGGCGAAAATGAGCATCCAAACCGGGAGCTCACTTTCGCAGGTAAAACTATACTCGACGATAACGGAGAGACTGAAAGAGGGCATAGACTTCCGTGGTTTCTCCCCAGGTATTGTGACAACGGAGTGTCCACGCGCCATGTCTGAATCACATCCACTATTGCTTGGGGTATTCCACCTGCAATTATGGATATTGACCGTAGCAGTAGACAGCCAATCGAAAACGGTGAAAAAAGAATGACATCGGGGGAGATGCGGATGAGAAACGTTATGATGCAGGTTGAGCCCACTTCTGATGAAAGAACGTTATCGTTGTTCTTGTGATCCCACTTCGACGGGCGCTCGAACGTCGAAGACGGTCTTCAAGCTCAATCAAACGTGGTCTACAAGAGACCAGATTGGCAATTGCCCTGGGACCTGCGGATTTGAAGAGGACGTTTCTCCGCGCGGTGATGAGGGGAGCCACTGTCATTGGTTGGTTGGTAAGTAGTACGCTGACCTGTTTCTCGGTCGTTAATGAGAGGTGGTCTATACTTGAATGATGTGCGTTCTGGGGAGAGGCCGTAGTAAAAGAGAGTTTTTTTATGGAGAGATAAAAGGACAAGAACAAAAAGCTGGGTGGGGTGTGGGCGCACTAGAAATGGAAATGATAGAGTGGCTTCTCTCGGACGAGTCACAACCCGCCTTTGTCCAAGAGACCAGGCAGGCGCTTATCGTCATGGATATAAAATAGTCCTTGTGGACGCCGAGCAGCGAGCTGCTATCCCATACTAGCTTTGAGCCACTCACCCACGCGCCCTACCCCACAATCCTGACGCCCCTCAGAAATCCTACCAAACACTTCGAGCGAGTGGCATCTGGCTGTAATACGTTGACAGTGGCAGCTTACCAGAGTGTGTTTCTGTTTCTTTTCAGCGATGCCTCAAAACGTATGCGCCGTTTCTCTTCTTCAGTCGCTGCCTCAAAACAAGCATATCCGCTTTCAGACATCCTGGATAGCCGACAGCTACGATAAATACTTCTCGGTGAGGCAATAACTTCTTTATTTACGTCCTACACCGTTTTCACCCTGTTGACTGCGCTGCCACCCGTGTAGACTCGACGCAATCCTTCTAGACAAGCTCGCCCAGTTGCCACACGCCTGGTCGACGAGGAGACGGACCCAGAACCGTCCCCAAGGCGCTGTCGTAGCGAGTCGCGAAGTTCAAGCAGATCGTCGACGGGCGGCCCACGCAGGGGACCATATCTGAAGCCACACGAGCGCAGAGAGCGGCTGGAGAATACGCCTCATGTCACATATGCCTTAGACGATACAGGCCTGTGCATCGTAGCGACATGCACGCTCTGTGACAGAACATATCAGCTCGATAAACGTGGCAAAAGTACGAAGAATGGCGGATATTACTTCTCTAACCTTCAGAGGCATTTGAATCGGCGAACCCACAAGGAGAGAGAAGCCGCGTACGACAGGCAACGCGAGGTGAGTTCGTTACTGGTGGTCGTTTAACACCGTGCTAATGTCGAGATTGTCTCATCAGGAGATCCTCAACCATTTATTAAGGGCATCGAGCCCCTTGACCCCTCCACCCGAAGATCTCGAGAGCGACGCTTCGTCGACGGTGGCCACTGAGGAAGATGAGCCGCTGGAGTTCACTGAGTCCAGTGGAGCCGCGAGTATTGAAGGCCACGAGGAACACAGGACTCACGAAGCAATACGACACAAGGTTGTGTCCTCGATTCCTAGCAGAACATTGTCTCCACCACCTACGACGTCGAATATCGCCACCCAGGGTTCTACCTCTCTGGTACCTTATCCATTGGCGCACGTCGAGGATGCCCATCTGCTGTTGGAGGTGTCGAAGAGAGCTTATATGGAGTACGAGGAGGTGCGAAAGTATTGCGATATATCATGATCGGTGACTGACCCTTCGGAACCAGCGACGCTTTGGGAACGAGAAGCGCGGTTGTCCCATTTGGCGGCTCTACTGCCATCAGCAGGACTATCTTACGCCTGGTCGAGTTTAGGCCGTCTTTCTCGATTTAAACTTGTTCACGAGCATACATACCTTCGTTCCTTTAAAAACATACTGTTGTGGAAGTAGATAGAAAAACTTAATCGTATTCGCTTTTCCACGTACAGCTTATATACCGAGTAGAATACTAGCCCTCGAGTCAATGTCCGAAATATCTACGTAATCAACTCCAAATCTTCTAGGCTACAAGATAATTCTACAACACTCCCCTATCTCGAGATTACACCGATTTCGTGCGTAAGGCTTTGGCGTTGGTGACGAGGCAGACTCTTCGTGAATATGTCTGCGAGGTTTTTCGTGGTTTGGATGTAAATGAGTTTGAGGAGGCGAGGGTTAGGGTTATAGAGAGAGAACAAATGGAGTAGGGTCGGTCTGACCCTGGGGTCATATTGGACTGACCCTGGGGGCAGGGTCAGGGGAGAATATGGGTGACCCTGGGGACTGACCCTGGGGGGAGAGGGTCAGGGGAGAATATGGGTGACCCTGGACGAACCCTGGGGGCAGGGTCGGAAGAATGGAGTGACTCTGAAGTGACCTTCGAGGGGAGGGTCGAGGGAGAATGTGAGTGACCCTGGACGAACTCTGGCAGCAGGGTCAGCAAAATGGAGTGACCCTGGGTGGAGGACTGACTCCAGAGGGCAGGGTTGGGGAGAATGAGAGTGACTCTAGGGACCAACCCTGGCAGCAAGATAGGCTGTGGGTGTGTCACCCCAGCGCGGAATGGGCCACGTTCCTTTGGCATCCCGTGTGCGGGTACTCCTGGAATACCCCGGACCAGTGTGGAATGTCCCGCATCCCTTTGGCATCCCGTGTGCAGGTACTCCTGGAATACCCGACATTCCGCATCCCTTTGGCATCCCGTGTGCGGGTACTCCTGGAATACCTAAGTATCTGTTCAGTTATTTTGGGGCCACATTCACCTTTGCCTTACCCCATTTGATATGATCGATCTGCAGATCTGTGATGCGCGTCAGGAATATGGGCCTCTGCCAAGAACATATGGGTGGCGATCATTTACCTGTCGCAAATTCTGGGTGCTGTCTACTGGAGCCGTCTTAGGCCATCATTTACATATGGGTGGCGATCATTTACCTGTCGCAAATTCTGGGTGCTGTCTACTGGAGCCGTCTTAGGCCATCATTTACATATGGGTGGCCATTTGATATGATCGATATGCAGATCTGTGATGCGCGTCAGGAATATGGGCCTCTGCCAAGAACATATGGGTGGCGATCATTTACCTGTCGCAAATTCTGGGTGCTGTCTACTGGAGCCGTCTTAGGCCATCATTTACATATGGGTGGCGATCATTTACCTGTCGCAAATTCTGGGTGCCGTCGACTGCTGCTGTCCATCATCTTTAGATGGCCATGTTAACATATGGGTGGCCATCATTTACCTGTCACAAATTATGGGTGCCGTTGACTGGGTGCTGTCCATCAGTTTTGATCGACTTCTCATTTTAACAGCAGTTAAGCCGACATGTGGGCCCCTGCATTTCGGTCGCCGTGTTTTCCCTGTCAAGAATTATGGGTCCCATCTATGGGAGCCATATTTTCAATCAGCTGATAAGGCGCCCTGCCTGCTGCATATGGCTGCTTATATTTGGCCTGTCAAAAATTCTGGATGTCGTCCACCGGCGCCCTGCCGATCATCAGGTCCATCAAATTTGATCGAATTCCAATCAAGCGTAGTAGGTGTGCATGTGGGCCCCTCCCTGCTGCATTCGGGTCGTCGTGTTTTACCTGAATTTTACCTGTCAAAAGGTTTGAGTCCCATCCATGGTGCCTTGTCCACAAATAACCCCCATCACATTTGAGCGATAAGGGCCCCTGCCTGCTGCATTCGGGAGCCCTTCTTTCGTCTCTCAAAAGCTCTGAGTGTCTCCTTCCGGTGCCTGTTCAAAATCAGGCCCGTCACATTTGATCCAATTCCTATTTTTAGGCGCAACTCCGAAATGCCGCCCCTCCCAGCTGCATTTGGCCGCCAAATGTTTTTCCTAAGTAAACTATGTGCATCACGCACCGCCCTGTCCAAAAACGGTCCACAATATGACCTCCAAGAAATCTGGGCCCTTGCCTGCTACATTGCGGCGCACCTGTTTCGCCACTTAGAATTTCGCCACTTAGAAACTGATAGGTCTGGCCCACGGTGCCCTATTTGTATAGACCCATCCAAAATATGGGCTATCCCGCCTTTAGTCGAATAGAAAGTAATGTATCCCCTTACCAGTCATTCCAAGTCTGTACCTTACTCCTTTAATCATCGTCACTTTTAGCGCACTCGAATTTGGCGACCACATGTCCTTACTTTGTTCTCACAAACCATTCAATTTGTTAATACGTGTATTGTGTTCTGTACTATTCAATGTGTGTATCTACTCTACTTTAGCAGGAAACAGATCGTTCTTTATCATGTGCTTATTGGCGCCGTAAGAACTCACCCTGCGGCACTCCTTCTGGGAATGTCATTTCTTAAGTAATCCTATCATTATCGGCTGATTGCATCACCTTTTTTGTCGACCCCAAAACTTCCCTGATATTTTCACAACTTGGCCCTCTCTCGCGTAC